>NC_143577.1:241538937-241872375 GCF_048544385.1 Mastigoproctus giganteus | reverse complement strand
TTCGGTCTTATATAACACTCATCTTAATGTCAAAAAATATAAAATATTGATTCAGTGGAAAAACCCCCGAAGCACATGTTAGATATGTTTCATTTCCTAGTACAGTATTCAAAACATTACAAGTGTTGTGGGCTACATCTTCATACGCTTTGAAGAAAATAAAAAGAAATACATTGAAAGTGGAAATAATCGTTGGTACTTACACAACCATGCCATATGCACCTTCCCCAATATAAGCTAATGTTGTGTAACGAGGGGCAACTTCGAATATCTGACCCCTTACAACCTCCGTATTCCTCTGATCACCTTCTTTGGCCGCCATTTTTTCGCAAGCTAAAAGCTTGCCGCTCACGGAGATTCAGTGGCCACCGTCACCTGCCGTTTAGTGACGTCATTCCCGGAACCTGCAACCGTAAGCACCCCCGATTTATGGATCCAAGTCGTAATCAAAATGGTAATCAACTTTACTTTGTCATGTTTCCAGGATGCATGATCATCCTGAAGTAAAAAATTGAAAAATTAATTGTAAACTTTCTAAGATATAACGTTATCATCCTGTTTCCTTGGGCACACGGATTTCTCAGTAAAAAAGAAAGGAGTGTTTCAGCTAATCAGGTTGTTGGAACATTCTTCTATCACCCACTAAGGTTTTTCCGAAGTGTTTAAATTGATCACGTTGTGTAACATCTAGACAAGGCTGCAGTAATAATTCAGACACAGTATGGGTTTGTTATGGGGGAAGTCTTGTCTGACCAATTTGATGGGATTCTATGATGTGGTCTCAAAGGATGCAAAAAACAATTTTGATATTATATACTTGGATTTTTGGAAAGCTTTTGTGTACTGTTGCACATAGAAGACTACTGTATAAATTGGGGCAGTATGGCATTAAGGGCAAGTTGCGGCAATGGATAAAAGGATGGTTGAATGGGGAAAAACAGAGAGTGGTAATCAATGGACACTGCTGTTCGAGTACCAATGTTATTAGTGTTCGGATTACCATTGTTGTTTTGTATATTTATAAATGATACTGATGATGATATATTAGGCTTACCGTCCAACTTTGTAGATGATACAAAGTTGGCAGCGTTGTTAATGAGAGTAGCTACTGCACAGAATCTAGAAAAGTTGAGCAGATCGGCTGAGAAGTGGCAACTGAAGTTTAATATTGACAAATGCAAAGTACTGCATATGGGTAGAAGTAACCCCAGAGAAACGGACCAACTATAGGGTCCTACAGCCAGGGTGATAGAGAATGAAAAAGACCTGAGGGTAATTCTGTAGTCAGATGTGAAGTTTCTCAGAACTGCAGAGGTTGCTAGAGCAGGTCACGGGGTCTTGTTAATGATATACAAGAAATTTGCTAGTAGGGATAAGGAGGTCTGCATGGGGAACACAGTAGTATCATCACCGCCCTCCCCACACCGGGTGGAAAAGGTTCGGTTAGAATTCCGTCGATGACGCGAGGAACTTTAATGGGCTTTTTTCTCTCCTTGACTGAGTTAGTCGGCCTCGAACGTAGATAGCAAGGTTTCCTCCCACCCAGAACTAGGGTTTTTTCGCCCAGCAAAACAGGAAAATCGACTAGAGAACACACACAATTTACAGACATAATACATACACTGTGCTGCCACTTTATTAGGTACAGTTTCTAATAGCGTGTTGAACCTCCTTTAGCCTTAAAAACAGTATGAATTCGTCTAGGCATGGATTGAACAAGATGCTGAAAACGTTGCGCAGGAATAGAATACCATGCAGACTTGAGTGTGTCACGCAGTTCCTTGAGATTCGACGGAGTTGTGGACCTCCGTCGTTGGAGCAGAATGGTATTAAGAGTAAGTTGCTACAATGGATAAAAGGATGGTTGAGTTGAAGAAGACAGAGGGTGGTGATCAATGGGTGCTGCTCTTCGTGGACTAATGTTATTAGTGGAGTCCCACAGGGTTCGGTGTTGGGTCCTCTGTTGTTTTGTATATTTATCAATGATATTGATGACGGTATATCGGGCTTAGTGTCGAAGTTTGCAGATGATACAAAGGTTGGCAGGGTTGTTAATGACAGTAATGGCAGTGTGCTACTACAACAGGATCTAGATAAATTAGGCAGATGGGCTAAGAAGTGGCAACTGAAGTTTAACCTTGACAAATGCAAAGTACTGCATATGGGTAGAAGTAACCCCAGAGAAACGTACCAACTGTGTGGTACTACACTTAAGGTGGCAGAAAATGAAAAAAGACCTGGGAGAAATTGTGCATTAAGATACGAAGTTTTCTGAGCAATGCAGACAGGCTGCCAGGGCAGGTCATGAGGTTTTGTCAATGATATATAGGAATTTTGCTAGCAGGGAAAAGGAGGTGATTGTCCCTCTGTATAAGGCAATGGTCAGGGCACGCCTTGAGTACTGCGTACAGGTCTGGAGGCCTCATTTTAGGAAGGATGTAGATTTGCTTGAGCTCGTACAGAGAAGGGCAGCAAGATTGGTGAGGGGAATGAAGGGATCCTCTTACCAAGAGAGGCTTAAGTTCTGCAAATTACAGTGGCCGGAGACTAGGCACCTGTGCGGTGATCTGATTGAGGTGTATAAGGCCTTGAATGGGTTGAGCACGATGAATTCTGATGGGATCCTTCCACTTGTTCAGATTACGAACCTAAGGGGGCATAAATTCAAATTAAGAAAAGACAGATGTAGAACAGATGTGCGAAAATTTGCCTTTATCCAGCGGGTGGTTAATTGCTGGAAGAAACTTCCATCTGTTGTTGTGGAAGTTGATAGGTTAAATAAATTTAAGGAGGAACTGGACAGGCATTTGGAGGGAATGGTGTGATTTTTTTAATTTTTTTTTATTTTGGGATAATGCTGCATAAGCTCATACACTTGCTTTCTTGCATCAGATGCCACGACTACTACTACTATTACCTGCAGCGAACAGCCTTTTCCAGCTCATCCCAAAGATGTTCAATAGAATTGAGATCCGCGGACTGAACGAACCACTGCAGCAAAGAATGTCATGGTCATGTTGCTGGAACCATTCCATAGTGATTCGGACTTTGTGCACCGGTGCATTATCCTGCTGAAAGTAGCCATCTGACTGAGCATAAACTGTCAAAATGAACGGATGCACTTGGTCATCAACGATATGGCATTCAGATGTGAATCTATGGGTATCAATGGACCCAACGTGTGCCAAGAAAACATTCCCCACACCATAAACTGTCCCCACCACCTTGCACAATAGTCGTCAGACATGACTGGTCCATGGATTCTTGTAGTTTTCACCAAATTCTGAGCCTTCCATCAACGTGATGCACCAGTAACTTCGACTCGTCAGGCCAAGCAACTGTTTTCCAATCCTCGACAGTCCAGTGTTGGTGTTGTTGTGCCCACAGGAGGCATGCATTAGCATTAGCATTAGCATTAGTAGAGGCATTTGATGCAAGAAAGCAAGCTTATGCAGCATCAGCCAAAAAAAAAAAAAAAAAAAAAAAAAAAGTAACATAAATAAATAAAAATAACCACTTCCACTTCACCCCTCTGTTCGTTCGAAATACCTGTCCAGCTGAGCCTTAAACTTATTTAGGCTATCAACTTCCACGACAAGGGATGGAAGTCTGTTCCACCCACCAACCACCCGCTGGCTAAAGGCAAATTTCCGCACATCTATCCTACATCTGTCTTTCCTCAATTTGAATTTATGCCCTCTCAGGTGATTTTTCTGAGCTAGAGGAAGAATCCCATCAGCATTGAGCATGCTCAAACCATTCAAGGCTTTGTACACCTCTATCAGATCACCCCGCTGGTGCCTAGTTTCCAGACACTGTAATTTGCAAAACTTAAGCCTTTCTTCGTAAGAGAACCCCTTTGTCCCATTCACCAATCTAGTTGCCCTTCTCTGTACTCGTTCCAGCAGCTCTACATCCTTCCTGAAATGAGGCCTCCAGGCCTGTATACAGTACTCTAGGTGTGGCCTGACCATTGCCTTATACAAGGGAATAATCACCTCCTTATCCCTGCTAGAAAAATTCCTATATATCATTGACAATACACCATGAGCTACTCTTGCAGCTCGTCTGCACTGCTCAGAGAACTTCATATCTGCCTGCACCACCACCCCCAGGTCCCTTTCATTCTCTACCACTGTCAGTGTAGTACCACAGAGTTGATACGTTGCTCTGGGGTTGCTGTTTCCCATATGTAGTACTTTACATTTGTCAATGTTAAACTTCATTTGCCACCACGAAGCCCATCTGCTCAACCTTTCCAAATCCTGTTGCAGCAGCATAGTGTCAGTAGTGTCCTTGACAACCCTGCCAACCTTCGTATCGTCTGCAAACTTGGACATTAAGCCTGATATACCATCATCAATATCATTTATAAATACAGAAAACAATAAAGGCCCCAATACTGAACCCTGAGGGACTCCACTAATAACATTAGTCCACGATGAGCAGTGTCCATTGATTACCACTCTCTGTCTTCTCCCCCTCAACCACCCCTTTATCCATAGCAGCAACTTGCCTCCAATGCCACACTGCTCCAATTTGTGCAGCAGTCTTCCATGTGCAACAGTATCAAAAGCCTTTCTAAGATCCAAGTATATAATATCAAAGTTATTCCCTGCATCCAGTTCTTTTGTGACTGCATCATAGTATCCAATCAAATTGGTCAGGCAAGACTTCCCCTTAACAAAACCATGCTGTGTCCTAGCTATAACTGAAGTCTTGTCTAGATGATCCTGCAGTGCTTCTTTCACCAGTGCCTCCATTAATTTTCCGGGAACAGAAGTTAAACTCACAGGTCTATAATTACTTGTGTCAGACTTTGATCCCCCTTTGTGAATTGGGGTCACATTTGCACATCTCCAGTCAATGGGTACCTCCCCTGAGTCCAAGGAAGCTCTCATAATTATGGCTAAGGGTTTGCTTACCTCCTTTGCTGCCTCCTTTAATATAACTGGATAGATCCCATCCACCCCAGGTGCCTTTCTTGTGTTTATCTTCAACAATTTCTCCTCCACTTTGCTCTCAGTTATTACAAGATTCTCTAGCTTACTGCTAGAGTTGAATACACCTCTGGCATTCCCCTCGCTGAATAACTCCTCATGTGTGAATGTCGATGCAAAATATTCATTTAGTTTGTTAGCTACCCGAGCAGGGTCATCAACAGTTGACCCATCGATCTCAAGTGGACCAATCTGATTCATCCCCTTCCTTCTAGAGTTTACATAAGTAAAGAACTCTTTGCTGTTTTTCTTCGCATCCCTTGCCAAGGATCTCTCGTAATCTGCCTTCGCCTGCCTAACCTCCTTTGTAACTTGGTTACAGATCAACTTGTATCTATCATAGGCATCCGTGTCACGTGTTAATTTGTATGTATCCCATGCATTTTTCTTCTCTGCCATATGCCTCATTAGTTCATCTGACAACCATTTAGGCCTAAACCTTGAACAATATTTCTTAGTTGGTATGTAAAGCCTAGTAGCTTCCACGATAAGTTCTTTGAATGCTTCCCATTTTGAATTTGCTGTTGGCAATATCATCAGTTGATCCCACTGTATAGAATTTAAATACTGTCTCAGTCCATTGTAGTCGCCTTTACGAAAGCAATACCCCTTCCCTTTACCCCTAATGGTAGTTACCTCTTTGAGTAACTCCCACTTCAGCACACTGTGATCACTGCCACCAAGTGGTTCATTTATCTGCAGATTCTTAATGCATGAAGAATCACTACTGATAATCAAATCAAGAGTATTACTCCCTCTAGTTGCCTCCCGAACATGCTGATGTAGAAAACAATCATCCAATAAATCCACAAAAGCCTTGCTACTGTGTGAGTGACCAGCCCCCAAATTCCAGTCAATATCTGGGAAATTAAAATCCCCCATTATAAGACTCTCTGATTTACTGGCCCACTCTATTTCTCCGAACAGTTTCTTATTATACTCATCAGAGTCATTAGGCCTATAGCACACTCCTACTCTCAATTTTGATCTCCCAATGCTTATGTCACACCAAACTGACTCGACACTGCACTGTCCAGCGATGTCGACTGGCTTCACTTCCTTGGATTTTATGTGTTTCTTAATTAATAGCATAACCCCTCCTCCCTTCCTATCCTGTCTATCCTTTCTGTACACATTGTACTCCCCAAATTCCAGTTCTGCATTTCTTATATCTGTGTGACACCACGTCTCTGAAATCCCCACAATATCTGCCTTTGATGTTTTGAGCAATACCTCAAATTCATCAAATTTATTTACTAAACTCCTAGCATTGGTGTACACACAAGTATACATGCACCTGTTCTTTTTCTTAGCTACCCTAACACAACCCATGTGTTTACTTGCACCCCAATGATTCCCAGCAGTCTCTGAAATATCCTGCATCTTATTTTCCAGGCTGCGGCTCATTCCAATAGAAGCAGTGCAAGAATCACTTTCACCTCTGCCAGTGGCTACTGTTAATCATGCTCTCTTGTTCTTCATTGATAACAAAGGTACGCGATGTCGCCGTCGGCTGTTGTAGCCCATTCGCGACAAAGTGCGACTAGTGGTCCGTTGCGATATTTTGTTCTGCGCACCAAGGTTGTATTCTGACGTCATGTGCGACATTGTGGCCTCTCTGTTTGCTTGCACAATTCTAGCCATCCTCCTCTGACCTCTCTCATCAACAAGCGATTTTCTTCCACAAGAGTGCCGTTCAGAGGATGTTTTCTGTTCGTTGCACCATTCTCGATACACCCTTGAAACTGTGTAGCGTGAAAAGTTCAGGAGAATTGCCGTTTCAGAGATGATTTGTCCAGCACGTCTTGTACCTACTACCATGCCACGTTCGAAGTCCGTTAGATCACTCCTTTGCGCTATTCTTGCTACGGTTTGTACGCTTAACTGATACTAGAAAGGATGGTCTGCTGCATTTATATCCCCAACTGTGGTCATATGACTTGCAACATTGTGGGACAAACCATTTGTGTGCACATCAGGGCATACCTAATAAAGTGGCAGCACAGTGTATATGGACATATATAAGAAATTATGGGTGGTCCTAATATAATAATTTGAGTTTTTTTTTTTTTTTTTGAGTGGGGATAAGGAGGAGATTATTTCCTTGTATAAAGGAGACCCACCTTGGGTACACCTCAGGCCACACCTTGAGTACTACATACAGGTCTTGAGGCCTCACTTTAGGAAGGATGTAGAGCTGTTGGAACGAGTACAGAGAACGGCAACGAAATTGGTGACTGGAACAAAGGGGTGCTCTTACCAAGAAAGGCTTCAGTTCTGCAAATTGCAGCATCCGGAGACTAGACACCTGCGAGATGATCTGATTAAAGTGTTTAAGGCTTTGAATGGATTGAGCAAGCTTAATGCTAATGAGATTCTTTCTCAGACCACACACGAGGAAGCACAAATTCAAATTGAAGAATGACGGCTGCAGAACAGAGGTGCGGAAGTTTGCCTTCAGCCAGCAGTTGGTTGATTGTTGGAATAAACTTCCCTCTCTTGTTGGAAGTGAATAGTTTAAATAAATTCAAGGAAGAGCTAGACAAACTATTGGAGGAAATAAATAGGTTAAATGAGAGGTCTTTTTTTTTTTTTTTTTTTTTTGGTTGATGCTGTAAAAGTTTGCTTTCTTGCATCATTTGCTACTGCTAATGCTATTTGGGAATCGAACTTACACTGTTTGAAGTCGGCATCAGAAGGCAGCGATGCTATTCACTGTACTCACATTTGAAACGCTAAAGGTTACTACACACTGGTGAGCAAAATTTAGGGCCCAGTCAGGTTTTCATCTATAGCTTCTCAAGGTCTGCGTGGGTAGAACAGTGGTATTGTCACCGACCTCCGCACACCGGGTGGAAGAGGCCCGGGTTCGAATCCCATCGATGACGTGAGGAACTTTAATGGGCTTTTTTCATTCCGTGGCTGAGTTAGTCGGTCTCAGGCGTGGATAGGAAGTTTTTCCCCCCAGAAACTGAGGTTTTTCGTCCAGTAAACAGACACACAATAAACAGACATAAGACACAGCATGGCAGATGAATTTAATTATTCGGGTGGCCTAAATATAATAGTTAGCATTGGCATTAGCAAAGGATGCAAGAAAAGCAGCTCATATAGCATCAGCCAAAAAAAAAAAACTTCATTTTGCCCATCCCCTCGCTTGAATCTATTTAAGTTATCAACTTCTACAACGACTGATGGAAGTTTGTTCCAGCAACAAACCACCCGCTGGCTAAAGGCAAACTTCCGCACATCCGCCTTTTCTTCCGCTACAACCGCCTTTCTTCAATTTGAATCTATGCCCTCTCAGGTGATTATTCTGAGCAAGAGGAAGAATCCCATCAGCATTGAGCATGCCCAAACCATTCAAGGCTTTATATACCTCAATCAGATCATCTCGCAGGTGCCTAGTCTCCAGACGCTGTAATTTGCAAAACTTAAGCCTTTCTTCATAAGAGCAACCATTTGTTCACTAATCTAGTTGCCCTTCTCTGTACTCTTTCCAACAGCTCTACATCCTTCTTAAAATGAGGCCTCCCAACCTGTATACAGTACTCAAGGTGTGGCCTGACCATGCCTTATATAAGGGAATAATCACCTCCTTATCCCTGCTAGAAAAGTTCCTGTATATCATTGACAAGACACCATGAGCTACCCTTGCAGCCCGTCTGCACTGCTCAGAAAATTTCATATCTGCCTGCACAATGACCACCAGGTCCTTTTCATTCTTTACCACTGTCAGTGTGGTATCACATAGTTGATACGTTAGTCTGGGATTACTGCTTCCCATATGTAGTACTTTACATTTGTCAATGTTAAACTCCATTTGCTACCTCTCAGCCCATCTGCTCAACTTTTCTAGATCTGTTGCAGCAGTGTACTGTCATTAATGTCATTAACAACACTGCCAACCTTCGTATCGTCTGCAAACTTGAACATTAAGCCTGATATACTATCATCAATATCATTTATAAATACAGAAAACAAAAATGGACTTAACACTGAACCCTGAGGGCCTGCACTAATAATATTAGTCCACGAAGAGCAGTGATTAGCATTCTATGTCTTCTCCCGCTCACTATCCCTTTATCCATAGCAGAAATTTGCCTCCAATGCCACACTGCTCCAATTTGTGCAGCAGTCTTCCACGTGCAACAGTATCAAAGGCCTTTCTAAGATTCAAATATATGATATCAAAATTATCCTTTGCATTCAGTTCTTTTGTGGCTGCATCATAGCAATCAATCAAATTAGTCAGTCAAGACTTCCCCTTAACAAACCCATGCTGTGTCCGAGCTATAACTGAAGTCTTGTATAGATGATTCTGTAGTGCTTCTTTAACCAATGCCTCCATTAATTTCCCTGGAACAGAAGCTAAACTAAGAGGTCTGTAATTATCTGTGTCTCACTTTGATCCTCCTTTGTAGATTGGGGTCACATTTGCGCATCTCCAGTCCATGGGTACCTCCCCTGAGTTCAGGGAAGCTCTCATAATTATGGCTAGGGATTTGCTTACTTCCTTTAATATAACTGGAGAGATACCATCCACTCCAGGTGCCTTTCTTATGTTTATCTACAACAATTGTTCCTCCAGTTTACTCTCAGTTATTACAAGATTATCTAGCTTACTGCCAGAGTTGAATACACCTCTGGCATACCCCTCCCTGAATAACTCCTCATGTGTGAATGTAGATGCAAAATATTCATTTAGTTTGTTAGCTACCTGAACGGGATCATCAACAGTTGAACTATCGATATCAAGTGGAACAATCTGATTCATCCTCTTCCTTCTAGAGTTTACATAATTAAAGAAATCTTTGATGTTTTTGTTTGCATCCTTTACCAAAGATTACTCATAATCAGCCTTCGCCTGCCCAACCTTCTTTGTAACTTGGTTGCAGACCAGCTTATATCTATCATAGACTTCTGTGTCACATGTTAATTTATATGTATCCCATGCAATTTTCTTCTCTGTCACACATCTAATTAGTTCATCCGACGTTCATTTAGGCCTAAATCTTGAACAATATTTCTTTGTTGGTATGAAAAGCCTAGTAGCTTCCAAGATTAATTCTTTGAATGCTTCTCATTTTGAGTTTGCTGTTGGTAACATCATCAGTTGGTCCCACCGTAGAGAATTTAAATACTATCTCTGACCACGTAGTCGCCTTTACAAAAGTAAAAACCCTTCCCTTTACCCTTGATGGTAGTTACTTCTTTGAGTAAATCCCACTTCAGTACACTGTGATCACTGCCACCTAGTGGTTCCATTTACCTGCAGATTCTTGATGCATGAAGAATCTCTACTGATAATCAGATCAAGAGTATTACTCCCTCTAGTTGCCTGCCGTACATGCTGCTGTAGAAAACAATCATCCAATAAATCCACAAAAGCCTTGCTAGTGTTTGAGTGACTACCTCATATTCCAGTCATCAGCAAATTCCAGTCATTCTCTGGGAAATTAAAATACCCCATTATAAGACACTTTGATTTACTGGCCCACTCTATTTCTCTGCACAATTGCTCATTATACTCATCAGATTCATTTGGTCTATAACACACACCTACTCTCATTTTTCCTTTCCCAGTGCTTATGTCACACCAAACAGACTCAACATTGCATTGTCCACCAACATCTATTGGATGCACTTCCTTAGACATTATCTCTGATATCCCAACAATATCTGCCTTTGATATCTTGACTAGCACTTCAAGCCCATCGAATTTATTAACTGTACTCCTAGCATTGGTGTACATGCAAGTATACATGGACCTGTTTCTATTCTTAGTTACCCTAACACAACCCATGTATTTACTTGTTCCACTACGACTCCCAGCAGTCCTGGAAATCAGTTTTTGTAGCTTCTCATAGGAGTGGCCTGGATAGGGAATACATATCCCATATAAGGGATACATATGGGATAGGGTACATGAAATGTATACAGTGAAACTTCCCTTTAACGGACAGCCATGGGGAACGAAAATGTGTCCGTTAGAGAGAAGTGTCCGCTAACAAGAAGTTTGAGGGAGAAAAAAAAAAAAAGAAAGAAAGAAAAATCGTTAAACGTTTAATGTAAAATTATATTAAAATATATACAGATTTTGCACAATATTTTTGTAAATAATATACATACAATTGTGCTATGCATATTATGACTTTATCTTAAGAAAAATACATACAGTAATCACTTATTTTCTTCTGCACCTTCTTCCGGCTGATAATTTTGTTTTCAACATTTGTTTGGAGTGAAGAAACCAACGAAAGTCCTTCAGTATCTTCTTCAGCGGCGAAAAACATTTTTAAACGATTGATTTGTATGAGCGCTTCTTCTATTTTCATCGGTGGTTCGTCGTTAATATGTTCTTCGACAGAATGACCTCCTTCCATTTCTTCATCCTCATGAGGAACTTCTTGAAATATATCGATGATAATGTCGTTGATATCTAGAGCACCATCTTCTGTAGTGAGGTTCGAGTCTATATCTTTGTAGCCAGGGTCACTTGTAGCTGAAGTATCGTACATTATCAATAGATGTTGAAGTTCTTGTTCTTCTTGGTGTTCATCATTGCTGTTCACAACTTCAATTTTTGCGTTTGAGAAGCCAGACTTTACAAAACAGTTCACTACAGTTTGTTTTCTAATTGCGTTTACTGAAGAGGAAATCCATTGAATCGCATCTAGGATGCTGAGTTTCTTTGCAAGGTCACTTGTTCATGTTTGCAATGAGATGTCTTAAAACACGTTTTCTGTAGTGAAGTTTAAATTTTTTTTTTTATTATCCCTTGATCCAGGGGCTGACACTCTGCAGATGTGTTTGGTGGCAGAAAAACTATTTGAATGTTGAACAATTCAATGTGCGGGTGAGATGCAGCATTATCCATGAAGGCGCCTTCATAGCCAGGTGGGAAGGAGCAACAGTGCGTAGCACATGCTTCTTGATTAGACCGGAGTTCGAGCCCGTCACCACCAAATACGGAGAATGCAGTAAGGTCAGGGAATGACCACCGCATATTCCCGGAGCAATATGGCCTTAGTTGCTAATGCTCCTAAAATTCAAAGAACAAGAACATTATCCATGAAAAGAATAATTTTTCTGTTTTGAGGAATCATGTTTTTGGTTAAAGTGACTTATCCATTCGCTCATGATATCTCGTGTCATCCACGCTTTTTTATTAGACTTCCAGTCAACATTCAAAAGATTCAACTTTATGCCCTTGAAACAACAAGGATTTTGTGGTTTTCCTATAACAAGAGGTTGTTCAAAGTCTCCCAGCATATTTGTACATAAGAGAACAGTCAAGCGTTCCTTAGAAATTTTTCGGCCCTGGCACTTTTCGTTTTTCAGACTCATTGTTTTTTCAGGAAGAGCTTTAAAAAACAACCCTATTTCGTCACAGTTGTAAATATCCTTAGCTTCAAAATCACGACATAAATCTTCCAATTTGACGGTCCACTCTGTTACAACCCCAGTATCAACAGATCCACCTTCACCACTTACGGTTTTCCAAGACATTTTATGCCGAGTTTTGAACTTTTTTGTCTAGCCATCCCACAGAAGCTTTGAACTCATTTACTCCCATAGATTTCGCAACCTCCAAAGCCTTTTCCCTAATAATAGGCCCATTAATGGGAATTTTTTTAGCACGTGCGCGACAAAACCACTCATACGTAACATTGTCAATTTGAAGTCCAACAGTTTTCGGGAATGATTTTTGAACGTGATCATTTCCGTGTTGCCAAAATTGTTTGAGCAGTTCATTTTTTTCTTTAAGATGTCGCTTACCTGCGTCTTCCCGATTTTGAATTTTGCAGCGAGATTGCGAACACTATTTTTTTGCCGATCATACGCATTAATGAGTTCGACTTTATCTTTTAAAGTTAAATGTTTACGAGAAGACATTGTGCACTTCACACGACACTGAACAAAACTGAAAACTGAAACTGAAAAGACGAAAGGCCGACCATATTCCCTCCCCCCACTGCACACACCGAATTCATCAGAAGTTTTACACGTGCCTTAAAATTCTTGAAAAAGGGTTTAGAACCGCGACGTAAACCTTGATAAAATTCAGAGAATCGGAAATAGAAAACAAACACACGATTGAGGCAATACGTGGAAGAAACGTTCCTAGAAAAAAGGCCGTGAGCTCGCCCTCTGTCCGTTATGGGGAGATCAAATTAAGTGCTAATCTAAACGAAACAGTGCAGATTGCCTGTCCGCGTCCGTTACAGAGAATGTCCGCTAGACAGAAGCTGCAAACACGTTAAAACCAATGGAGGTGAGTTGGGGAATTTGAAAATGTCCGTTGTAGAGAGATATCCGTTAACGAGAGGTGTCCGTTAAGAGAAGTTTCACTGTATTTCTTTCTTCATCAGAGAAATTATTCACAGAGAATGAGAAAAATCATACTTTGCATTGCACTAGAAAATGCGAATGTGACATAAGAAGAAACACGTCAAGTCGTGCACCGAGAAATGTTTTTTTTTTTTTTTTTTGGGAAAGGCTATATTTTTACAAGTACCCATACACTTGTATGCTTCAAACAACCTTTTAAATGATTAAATACTTAATAACATTTCAGTGCACTTTCAGTCTTAATTACAGTATGTAATTAAGGCTGTAACACCCTTGTGGTCTGAAGAATGAGAACGAGTCTTTGATGACCCTAGGGGCTGAGTATGGTCTTGGCACACCCAGGGTTCTGATCTGGATATATCATTCTTCTTTTTCTTGGCGATTCTCTCTCTCTCTCTCTCTCTCTCTCTCGGGGTAATTCAGAAAATTTTTTTTGGGTGGTGCAGCATAAGCCCCAAGCTTCCTTGCACCATACGGCTTATAATAATAATAATAATAATAATAATAATAATAATAATAATAATAATAATAATAATAATGTGGTGGGGCTGAAAGTGCAGGAAGCACTTCCAGCCCCACTAACTGGAAGTGCTTCCTGTGCAACGGCGCTAGTGACCGCCCAGGAAGGAAGAAAACGCCAACGCATGAAGTGGAGCATCGAAATGCGTACATCATGCAAGCATACTACGAAATAATGAAGTTGGAGACAGATATGACAACTTACAGGGCGAGGCTACATACCAAGTGGCTGGAACGATTCCCGGATATTCAGGTCACCGAACACCGTATAGCGGACCTGAGAAAGACCATTGTCACGAAGAACCTGATAGCTCCTGCAATCTTGGAAAAAATCAAGCAGGATGTGAGCGATCAACTGCAAAGGAAAAAGAATAAGGAACCAGAGGAGGAAGAACATGCCATCGATCCAGAGGAGGAAGAACATGCCACCGATCCAGAGGAGAAAGAGCAAGAAGAAATACAACCCACAGCAGCTGAAGTGGAAACAGACGAGATCATGATATCCAGAATAGATTACGAGTGGAAAAAGGCACTAACAGAATTCGAAGGAATGGACCCCACAAAGACTACAGTGATAGCGAAGCAAAGGCCGAATTGAACCTTGTGGAGAGTCACAGACCACCTGAACTGGCACATAATACCGCATTACCTCGACAGCAATGGTGCAACACTGGAGGCCATCCAAAGAGCCGTGTATTGTGCTGCGGTAGATGCCACGAGGATTAATGGAAGAGAAGCGAGAGACCAGCAGCAGAAGGAACCACCAGCTTGAGAAAGAAGACTTCAACAGAAGATAGAAGAATTAAGAGTCAAGATAGGACAATTGACCTAGTACCAACTTGGTAAGAGAAGTAAGAATCTGATTGGAAAAGTGAAGAGCATCCTCAAGAGAGACAGCGCCCAGAGAAAACATGAGACAAAGAATGAGAAAATATGGGCGTGCTTGGACACATTGAAGAAGAACCTCCTTGCACTCAGCAAGAGACTACGCCGATACAAAGAGAGCTCCCAGAGGAAAATAAACAATCGAATCTTCGATGAGGATCAAAGAGGCTACTACAGGAATCTCGGAGAAGATGGGAAAAAAGGAAACCCGAGAAGAAGACGATTGAGGAATTCTGGGGAAACATATGGAGCAGGGAAGTAAGACAGCCGAGCAACCTGGATAGAACTAGAACGCAAGAAAACCAAGGACGTACAAGAAATGAGAGGATGGGAGTTTCGGGAAGAAGAAGAAGTAAGAGACACGATCAAGAAATCTCACAACTAGTGAACTCCAGGAACAGATAACGTCCACAACTATTGGTACAAGAAGCTCATTTGCACACACAACCACATGGCAGAGCAGTTCACCCGAATGATAAAGCACCCAGAGACAGTTCCGAAGTTTTTCACTTAAGGAATCATATATCTGAAGCCTAAAGACGAAGATACAAGAAACCTGGCGAAATATAGGCCAATCACCTGCATCCCAACAATGTACAAGATCCTGACCAGCTGAATAACTAGGAAGATATCAGACCACTTGGAGAGCCAGAACATAATGGCCGAAGAGCAGAAAGGATGCAAGCGGCTGAGCAAAGGATGCAAGGAGCAATTAACCATAGATGCCGCGGTTAAGGAGCAAGCCTACAAGAAGTGCCGCAATATGTACGCAGCCTACATCGATTACCGCAAGACCTTCGACTTCGTGCATCATAGCTGACTAATAGAGGCGCTGAACTTCTACAAAGTCAATCCGATAGTGACAAACTTCCTAGGCGAAACGATGGCGAAATGGAGTACCACCATTAAGGTCGGAAACGTCACATCAGGCCAATCCTCATCAGGAGAGGAATCTTTCAGGGAGATGCCCTGAGCCCATTGTGGTTCTGTCTAGCACTTAACCCGCTATCTACCATGCTCAACGGCAGCAAGTATGGGTATAACCTCAAAGAAGGAAGGAAAAACCTGTACACCCCACCCACCTGATGTACATGGACGACATCAAGCTCTCCCCGGGAACCGAGGAGCACCTTCAGCAACTACTCCAGATCACCGAAGAATTTAGCAATGATATTAGGATGGAATTTGGTCTAGACAAGTGCAAGACCTACGGATTGCGTCAGGGAAAATTAGTCAACCGAAACTACCAGCTGCAGAGTGGTAAAGAGATCGAAGCCATGGCAGAGGGAGAGGCCTAGAAATACTTGGGGATGATGCAGGCTCAGTAGTTACAGCACAAGGAAATTAAGACCTGCCTGACCGAAAAATACTATCAGAGACTCAGAAGCCTGCTGAACGGAGGGAACACAGTTAAAGCCAGAAACATATATGCAGTCCCAGTACATACACCTTCGGGGTCAAAGATGGGACTAATACAGAGCTGGAGGATATCATGAGAAAGACAAGGACAAAGATGACCAAGAGTCGCCAACACCACCCAAAATCTGCCGTGGAGAGACTGACAATTGCCCGGGAAGAAGGAGGAAGAGGCCTGATAGACCTGATAGAGCAACAGAAAACAGCAATAGTTAACCTCAAGGATTACTTCCAGAAACTCACAGCAGCACTCCACCAGGCCATAAGGAAGATAGACAAGCAGTATACCCCACTGAACCTAAGTGAGGAATCCTCCCCCAACCAGGAGGTACAAACGAATATAGAAAGATGGGCAGAGAAGACACTCCACGGCAGACACTACAATGATCGCCATCAAGATCACATAGATAAAAGTGCTTCCAATGCATGGCTCACGAGCAGGACGCTCTTCCCCGAGACTGAAGGATTCATGCTCGCCATCCAAGACCAGGTAATCAACACCAGGAACTATAGAAAATACATCGCCAAGGAGCCTGGAGTGTTCGATGACACTTTTTTTTTTTTTTTATGAAAACCCCAAACAAGAAAGGTATCAAAACCTATAGTACTTAGTACCGTGCATGGGTTGAAGGAGAAGTATGGGGGGAGGGGGATGCCAGACAATCCCGCACAACAGACCGGACATAACCCTTGTGGACAAGGAGGAAAAGACTACCTATCTGATTGACATAGCAGTACCCAACACTAGCAACCTGCAGAAAACCCATGGGGAAAAAATCAGGAAGTACTCGAACCTAAGACAGGAGATCAGAGATGTGGCTTATGCAACAAGTAACGACCATCCCGATCATCGTGTCAACCACAGGTATGGTGCCAAAGACCCTACATAACAGCTTAGCAGCAATAGGTCTCCCAGCGAACACCTACAAGGAACTCCAGAAAGTTGCAATCCTGGACATCTGTAGGACAGTCAGAGAGTTCCTCGACCAATAGTAACACCAGACATAACAACAACCACCCTGTGTACTTGGTAGCAATAGCCGTCACGAGGTGGAACCCCCAATCAGGAAGAAATAATATAAGAGAGCAATAATAATAATAGTAAGGCGGTATTTTGATCCATTCTAAGTCAATGCAGCGGTGAATTCAGTTACTTATTGGGAGTGTTGTGTGGCCCTACAGCAATGATCCAGTTCATCCCAAAAATGCTTGTGACAAAGGCCAGAGCAAAGAGAACAGCGGCAGTTCCCCAATACTGCTACCAGTGTATAGGAGGAATTGGATTGCCCAATAGGTCAATTTACTCCATGACAGTTATTGTTCTAGAAGCAATGCCCAATGGCCCAAAAAAAAAAAAAAAAAAAAAACACAACCCTAAATAATGATAGTTGCTTTGGCTCTCTACGTATATCGTTCTTGTACTAGTACCAGTTCCTGTAACACCTTGAATAACAAAAAAATAAGGTTATCCTAGAAGTAGATTTCACGACGTTTCAGAAATTCATTAAAAATCGCAAGAAACGTTGAAAGTGAATTAGAAATGCTTCAAACAGTAGAAGAATGTTGTATTATGTATGATGTCTCAGGGGCAGTGGGTGGATGTGCAGTATTATCTTGAAAAATCAAAGTGGAAATTAATTTTTCTCAGGAAAAAAAACCGAAAGTGGTTGTTTAGTTTTAGGTACATCAGCAATTTAGGCATATTGTGCTGTATGTAATATATCTGTATATTGAGTGTGTTTTGTGGTTAATTTGCTGTTTGTTGGAAGAAAAATCAGAGTTTCTGGAAGAAAAAACCTTGCAACCCTCACCTGAAACCAACTAAATCGCTTCATCGAATGGAACAAAGGGTTGCTCTTAGGAAGAAAGGCTTAAGTTTTGCAAATTACAGTGTCTGGAGACTAGGCACCTACGGGGTGATCTGATTGAGGCGCATAAAGCCTTGAATGCTTTGAGCATGCTCAGTGCTGATGGGAATCTTCCTGTTGCTCAGAATAATCGCCTGAGAGGGCATAAATTCAGATTGAGGAAAGACAGTTGTAGGATAGATGTGCGGAAGTTTGCCTTTAGCCAGCCGGTGGTTGATTGCTGGAACAAACTTTCATCTGTCGTTGTAGAAGTTGATAGCCTAAACAGATTCAAGGCAGTACTGGACAATCATTTAGAGCAAGTGAATGAGTGAAACGAGAAGGCGTTGTGTTTTTTTTTTTTTTTTTTGGCTGATGCTATATAAGCTTGCTTTCTTGCATCATGTGCCCTTACTAATGCCAATTCAGCCACCTTGTGAAAAAAGACACAGAAAAATTCTTTGCGTCATCGATGGGATTTGAACTCAGGTTTTTTCGGAGAGGGTACGATGGTGATGTTACTCACTTGGGCTTTTCTCTCGGAACATGTTGTGATAAAATACATTTTTTAGCACACCAAGTATTAGCTTCCAATCAACTCTCTGATGCTAAAACAAGTATAGATTGTTTTAGCATCAGAGAGCTTCGGGAGAAATTATCATTATCCGCAAGAAACATACTCTCCTTCCAAAGCATTCGAACACCCCTCCTAATATAGTGAATGGTGCAAACGAGACGCATGCAAGCAGAAACAGATTTAAAAATGTGCAGGATATACCAAAGATACTAGAGACCAACTGAATGAGTAGCAAAGTGCTTGTGACATTTCATTGAAGCTTAATTGCCAAGTGACATATCATTACTGCATGCAACATGCATTTCCTTTGTTCGTAGCATATCTGTTCCAAAGCAGATGTGCCAAGAAAATTCATGGACTATTTCTTTGCCTAACAACTGTGGCTGCATAGCCGTTAGGCACAGAAATAGTTCCATGGAAAAACCCAGGGCCGTGCCGAGCCAATTTAGTACCTGAGGCAAAAATGAAGAATTACGCCCTACTGTTAATCATGGCAACGTTGGCAATTATTTAATCTTCCTTTTAGCGCCACTTTGAGCTTTTAATCTGAGGCAAGAGCCTCGTTCGCCTCACGTTTGACTCACTTAACTGACTTAAAACTGCACTCACCAAGAAATAAGTAATCAGTGAAATAAAGTGGATGGATCAAGGCACTGACCTCCAATAGTATGTCACCATGACATGTCATATTAGCAATCAACTTGTTAGTGCCATTGCAACAAGATTGAAAAACCATCAATGGTACCTGATGTAATCACAAGGAAATGCAATGGTATTACCAGATCGCAGAAAATGTAAAGAGACTGGAGGTAGTTTGCAGCATCACCATCCTCCCCACACTTAGTAGACACGACATGGGTTCAAATCCCGTAAAAGACACGGGGAAGTTTTATGGGCCTTTTTCACAATGTGGCTGAGTTAGTCGGTTGAAGAGAAGGTAGCATGGTTTTTTTTTTCTTCCCAAAACTCTGGCTTTTCGTACAGCAAACAAAAAATCGACCGCAGAACACATGCACTTTTTATTTTAGTGACAATATAGCTTTAGTTGCTGATGAGTCTAAAACTCTACAACAAACAAATTTAGAAGAATAGTATGCAGATCCAATCAATCCCCATGGGATACTGTAAACTAGAACTTCAGGGGTTAACACAAATTACAATCAGTTCGAAGACAGTATGTAGGGAGATGCATGATACAAAAATTTATGCAATAGTTGCAGCACACAAACCAAATATGATAGCATGCAAGCATAACGTCAAGTTTCCTGGTGCACAACCTATCATCAGAGCCAGAACTAGGGTGGAGTGAGCGGGGCGCTAGCCCTAGGTGCACCTTTTTAAGGGCACATTCGACCAATTATATATTTTAAAATTGCTTCATTTTTGATTTAATTACAGTCGGACCTGTGTTTAACGAACTTCTTTATAGCGAATTTTTTAAATTCCTTTTGGTAATTACAATTACCAGGTACCGCTAGGGGGATGCTTGTGTCCGGCTGTCTGTATGATATGCTCCGTAAACTTTTCTGGTTTTGTGTGTTTTTTATTTAAAGTATTAAGTTCCTATTAGTGCCATCACATAAGGATAGAGCCCTTGGATTGACAGGTGCAAGTACTGTATTATTTGAACGGACAACAGATAAGTATTAAATGAATTTCTGCATGTTCATTCCGCTACTCCATACAAGCGCTTTCAGCCATTATCTTGTTGTTCAACTTATACATGTGTCCAACAGACACTTGACCTTGACCAGGCATTAGTTTTGCCTAGCCGCTCTGTTCTTCCCTCCCTACTTAGACCCCTGCTCCCTGTGGATTTCACTGCAGGGCAACTAAGGCGACCGGCTGGTCACAGTGCCTATTGCTTGCTAAACCACAACTGTGGTGATATTAAATTATCTAGTAAAACTACAGTAACTGAATTCAATATGACAAATACTACCTCCTGTCAAAATTCTAACGTCTGCACCATCTGTGGGACCAGCTCTGACCCCATTGTCCAATGTATTGAGTGCAAACAATTAATATGCAATGACTGTACCCATTCTGACCTGAAAAAATTAAATAAAAGTCGGCGGAAATCATACTGTTGTGATAGATGTCGACTCAGAAATTCTCAGAAAAGCCCTATAACTGTTGCAACGCCAAACAGCACGGAACCTGAGTCACTTTCCTCCTCTTCCGCTAACAAAGTTGAAATGCCGTACTCTAGTACATTTGAGACAAATATCATGCCAATAACTAGAAATACCGACTCTGAATCGTACATGGATGAAGCCTCTAATCCTTCTTTGTTGTCTTTGGGGTCGCATCAAATCTCAGATGCATCAACTCAAACAAATATATCTGTGCTGTCAGAAGATCTCAGCGCTAACTCGTTCCCTACGGAAACTCTGAATCCAACCTTTGGTATTCTGCAATCAACTGAATTCCAGGAACTACTCTTTAACACTATGCAGAAAATCCTCATTCAAACTCATCTAATCAGCGCACCTCATACTGCAAACTCTGAAATTCTCCTGGATTATAATACACTTAATGAAGGAAACAGCGAGCTATACACGGAGATCTGTGGTATAAAAACAATATTAACTAATCAACAGGCTGAAATTTCTGACATCAACGCCCAAATTAAAAATCTCACATCAGTTATGTCTTGCCACTTAAGGGAAGCTAGGAAGAATTCTGAACCTACTCTCGACACCAATGGGCTCAAAGTGAATACGAATTCTTCATTAACTGACGATGCCCTCAGTATTGAGACCAGATCTTCACCTTCCACCGGCCTCAATACTTCTACTCCTGCAAATATTAATTTGCCCAAGCCTGCCAACATTCATGACTCAAGTCATTCAACTGAGCAATTTATTGCCAAACAGACTCTGTTAGATGATTCTTCTGATGTAAATAGAACCACTCCTCCCACCTACTCTCCTCTGCGGAACAGTTCTGTATGTACTTCTATTTCACAAGCTCAGAGTCACCAAGCGGAATCCTCTTCAACATCAGTTAAGGCAACATATGCAAAAATAACTGCTGCCACATCTAATGAGGTCTGCAAACCTGTCTGTAGATCTGCCGCCACAGTGAGCAAACCTGTTTCTGATTGCCAGTCTCAAATATCACACCAAAGATCAAAACAGAACAAACCGTCAGAAAATATTAAAGCATCTATATCTCAAGGTACTTTCTCCAAGCTTCCAGCCATAACTCATCAAACACAGAATGTAACTACTGCAGAAAAATCTCAGTTACTCAAACACAAGTATAATATCACAATTATTCCCACAAAAGACCGAATTTTTCTTTCTAGACTTGGACCCTCCACTAAATCTGAAGATCTTATCAACCTAATTAAAGAAGAATATGGTTTCGGAGTAGATATCCGTTCTCTGAAGACACGATGTCCCGCCTACTCATCTTTTATAATAACATGCCTTCCATCACAAACAGAAAAAGTGCTGAATCTAAGATCCCTTTTATCAGGGGCTCTAGTAAAACGCTTCACGGACAGACCATCAAGGGAGTCCAAAATCTCCTCTCCACCGGCATAGCAATCAGATACCCTGCTATCTACACATACTACGTTCTCCTCTCGTCATAGAATCCCCAGATCCCAACTGTTCAGTGTTTACCTTCAGAATTGCAGGAGTATAATTAGCAACCTAAACCACTTCAGAGCAATCCAAGGCTCACATATTTACGACATTTACCTGCTCACTGAAACCTGGCTCTCCATTGATATTGATGATCAGGAGATTATAGATGGACAATATACAATCCATAGAAAGGACAGAGGATCTCGTGGAGGCGGAGTAGCTATTATACATTCTAACCATATACTCTGTGAAACTACATCAAATTTCACAAATATTGAATCAGTATACTGCCTTCTTCATCTTGGCAAGTTAAAGGTTTTAATAGTATTGCTTTATTTTCCACCTCCCATAACTAATATAGACCTCCAGTACTTAGAAAGCTCGCTGGAATCAATCTTCCCACTAATTCAATCTGCCGACATAGCAATGGTTTTGGGTGACTTTAACTGTCAAATGGCCAATTTAGGATCTTCTTCTCCATCACTGCAGACTAGGGCTCTCTTTAATATGCTTCACAGCTATGGTCTGGAACAAATTTGCAACTTTCCAACCAGAGAAAATGCCTACCTCGACCTAATATTTTCCTCTACTCATATAGATGTTCACACCGACAACCCCATATTTCACTCGGATCATTCACCAATTACTTTTGACATCACAGTGACTTCTCATAACTTCAAATGCAGCTCCCGTACTCCTCGATTCAATTTCAGAAAGGCTGACTGGCCTCTGCTCAACCTAGCTCTAAGAAACGTAGACAAGCAGCTCGCTGACGCTATGGATGACATCGATGTGCTCACCAACAACCTGATTAACTGTGTCCATTCAGTTATATCTGACATTGTTCCTCAATCCCATCTTACCGCACGCTCTACCTACCCGCACTGGTATAACAGTGAACTAATACGTAAAATTAAATCCAAAGAATTCTACAGAAACAAGTATAAGCAAACATGTGACAGTCAATACTATGAAATATTCAGCCAACTCCGCAAAGAAGTGAAAACTCTCATATTAAACTCCTACAACATGTATACAGAGTCAGTTCAGGATAGTCTGCTTACTCACAGAGATATCAAACCATTCTGGAATTTCATGAAGCATAAGAACATAACCAGTAGAAAGTTACAACTCCGTAACGCAGATGGAATTCTCTTATCTGACGAATTCAGTATTGCTCAAGAGTTTGCCAAACACTTTTCCAGAATTCAAACAAATGATACATTGAGATCTGCCTCATTTCCTGACTTCACACCTGTTAAAGATGATATCCTCATTAATCTCTTTATCACTGATGAAGATTTAAATTCGGCATTAAAAAGCACGAGAAATGACTATACTAGAGGCCCAGATGACATTCCAGGCTTATTTTGGAAAAGGACTGTCACTACATTGAAACCCCTCATACTGCGGATCTTCAACCTGTCTCTCAGGCTGGGGAAGTATCCTAAGCACTTTAAGCAGGTCAATATAGTTCCTATTTTCAAAAAAGGTGATAAAAATGACGTATGCGATTACAGACCCATAACCTTGCAAAACAGCCTGGCTAAACTCTTCGACACAGCAGTGCACAAACATCTCTTCGAATTCTTCAAGCCTTTTATCGATCAGAATCAACATGGTTTCTGCAGTGGCAAGTCAGTAGTCACAAATTTACTTCATTTCTGGCAATACACCTCTGAAGCTCTTGATAACCACCTACAAGTTGATGCAGTCTACACAGATATATCCAAGGCATTTGATAAAGTCCCGCACGAACAACTTCTGGAAAAACTTAAGCTATATGGTATCCGTGACCCTTTGCTCTCATGGCTACGCAGCTATATTACGCATCGTTCCTTGAGCGTTATCATCGATCAAGTGAACTCAGACTGTTTTATACCACTAAGCGGAGTACCACAAGGCTCTCCCTTAGGTCCTCTTCTCTTCATTGTTTTCGTAAATGATCTTCCTTCTTTCATGTACACCTCCAATGTTCAAGTTGCTCTCTATGCAGATGATCTTAAGATCTACTCAGCAGTGAAGGAGACTACCGATTCTCAACAACTTCAATGTGCTCTCAATAAATTCTCTCTGTGGCTATCTCTGAATGGCTTGTCTGCTAACCCCTCGAAGTGCAAAGTTATCTCTTTCTCATCTTGCAGATCTCCACAACTAATGAATACGGAGTATAGTATTAACTCTGTGATCATCGAAAGGTGTGACCAAGTTAACGACTTAGGGATTCTCTTTTCCAGCAGTGCTAAATTCGATGCCCATGTCCTTAAAATCACCAGCAAAGCATTCAAAACACTGGGATTCATCAAACGGAACACATACAAGTTCAAAAACTACAGATATGCGGTTATCCTTTATAAAACTATTGTTCTGCCAATCCTTGAATTCAGTTCACCCATCTGGAATCCTCACACAAAGACTTTAACTAACAAAATTGAAGCAGTCCAAAAAAACTTTGTCCGTTACCTCACGTACCGCAATCCTCTATTCTATCACTCAGTGTATTATGAATCGCTGTGTGATTACTTTCATCTGAGGCCTCTGTGCACTAGAAGAGTTACTGCTGACATCGCCCTTCTAGCCAAAGTAATCACTGGAATTTACGAAGCATCTGATATCCTGAGTAAAATAAACTTCAATGCTCCTTGTAGACAAGTCAGGAACCTTACACCGTTTCGCCTTGACTCTGCCAACACGGACTTTATGAAGTTCAGTCCACTGAACAGAATCAGCAAATCAGCAAACGACTCTCGCATTGACTTCTTTGACAACTCCCAATCACTGATGAACTCCATCCACAAGTTTGCCTCTTCACTTAAACTGCAAAGTGACTAGCTCACATCTAATTATTGTAGTTTATTATTATTTGTTATATTATTTTTCTGTTCTCTAACGGATTAATTATTACTTGTTTTACCGGTAACTTAACTTAATACAATCCTCTTTTGTACATATGCTTTTATTGTTTGAATCTATATCAATGTTTATCGTCCTGTAGGATTTCACATTATTGTTATTATGTTTATTGATCTGATCTCAGATACACTGTTAATGGTTACCTGTTGTGTATCTTGTTATTAATAAAATAAAATAAAAAAATAAAAAATAAAATAAAATAAAAGTTTCTGTAAAATGAAGAAGAAAAGGCCAGAGATTTAAAAAAAGTGTATGAATTTTGCAAGTGTAGTGTTATGTATCGTTGTTCCTCTGGCCATTTATCCGCTAGACCCCTGCTGGAGACCAACGTTGTCCGCACTATGCCTCATGGAGGCAGACCAGGTACCAAGTAATTTTAAGCTTTCACTCTGGCAGGTCCTGAAACCTAATTTCCCGAGATTTCAGTGGCAAGGACCTAAAAAATAAATAAAATAATAATTTAATAATATTGGGAAGTAGTCGCTGAAAGGTTAGTCCTAGAGGGGTTTTCATATGCAGTTGGAATTTTGACATTGTGTGGGGAGTCCACTGGTGTTTAGGTAGAGTAAGGGGGAAAATTCAGAAATATGGAGTCAATAGGGAAGGCAACCCTAGGTCAGTGGGGCATGCCTATGCTCCACCAGAAGGGAAGGAGAGAGGACTGTCATCGCCCCCCTCCGCTGGTAAGAAGAGAGTGATGTTTATGTAAGGTGTAAGGTAAGGTGTATTTAGTGTCAGATGGCACCAGGGGTTTCCCCCATCTCTGCGTAGTTTTCATTGTGGGTGTACCAGTTCGCTGGAAATGCCAGAGATTTAAAAGTGTACGGATATGGTATATGTGTAGTGTCATGTACCGTTGTTCATCTGGTTGTTTAGCCGCTGGACCCCTGCTGAGGCCCAACGTTGCCCCACCTTCGCCCCGTGGAGACAAACAGTAGTTTTAGTTTCACTCTGACAGATCCTGCCACCTAATTTCCTGAGATTTCAGTGGCTAGCAACTATTCACGCTGTTGAATAGTTGCTAGGACCTAGAAAAAAAAAAATAAATAAATAAAATAAAAAAAATAATAAATAATAATAAATAAAAAGTAAAATTAAAATAAAATAAATATATTCTTATATTGTATATATGTGTGTATACAAATACATATATTTATATGTATTTGTATGCTCTCAGTCTGCTCAGGACACACACGAACACGTACGTATATACACACAACGTGCATACACATATCAGCGTCAATCGTGGGGGTTGATGTCGCTTGAGTTGATAGGCCGGGATGTGCGCGAAGATATTTTTGTTGTGTTTAAATTTAGGCGCATGGGGCTTCGCTAGCGTGAAAATAGAGAGGGGGGAGGCTGGATACTGGGGGAAAAGACAGAAGTATGGGGCCAATAGGGAAGACAGCCCCAAGTTTCAGTGGGGCATGCCCACTGCAACAAATTGCAGTTTGTTATCTCTATTCCTATCCGCTTGATTCAGGTTGGGACCCTCATGGGGCAAGCTCTGTCCCCTTTTTTTTTTAACCCTTCTTTTCTTTATTCCTTTGTTTTACGTTCATTTTTTTTCCCAGGAGTTGTCTGTCTTATGCGATTTGTTTATGATACTGTACTATCAGTCTCGATGTATGGCAATTAACACCTTTCTCCTTGTGAAGTGGTCCTGTGCATACTAGGAAAGTGCTCGGTACTCCTCTTCTGTGTTAATGAAGTGATGTTCAAGTCCTTTGGGGAACTAATGATTTTCGTGATAAGAGCATCTGAGGTCGTATTGTGGGCAGTCGTAAAGCAGGTGGTCCCAGTTTTCGAAATCCCCGCATGTGCAATTTGGGTCATCCATGAGGCCCAAGCCGAACAGTTTCTGGTTGAAGGGTCCATGTCCTGTGAGAAACGAGGTCAGGTGCAAGCCCGGGAGAAACCAGCCCGGTTGCCTTGGGTATAATTTGTTCAGTTCTGGAAAGAATTTACGAGTGATATCGCCTTTTGTCGTCTCTGTCCATCTTTGCTGCCACTCCTGAAGGAGATAGGTCTGTAGTCGGGCTCTTTCCATTTTTTGACTGCTTGCTTGGTTGATTTTGAAGTCCTGATGAGTTGCAGCCACTCCCTTTGAGTGCAGGTAGAGCAGTCCTGCTTTCACAGCTTCTAAATCTAGGGGGAGCACTCCAGCAAGCACCTGCAGCGCAGGTGTGCTCACCGTGCAGCAAGCTCATGTGGTAGTTAACAGGATGGTCCTATGTGTCATGTCCAGGATTTTCTTGTTGGTTACTAGTGATGTTTTGGTGTACCACACTGCAGCTACATAGGTTTTTACTGCTGGGATGAAGGTTGACTTATAATATAGCATCAGGGTTCGTTTTTTCAATCCCCAGTCCTTCCTCGCAGCCGAGTGGGTAAAGTACCTGCCCGGCAACCCAAAGGTCGCGGGTTCGATTCCCGCCTCGGGCTTGGATCAAAGTACTGCAAAAACCTTGGGAGGTGCAATATGGCCACAGAAGCCGATGCGCCAACAACTACCAAATCAAAAAAAAAAAAAAAAATCCTTCCTCGCAATCCTAGCCACTAGGGCTGAGTATCTTACTTTCATTCTTATGTATTTTAGGTGGGGTATGAAGGATAGGTTATTATCTAAGATAACTCCTATTTGCTTGATGAGTTTGATGGTCAGTCCATTTATTTTTATTTGTGGTGGACGTTGTACCTGAAGAGTTCCTTTCAACAAGATGGATATGGTTTTCGTTGGTGCAATTTTTAGCTGGTTTTTTGTGGCCCAGTATTGTAATTTCTGCATTGCTTGATTACCGATGTTTTCCAATGTCTAACTGGAATCCGCCTCAATAGTAACAATGAGATCGTCTGCAGAGGCCTGGGCCAGCCCCAGGAATTCGCCCAAGACCATGTTCCAAAGGAGAGGCCCCAAGGCAGACAGCCCATATGTACGTTTCTTGTGATTTTTTGATAATTTGTATTTATTTTCCCTCTTCTGCCTGAAAGGTAGTCTTCCATTGCTTTATATAAGTTGATGGGTACTGCAGCTTCTCTCAGTCTGCTCAGCCACCAAAGTGAGTCAAATGGCTCGGCGAAATCGACTGAAATGACTAATAGATATTTTTTCCTGCACTCTTGTGTTTTCCTAAGATCTCCAAGGGCATCCACCATAATGGATCCTGGCTTAAAGCCAAACTGATTTTTAGCTTCCAGGACTGTCCTTTTATAGTGGTTCTGTATCCGCATGTGGAGCAGATTCTCGTATAATTTGGACCACTGAGAGCAGCTTGATGGGTCTGTATGATGCTGGACATTCTGGGTTCTTAGTAGGGTTTTTCAGAATTAGCTTGGCATATGCAGTTTTCCACGCTGCAGGGAATTTCTCTGTTTCCAAACATCTGTTGTAGAGGGCGAGTAGGATTTGCAGGGCAATTTCTAATATTTTTTTCAGTATCTTCGGTTCGATCATATCAAGTCCCGGGCATTTGTGGTTTCTGATCCTGGTAGCAGCCACGCCGAGTACCTCATGGGGAAGGGGGGGCTTGAGTGCAGGGGTGATATTTTTATTTTCTTTGCAGATTTTGTTCTTGCACAGTTAGGGTAGCGGGTTCCTTGAAAATTGTATCGAGTATATTACCCATCGATTGCTCCCAAGTGGTTGTATAGTCTCCTTGTGGGGTTCTGATCACCTCCCCCTGGGCAGTTTGTTTGTAGTCACCTTGAAAAATACACCCCAGGGGTTAGTGCTTCCTGTTGTGGATACTAGATGCTCCCAGGAACACTTCTTGCTTTTCTATATCGTGATTTCTGGCTTCTGTACAGCGCTGTCTGGAAATCTTTCCTAGTTTTTTGCATCTGGGGTCCACCAGAGAACAGCACCAGGTTTTGGGTTTATTTTGATTGTTCGATTGCTAATGGTTTGGATTAGGTCTGTAGTTCCCCTCAGCAGATCGTCTGGGTCATTCTGTGGGTTCATACTGGCCGGGTTGCTTTCTATGGTTGTGATGAGCAGGTTTTTGAATGACATCCAGTCTGCTTTGGCAACTGCATATGTTTTTCTGTTGGTTTGTTAGTGTTACTATTGTCTGATTATTTTAAAGGTGATTGCACACTGGTCTGAGGTAGTCCATGCCTCCTCCATCCTCCAGTCAGTCACAAATCCTGCCAAGTTAATAGTGTCCAGGGATACATCAATCGTAGCCTCCCCAGAGGGTATTGCAAAAGGTCAGCAAGTGGTGAGGTTGATTTAGCACTGGCAGCTGTAATCCTGCTAAGTAATCCTCAAGTTGACCATTCTGGGTTCCTCGCCTGCCAGGTGTAGTACTATGCCATGTCGGGGATCGACAGTTCACGTCAGCTCCTATTTTGGTTGGGTAGGGTATCCTGCAGGCATCGAAGGTAGTCAATTACAAAATCTATCTGTTGTCCTGGTCTATAATAGTGCCACAACGTAGAGGTTTCCTAAAGCTGTATTTAGCTGGGCACAGGCGGCCCACTCCGTGATTTTAGTCACTGTGATATTACTGTTCCTTACCAGGAGGCAGCCCATGGGGTGTCTTGAACTGTGTATCACTTTGTAGGTGAGTGGGTAGCCTATAACCCATTTCCCATGTGAGTATGGCTCCTGTAATATGACATCTGCATTTTCCTCTTCAGATTTAACCTGGATCTAGTCGGCTACTGCTCTAGCCCTCTCCACATTTGAATTATTTTTTGTATATTTGTGTTGTAAGTTTTACTTTTCGTTCCCATAGTTGATCCTACTTTGGTATAAACTCTTGGCTCGTTGGTATGTGGGACACATGGGGTCTCTCAGTGAATGCTTGTGCTCTAGCTTTAAGTTTTTTAGTTTGTGCAGGTAGGTTCCATATCTTTTGTGGGGGCAAGCATTATATTCATGGCCCTTTTCTAAACAGTGGCCGCATGTTGGCGGGTTTGTGCACATGTATGTGTGGTGCGGCCGAACTTGCAGCAGCGGTAGCACTTCGGAACCACCACACGTTAGCGATATCGGCAATAAACAGCCTTGTCTGGTTCTTCAGGGCTTGCCAGGCTTCCGGGATGAGTTATACTACCCAGCTTTTGTTTATTCCATCCCTCACTTTAATGGAGTATTTGGGCGTTGCTATCTCTTGTGGATTTTTGTCAGGGATTTTACCCTGTAGGTTCCTATGGCAGAGTTCATATGCTGATTGGTTCGGTGTGATGTCTTTATCTACATCGTATATTATGGATGGTCCTTTCCTTTTGGGTGGTTCAGCTATTCGTCCCAAAGTGGCTATTTTGGTGTATTATCCCTTGCATCTCTTGCTTTGTCTCGGTTTCTATTACCAGTCCTACGCTCATCTTGCGTCTTCCTTCATGGTGCTTATTAGTTTTGCCTTAATTTCTTCACTTGTGCTTATTTCCTCCGCATTTTTGGACCTTAGTATTACCGGGTTTTGGCATTGGGAGGAGTCTTTTTCTTTGGCTGTTCATTTCTTGGCAACTGTGTCACAGTTGGTGGGTTCCTCAGCGTTCCTGATGAGTACCCAGTTTTGTTTCTAGGGCATCCACCTATTTCTTCAGTAAATCAAATACACTGAAGTAATAAACCAAGTTTTATTTTGAGATCTGTACACTCCTTACATCAGTAAGAAAATAACAGCCAATTGAGCTATGATTATCTATCTCTACATTGATATACATGCCACAGGCCATGAGTAATGAACTCATGACTCACATGGGAGCTGCCTACATTAATTTATCTACCATATCCTCAAGATGAAGTATTAAAAGTGGATATTGTAGGAACCATTAGAATTAAACTGACAAAATATTATTCTAATTAAGCAGTTACCAAAATGTTACCTGCTGCTAAATTAATTCTTACAACATACCAAACAGAATAACAGAATTAGTATTACAAAAAGAACTTCATAAAATTACTGAAATTAAATTAAAAAATATATATAAACAAATTAAGGAAAGACAAAAATTTGTCTACCAAACTCAAATGAAATCTGCTAACTCTCTTGAGCATAATTCACCGAGTTTCTGACACACATCTGCTCTCCTCGGTGACCATTGTAATAAAATTCCTCATGAATTATTTTTTAATTACCTGAATGCTTTGAACTTAATTTTTAACCAAATCACACCATTCTGGTTGGTTCCAACTCAAGATAGGCTGGAAAAAACATGATGTGCTCGTATTCTATTTTGCAAATTTCTCTGGCTTTATATGATTGTCTTGGTGTAAAAACAGAAAACTTATTTACTATTCACAAAGATTAATTGTGAAACTCACACTGTTGAATAGTTAGATTAAATAGCCACAAAACGTGTTGAGACAACACGTTGCACGTGTTGTCTCAACGTAAAAGGAAAAAGGGAAGCAAAAGTAAATATCCGAATGTATAATTCCAAAAATCATCAGACTACTAGTGATAAGCACATCTTTTGTTTTTCATTTCTTTCATAACTTGTAGAGACCCAGATCTTTCTGAACAAGGTCAAATAAAAAAGAAATCTTAAAATATAATACTATGATCGACAGAGAGCAGAATTTGTTTTCTGCTTTAATATTAATCATCTAATGGAAGCAAAAGATATCATAATGACAATGGAGTACCTTTAATTCACCAATCATTTTGGATGGAAAAAAAAAAAAAAAAAGAAATAGTTTAAAACAGGAAACTAAAATTTATTCCTAATTTTGACATTATACAATAAGATAAAAAAAAAAATCATTAGAAACAAGTACTACATAAAAAAAAAATCCAACTATCGTACAACTAAATCTTATAGTGAGGAGGGAAGAAAAAAAAAGAAACCAAAAGTTTTTTTTTGTGTTGTTGGTGCACTGGCTTCTGTGATACACCTCCCAAAGTTTTTGCATTTTACTCTGATCCAAGCCCGAGGCGGGATTCGAACCTGCAACCTTTGGGTTGCGAGGCAGGCACTTTACACACCTGGCTAGCATGGTCGGCATAAACCAAAAGTTAATGGAAAGTTACAACAGCAATGGGGTGTTTCTTGATATGCAATGGTGCTGTAATGAATTTTTTTAGCATTAGCAAAGGCACATTGATGAAAGAAAGCAAGCTTATAGCATCAAACATAAAAAAAAAAAAAACCTTTCCATTTCATTCGTTTGCTCCAAAAGTTTTTATAACAGCTAAACTTTTCCATTAAAAAAATAATTATCAATGGAGAATGACAGTGAATATCATAAAATTCACGCTGACGCAATTCTAACAGATCTTTAAAACTTTTACTGTTTTTAGTGTAAAAATACACAAAGGTTAAATGTAAAACAAGAAAAATTTTCTCATACACTACTATTAACAACAAAGTAAAGATTCTATTCAAAGAGCTTTAATTATAAAACAGATACTATTAAAAAAAAAATACAGCTTTTAATAACATCAAGGTACTGCTACCTGGCAAAAACTTAGTGCATAAATACAAATTTGAAACTGCAAGCTTTTCATATGACAATTTTAATTTGCTTAGCAAAACAGACATCTTGCATATTAGGTTATATGCAAAACAAATCAATCTACATTGTTAAATATATCCTAATGATAGGCTGTGATACATTATTCTCAGCAAATGCTTGTTGCAGGAAAAAAAGGGGATCACAGTCCAGGACCATTTAAAACTAGGTTTAAGCACTATTACGATAAGCAGACATTACGAAGTGATTGAGCTGCAGTTGGGACTGAGGATACATGCCATAGTTACTAAAATAACATGGATACAGGCTTGTATACCACATAATACTGTCGCAAGTTTGCTGGCAAAATAATGGAAATACATGCTACAATCTCAAGGGGTGACAAATTAGAGCAGAAGATATCACACGAAACAATCAGTATCTATTTCTGAATTCACAATGGGTTGTATCTTGCAGCAGTTAAATTACTGCAGAAAACCAAGATGTGCTTAACTTCATAAATAAGAGTTGATTGCGATGACAGTACTGAGATGTCAAAACCTAGATAGTACACAGATGGAAAATTGTCTACTGGGACAAAAATTCATAATTTTGAGATGGCTATGAATTTGTCCTCTTTCTATGATGGTTGCGGATTTATTTGGTTGGAATCCTGATAACACCTAATACCCTGTTAATACATTAATTACCATAATGTTAATAAAAAATAGATCCTTGGGCCCTCAATTCTTTTTAAAATAAAATTAAAAGGCACTGTTAATGAAAAACGAAGGCATTTATTAAATTTAATTTGTTATTGTTAATTGCTGAGACTCAGTGTTTGTGTCTCACCCTCATGGACTGCTATACTCAACAGATTAAATACTACTATAGCTATAACCTTGTGTGAATGAAATTAGTAGTTAGTTGAGTCTGGATGTTTCTTACCAAGTATTCAGTTTTTGCCATGACTTTGTATGAGGATGAAGAAGCACAGTTACAAAAATTAGTGAGTGAGTTTTTGCCAATAAATATAAAAATAACAATGAAATTTATTTTTATAATACAAGAACTATATATTACATAAAATAAATCTTTTGTTATATATATATATATATATATATGTCAGGATATGTGTATTTACCTTATATATGCTTCAAACACTGTGACTTACCAAAAAAAGAAAAAAGAAAAAAATCATATTTGGGTCTGTTAGGCCATATAGATTCATTTTACATTAAATGAGTATTCTGTCAGTAACACTATAGCAGCAGAGTTACACTTCTGAAGCAGTAAAGTGAACTGACATAAATATTGTGTCACATGGCCTATGCTTAAAAAAAATGAGGCGCTTGTTGCATCTCACCGTGATTAATATGTTAATATAACTGTAGCCGATCCAACACGTCCCATCAATGGTGGCTGTTTCCAAATAGTAGCATTTTATAACGGAAATATAAGGCATCTGCAACGTTTTTTAGCCAACCAGCTCTCTAAATCTTAACCTCAAATTAAACCTGTAGGACGAAGTAGAAAAAGTCAATCCACATATATAAGAATCGGTCTAGAATCAACAACAAAATCAACACAAAAAATTTTTTAAACTGTCGCTGTGACAAGAAGTGTATATGGTTACAAGGCAGTGCTTATGAAGTATACTGAAGGTTAGTAGTGATCAACAGACAGCAATGGACTTAATAGGAGGAAAAACACTAGTACAGAATTAAATCGGTATTTGGTAACAAAGAAGTGGTATGATGCTAAATAAAACTTTTTTCAGAGAGCTTTCTATGAATTGTCTTTCTTTTCATTGGTGGCAATTTACACAATGCTTAAAAATCAGAAGAGGTTTATACATAGCAGAAATACATACCTATTATACGTGTCTGTGTCCATCTATCTTTGTAACTCCCCACAGATGAAAAAGGATCCTTGGAAATGCCTGGCTTATGATTTTGATTGGCTGCATATCAATTCTTTGTCACTAAACAGAATTTATTCTAGTATTTTTCTGCCTGTTAAGTCTGATGCAATTTGCTGCTCGTTAAATGCTGGCCTGCAGTAAACGTATGTTATTTTCACTTCATGTAGTACTGTGTTGATTTTACTACTGATTCAGTACTTTATTTATAAAATATAATGTCATGTTTTTTCAAACTAATATATTATTCATGACTGGATTAGTGTAATACATTTTTTGATAGGTACTGTAATTCTTAACTAATGTGGTCCACATTTCAGTGATACTTGAGTGCACGTCTCCATATATTAAGAATCAATTTTGCTTTATGATAAAAGAGCAATGGTTCTTCCACAACACCTAACAAAATAAATGCATAAACGAAAGTCAGCACTATTTAGTTATTCAAAATGATCTAAATGATTGAAAAACTAAACATGAGAGACAATTGCCATATATTAATATATGAATTCTCTAAAGTAATGGATATTACCATTAGGAAATATTCATTATTCATCAGGGAATAAGGGTCATAAAGAATACTATATTGAAAATAACTAATGCAGTTTAATTAACAAATGGCCATCAGAATTGAGCAACAGCTTCTAACTGAGAAATTGGATGAGCTAACTACATAGTTAAATATAAAAAATTAAATACAAAAATATTTGCTTTGCTTTGTACATTCTGTGCACTTAAAGGAAGACAGGGGGATGTTTTTTTAATTCTTTTAGGCCAGTGACTAGTGTCTAATTAAACAGCAGCATAATAAAGTATTCGCTGCCACACACATTCGTAATCAGATCCTATTCATTCCAGACAATGCCTGAGCAAAATACTAAACTGGTATTAACATAAAAGATGAAGTTACATTTAAAAAAATGTGACTAGAAAACTGAAAATAACTGGAATTCTCCACATAATAGGGACTGCCTATCTTATATGAAATATCTGTTCAGAGAAGAAACCAAGAACAACTAAAAAGATGACATTTCTAATTTTGCAAAATAAAGATAAAAATTTAGAATAAGACACCATGAGAATTCAATATGATATATATATTACATTTTCATCTAAGACAGCTAAATACCATACATAAAATCTTATTTATCACATAGAGAATATTAAATATTTAAATTACAACTTGGTTCTTACATGAAAACATTGAATATAAAAACTTTTGGCAACTGCATGAGGATAATAGTAGAGAAATAATTTACAATTGTCCAAATGGCAAACCTCAAAACTAATTTCTTTGAATTGTGTATGGAATGTAGCATTTAACAAAGATTAATGGCCCTATAAATTTGGAATATTATATAAACATAAGGCAATACATAAGAACAGCAAAATAAGATAATGGAATCAATGTGAAACAGAAAAAAATAAATTTAGGTAACAGCAAAAACATCAACAAAAACAAGTTTGTACTGATCTAAACAAAAATATTATTCTGTACAGAACTGCTATTATAAAATAATGACGTTCATACTACATGGTAATTTATAAATATCATTTATGAGATTCATCATCAGCATCATCTTTTGACACCCACTCTTCTTCAGAAAGATGAGGCTGAACTTTTGGACTAGTAACAATGACTGGTTGTAGAGGTGGTGGTAAATTGAGACTGTCTTCAGTATTTGAAGGTTCTGGTGAAAGTGGATCTGGTACTTGTTGAGCTGATGATATGGGTGTACTTAACAACAATTTTACATTTGTGGCAGTCACAGCATTACTGGGAGCAGTAACTATACTCTTATCCTCTTGACACAATTCTTGACTTTGTTCTGATGTCTCTGGAACGGAACCAAAATTTTCAAATATGTCATTACTGTCGTCTATTGTAAAAATTTCTCTTTTTACAGAATCACTTGGTGGTTTTACAATCTCTTCTGTTTTACATAGTTTTTCTTGGCTAGAACTATCATCCAAATTTATCAGAATTCCCTCCTCTGCTGATTCACATACAACACGATCTCTTACAACTGATGGTACCAACCTCAAATCAGTTCCAGGTGGGATTTTGTATGGTTTTACCACAAACGATGTTCGTTCTAACACTGAATGAACTTCTTCTGTAATAGTTTCCTAGCAATAAAGAAAAGGCTTTATTATTTTAATGAAATTAGAAATTCTGTAATTTTAAGTTTTCATTTTAACCAAATGTTTCTAAAAAATACAGTCAGACCTCTCTTTAAGGAACTTCCATGTTGCAAACGATTTTGATTTTCCCTTGGTCATTACATTGAAAATATTTTCTGTATAATGAACTGATTCTGAGAGACCTGGGTACACACTGTTCGCACCTCTGGCCTTTAGGCAATAAATCTGATGCCGTAGAAAGCACAAATTAAGAGCTAAAAGGATTAAAAATTAATCCCTTTGGCTTTTAAGAGTTAAAAGGTATTAATTCCATGAATTAAGGGCTAAAACATTCTATAATTTAGTGGTTCCATAAAACCCTCCAGGAAGAAACTGGCTAACCATGGCATGAGATAGAAAAAGATGGACGGTTTTGGGAGAGGCCTTTGTCCAACAGTGGGTCAGCAATGGCTAAAAAGAAGAAGTAAAACCTATACAGTACTGTACCTAGAAGTTGTGCTGGTCAACTGCTATCTATGTGTCCACAGTCATTTGCAAAGATTAAGGCATATTCCTGATGCAGACATTGGCTCTGGTCAACCTGTTTTCTACTGTAAGCATCCTGTTAGAGAATTAGGAGAGAGTGATATCGATCATCATCATCAGCCATTTTCAATCCACTGCAGGATGAAGGCCTCACCAGCAACTTTCCATCCTTCTTTTTCCAGTTCCTTCTGTTTTGTGTAATGGCCATCCATTTACTACCCACAAACTCATGAATTTCATCTGTCCATCTCCGTTGTTGTCTTCCAGGTTTACTCTTGGCTCCTCTTGGGTACCATTCTGTTATTTTTCTTAGTCCATCTGTCATCATGTGTTCAAACTATGTGTCCTACCCAAGACCATTTTAGTTTTTAGTTTTGATAAGAATGTCCTTTACTTGAGTTTGCTGCCTAATCCATGTGTTTCTCTTCTTATCTAACAGTGTGATTCCCAATATAATTGGTTCCATTCTTTGCTGTGTAGTTCTCAGCTTCTCTTCCATTCTTTTGGTGAGTGCCCAAGTTTCATTTCCATAAGTCATGGTGGGGAGTATACATTGGTTCATTATTTTATGTTTCAGACAAATTGGGATATTGCTCCTCAGTATGTGACTATATTTCCTGAATGCCATCCATCCAAAATTTATTCTTCTTTTGACTTCCAGCCATTTATCATTATTACAGCTAATGACTCGTCCCAGATAAGTATATGACTCCACATTTTCAATTACTGCTCCTTCAATCATTATATCCCTTTCTGTGGCATACTTGTTCATCATTACTTTTGTTTTGGCCATATTCATCTTTAGCCCAAAATCCTTACTAACTCTGCATAACTGATTTAAGATTTTCCTCTAATTCTTTGGGATCGTGGCTTATGACCACAATGTCATCTGCCAATCGTAAATGGTTTAGGTACTCTCCATTCACATTGACTCCTTTCTGTGACCAGTCTAATCTTCTGAAAGCTTCCTTCAGGGCAGCAGTAAACAACTTCGGAGATATTGTGTCTCCTTGTCAAACTCCTCAATTTTAAATTTATTAGTCTTTGTCTAGTCTAATAAAGGAGGTAACATTCTCATATATTTTCTTCAAAATCATAATATATGGGGTATCTATGCCTTATCTTTCCAGCACCCGAAACATTGCCTTATGCTGTATGGAGTAAAATGCCTTTTCATAATCCACAAATGCCAGGCATAATTGGTGTTTTATATTAATTTGCCTTCTCCATTAGCTGTGACATTACGTGAAGGTGATCCATAGTTGAGAATCGTGTCCTAAAGCCAGCTTGCTCTTTCGGTTGATTCTCATCAAGTATTCTTTCTAATCTGTTAGTAATGACCCTTGTGAACAACTTGTAGATGTGGGATAACAAGCTAATTGGTTTATAATTTCCAATTTATCTCCTTTCTTATGCAGCAAAACTATGATTGCATTATTCCACTCCTTAGGTGCCACTCCTTTTCTAATGTATTTTGTGAAGAGTCTTGCTAGTGTTTGTGTCATGTATCTTCCTCCCAATTTTAACAACTCTACAGTAACTTCATTTTCCCCCGGAGCTTTCTGATTCTTTATTTTCTTCAATGCATGTTCTACCTCATCAGGAAGGATATCAGGTATGTTGTATGTGTTACTAATTTGTGATCCATCTTCCCCACTGCTGGCATCATTCCCTCGCTCCTTGTATAACTCTTTATAGTAGTCTTCTGCTATTTGAATTATGCCTTCTCTGCTAGTCATAAGTACACCATTGCTATTCTTCAGTTTCAGTATCATTGCTCATGACTGCTGATTTAAATCCTTTGTTTTCCCTTAATGCTTGTTCTACTTTTCTTGTGTTAAATTTTCTTATGGCCTCTCTGAGTCTCTTTCTAATGGCATTGCATAACTCAGTATACTCAATTTTCTCCCTGTCAGTGTTTTTCTTGCTGTTCATTTGTCATCTTCGGTTCATCATGACAAATATTTCTTGACTGATTTTTTCTTCTTTGGATTTCTTTTTACCTATAGGTTTCTTTGGGGTTTATCACTTTCAGAAAGTTGTAATATTCCTCGTCGATATCTTGGTCCCAAACAGTCTACAGAAGCTCAAACTTGTTCTTAAGTTCCAGTACATACTGCTTTTTCTTCTCTTCTGTTATCTTAAAGACCTTTGTATTATTTACTCAAGTCAGTTTTTTTCTTTCTTTTCTTACATCTATATCAAGTGTGCATCTTACCATTCTGTGATCACTTCCAACATTTACCTTGTTCAGGACAGTAACATCATTCACGGTATATCTTCTGTTAGTGAGGATGAAGTCGATTTCATTAGTTGTTAATCCATTTGAGCTCCTCCATGTCCACTTTCTGTTCACCCTTTTCTTGAAAAAAAGTGTTCATTACTGACATTTCTCTAGATTCTGCAAATTCATCATCAACAACAGATGAATTCCGAAAATTCATCTGTTGTTTTGAAGAAATGAGTCATCCACACTCACTAAATTTCACCTGTCTCTGTTTACATGGTAGGTGCAAGTGGTACCTAAATCAGTTTTGTTTTAGCTGCTCTGCAAATACCCTTACAGTGTGTCTAAGAGGAAATCTTTGAGTATAGTGTGAAAAAGTGGAAGTTCTTAATAGTGTAGATCAGGGTGATTGCTTTAAAATTTGGTATTCCTGCCAGTAGTGTGTTAATCATTCTGAAAAACTGTGTTTCAATTTTCAAACTGTTTGAGGAAATGGGCCCCAGTTGGAAGAATGTGAATGGTGATACTGAGGTTAACTTTGTTCCTCTGGTTTTAATTCATACAATGGAAGGGTCCAAATTTATTAATGGGATGAATGTCACTCCACATATTCAAAACGTTTGGAAAGAGATATAAATACCTATACAACACAGCAAGAACTGGCTGTCATTGGTTTACACACAAGTTTTATAGGTGGTAGATGACTCTCATCGACCGGTGCAATACCACCACTTTGCTTATTGGAGGCTTGAAGTGGTGAAACCCATGTTTAGTCTCTAGAGCAAAGTTTCCGGCATTCCCCTCATACTTCTCTTTCAACCCATGCACGGTACTAAGTACTATAGGTTTTGATGCCTTTCGTGTTTGGGGTTTCCATAAAAAAAAAAAAAAAAAAAAAGTTAAATTTCATTTCTGTATCTGCAACATTGGAAGTAGTTTGTGTTACTTCTGATTTCAAACCATGGTGGTTGTATGGTTCATCTATTCCATTAAAAAAAAAAAAAAACAGAGCACTTCATACTGTTTTAAGAAATTTCTGTCAGACTACAGTAAACCTTCGATTTAACGGATGCGACAAATAATAATACAGTAATGTACATATTAATCTCGACCATATTATTTTTTTAGGTTATACAAAACTTCAGCATTATTATTAATTAAAAATTAACAATAATTACCTATTTCCATTATTGTTTTGATAATTACCTACTTTTATTTTTATAATCAAATTCAGGAAATTGTTTTTTATTCTTTCTGAAAACATGTTCAAATAGCTGTTTTCCCAGATTATAGAAAAGAGCAGGCGGTGACTTGAGGACACTAAACTGCAGGTCTACCGACTTGCTTTGTTTCGGTCTCAATCTGCCTCAACCTATCATGCGGTCAGGTTTTATACAGTGTTTGTGATTCTGAATTGTGACTTTATTTATTAAATAATTTTGCAATCTTTACAATTTAAAATGGCATCAAGTGATAGAGGAGTTAAAAGAAAGTGTGTAAACTTAAATGTGGCACAGAAATTAGAGCTAATTGAGAAATTAGAACAAGGCGTCTCAGTAGCATGTGTTTGTGAAATTTATGGCATAAAAAAACAAACTGTTTCTGATATCCGTAAATCAAAGGCCAAATTGCAACAATTTTATATTGTACAGTACTGTATATTGTATTAAAGTTTTTTTTTTTTTTTACATTAAGAACAATAAAAAAATGCTCCCTCCCCCTCAAGGTTACATTCGATTTAATGGACTTTCGGCATTAACGGACGCCCCTTCTCCCCTATTAGTCCGTTAAATCGAGGGTTTACTGTATATATAAAAAAATTTATTCAAAAGCTAGAGAAGAATTTTATGTAGCTGAAAATCTGGCTATTAATAAGTAACAAGTTAGAAAATGTCTTCAAAAGGAATAGCAAAGTAGCAAACAGTGTTCCTCTGGTTTTAATTCATTCATACAATGAAAAAGTTTAAAGGGTCCAAATTTATTAATGGGATGAATGTCACTTATAATTTCAGGTATGTTTATTTTGTTTTATTTATATATATATATATTTAGATTTGAGTTAGTTTCTTTCTTAATGGAATTTTTTAAATTTATCTTATTCCTGCTGTGTTTCATATTAGTTTATTTCAACATACTGATATGAGCATTTGTTTTATATTGCATGCTTATTGGGTCTCGCCTGTGTTAATGGATTTAATTTCTCATATTCTTCATTTCACCCTTTCTGAAATCTTTTTCAAGACTTTTCTAATGATTACTGTATTACTCAGACACTGTCTTCTTGTACTTCTGATATAAATACTTTGAAGTCTGTCATTAATTTGCTTACAGACAATTTAGCTGTAGCTTACGACATATTCCCATTACTGCTTGCAGATGGTACGCTGTTATTGTATTGAACGCTATCTGTGTTCGTTGGTTTCTATTAGAATGGTCTATTTACAGGGTTGTTCCAGTTTAGAAGAAAGAAAATTATTCTGCCATAGCAAACTTTATACCAATTTCCATTTTTTTTTCACCTCTTAAAAGAATTGGAGGAACTACTATTGCTGTATCTTACAAATCTGAATTTGAACACTAAATTGGAATCTATTCACTATGGCCTTTCTCAAAGATCTACAACTGCCTGTTAAACCTAGTCAATAATCAAAATTTATAACACTTGGCTAAATCAAAATTATCTTCATGATATTTTTTGACATTAGTTCCACTTCTCATGCAGTGAGGTTCAAGTAGTTACTGCATGTTCTTCACAAGAAAATTACTTTTTCTTGTGAAATTACCAGTTCTTATATCTGAGATGTGAAAGTAGGCATATCTCAAGGCAGATCCTCATCAATGGTTTTATTTGCTTCAATCTTGGTGCTTGTTCTTGCTAAAAATCATGAATTTTCTGGGTATGTATATGATAATTATATTCTAAAGAAATTCCATTCTCAAATAAAGTAAATGAAGATGTCAATCAATTATGGTTTCTGAAGAGGATTCTTCAACTGCCAAGTTACTTGGGACAATTTAGCTACAAATTAATATGATAAAATCCTCATATATTACATTTAGTCTTGCCAGACATCTAAGCAGTATTAATATTGCTCTTAATCAAGCATTTTCATCCTGTATCCTCTATTGCATTTCTTGAGGTTCTATTAGATGTCAAAATTTTGTTCAAATGGCATTGTACTAAAGTCAGAAAAGCCATTAGTAGAGGAATGTGGCTCCTAAAAGATCTATCTGGTGAAGGTTGCAAAGTTCCAGATATTGGGAAAATATTTTTTGTAAGATCAATTGAAATTTAAAAATTGTCCATTTGGACTCATTCTGCCAATAGTATTACAACCTAGTTTCAGGAGCTGAATTTTTGTGGTTTAACCTTAAAGCCAGATTCTCATACTCTGACTCAAAATCAGATAGGTTAAACAATTTGAATATTCCAAACATATCTGATGCACGGAACTCATCTGCTATTAATAGACTATCAGAATCCTAACAGCAGAAGTGGAGCCCGCCATTTCATTTTTTTAAATGGAGGACTTCAGAAAGAAGACCAAGGGCTAGACCACATTTGTGTGTTCCCTTCTCAAGAAATGTCATCATGGGGTATTTTTTATAAATCAATTAATTAAAAAAAAATTGTTTTCCATATAGATATACGGAAAAAAGATAGTTTGACTGGAGATTCAAATTTTCACAATGAATCTCTTGCAATTGTGAGATTCCTTGTAAAAATTTAACTTTATTTTTATATGTTGTAAACCCCTTAGATCACCATGAAAGGTACTGCTACAATTTATTTCCTGTAATTATTTTTATAATAGTGGGCAATGAATTGAATTTAATACATTCCATAGTTTACCTGTTTTGTAAGATGAAAAACGATGCAATCCCTGCCCAAGACCAACTCTAACACCACTCTCTTTAGTGAGAACAATCATGCTACATAGTAAGTGGGAATGATGCCACACAATCAATTATTTCTTCATTTGTTTTTCAAACAGAATTAATTTTAATACTTAATGAGAAGTAAATACAAAAGTTTTTTTGTACCTTAAATTTCTCCATTTGCTGCTGAAGGGAAATAGCATCAGCCATCAGTCTTTCTTGCCGTTCACGCAAATCTGCTAGTGTGTCTAAATTTTGATACATCATCCTTAAGCCTTCACATAATAAAGCATTCTGATCATAACCTGTATGTGGTACAATGTCACCAGAGACATAGCGATCAAATTCTTCTTTGCTCAGATTTAGTGACTCAGCTGTTAAGTTTTCTATAAAGGCTACAGCACAACACTGAAAGAGAAAATTATATCTACATACACATACTGAACTAATAAGCAAGAGGACACAATAAAAGCTATATACAAGGATATGAAGAGGCAGAGTTAGGAAGTCAGACACTTCCTTTACATGTTTAAAAAAAAGCTGTGCGAAATCAGCTGACAATATCCCTAAACATCAGTAACTGAGACTATATGGATTTAATGAAACTGGAACGTTGCCTAGTAATAAAATTCTGACAAAGAATGCAATACTAAGACATAGTAATACAATATAATTTATCAGAGTGTGCAAAGCACTTATTGAGAGTTTTTTCAAATTTTCAAATAACATTTTGACTAACAAATTCATACTATAGCTAATTCCCACTGCAATAATTAAACAATGGAGCAGGTGGCTAGCTGCTGTTGCTGTTGTGAATTTAATGAAACATAGGCTGCCAGGGCCATATTGTGTCTTCCTAATGGTTAATATGATATCTTAACTTTATTGTAATAACTGTTATGTTTCATTATATATTCCAGGTGGCTAGCCATAAAGGCAGAGCAGTGAGGCAGCTTGATGCATAGCATCAAGTATTGCACCATACAGCCAACAGCTTTCAGCCATCAAGCTGTTGGCTGAAAGCCCTACCTGTTGCCCTGTGACTACCACAACTTCGGTCCCCTCCACACACACACACACACACACACACACACACACACACACACACACACACACACACACACACACACACACACACACCCTTACCCTCCAAGGATCTGTCTAGTTCTTCCTTGAATTTATTCAAACAATCCACTTCCACAACAGATGAGAGCCTATTCAACAACTTTAAACACTCGCTGGCCAAAAGCAAACTTACACACATCTACCCTGCTACTACACATCTACCATCTACAACTATCCTTCCTCAACTCAAAATTGACGTGTTGGTAAAAGAATTTTCAACTCCAGGAAACCAATAGGTTTTTGAGAAATTTTTGCCATTTTATTGACCTAATTAGTATTAATATCTCCCCCTCATAACTTGAAAGAAATGGCCACATGGTGCAAGGAAGCCTATGGCTTATGCTGCACCAGCCAAATAAAAAAAAATATAATAAAAATAAGAAAATTAAAAAAATAATAATACTAAGAGAAAAGGAAATAGACAACATTTCAACATTCCACAGCATTCCAGCTACTTTGGGCCAGTTGCTTTGCTGCTGTAGTGTGGGGCATGATTTCCATTTTAATAGAATTTAATTGATCAACAATTAAAATTAATAAAATTAATCAATTAGGTAAATTATAGAATTCTTAAAGTACCGTGTTGTTGGACTAAGTTTCAATAGCTAAAGCTTAATATACAGTACTTGCCTTAGACGATCTGCAATTGTTATTTGGGTGAATTGATGACTAAAATTTTTTTTAGGGTTTGGGTAATTTAAAAATTGGTAAGTTTATTTTCCGCATGCAACAAACTCGGATCCTTATTCAATACATATAAAGAAACATACAAATACCCGACAAGTGATATGAACAACATTGTATATTTGATCAAATGCCAACAAAATTGCAACGCTTGCTATATTGGAAGCACTACAACTAAGTTCGGTTCCACAAAAACCTCTAATACATGAGCATATTATCACACTATAACAGTTTCAGAACAAGACAATCTAGCACCGAGCTCACATTACACGCCCATACCCACAACCACACCCTCCCCAGTTGATTCTGCCGTTACCATAGTAAAACTTAAAACCAGTTACAAAATTCTCCAATACGAAGCCCTTGTCATAGAATGGTTCCGTCACCACTCTAAACTAAACATCACAAATGCAAAACTACCCTCCAACCTTTCCCTGGTCTGGAATCTCACACACTTGAGATTCCCACATGTCTCAAAGAGCATCACGGGAGCACAGATATTCTTTTAAATTACAGCACGCGTTCGTTCTTCACCAAAACTTTGCCAACTGAAGACATTTTTAACAAAATGAAAGTCTATCGTTATGACTATTGGCCTCATCTGTTTCACATATCTTAAGAGTTTTTAATTAATTTATTCATGACAATCAGGGACGGAGTTGTGCACTTCTGCTTCCTTGCGCATATTTTAATTCCATTTTAAATTAATTTATTCTCATCCCGTAAACTTACCAGTTTTTAAATTACCCAAACCCCAAAAAAATTTTAGTCATCAATTCACCCAAATAACAATTGCGTCTAAGGTGAGTACCGTATATTAAGCTTTAGCTACTGAAACTTAGTAAAATTAATCTAATTGACAATACTACACTAAGCTGATAGATTCCTAAATGCAGTGATATGTATTACACTATCCAGGTTAACGCTATGCCTTGCATTATAGGAAAGTTAAAATGAAGTTTTCAAGGGAAAAAAAAAAAAAAAAAACTTATATTTTCACATTCCACACCCTACAATATTATTGAAGTAAATATGCAATTGTATACACACCCGTCACGTGGTGTGAAGATGCTTTTCATTAATAGGAGCCACTGGTTGTAGCAGTGTGTAGAATCTTTAAAATAATGGTCACATTCATATTGTAAAAAACTTCAGCAGAAATTTAATAGAAATAGATTTTTTGTGTACTAACATATTAATGATAGAAGCTAGTTTAAGGACAATCATGCAGTAGAGATGCACCAACCAAAGCAGTTCTGTAACATTAAATATCTATCACAGAATTTTTTTGTAAAATATTTAAATACTGGAGCTCACAAATATCAAAATACAATTCCACAGTTTTTGTTACAATGGTCAAGCATTAGAATATAGTCTTCAAGAAAAACTTGATGAAACATATGGGTACTTTGATCTCATTCAGTAAAGCAATGGTTATTAACAAACAGGCTGCAATCCAAAACTGATTATCCAAAATATCCATTTTATCCAGATCACCTGTGCACATTTCTTATTTGTAACCCCATATTTTGGTTCTATTTTACATGACTCCAACCCTTTTTATAATCTGCACAGTGTATTCATTGCTGAAATGAATTAAAATTTTAATAATAATATTAAGATACTCTGGCAACCCCAGACTAGTTCACCAGTGGCCTAGGTCAACTCACAGAAGTAATTTAGATTGTGCAATGCATCAGTCAATTGTTATTTGGTTTTTAGGAGCATTAGCAACTAAAGCCATATTGCTCCGGGGACATGCGGTGGTCATTCTCTGACCTTTCCGCATCCTCCGTATTTGGTGGTCACGGGCTTGAACCCTGGTCTAATCAAGAAGCATGTGCTACGCACCGCTGCTCCTGCCCACCTGGCTATGGAGATGCCGCATCAATCAATGTAACATCACAAACTCTCCTTGCTTTTAAAAGCATTATGGCAGAATAGGCAGTATTATTTGTATACATCATGCACAGTATTGCTGTATAGTGGTTATGATTTCATTATTAAAATTTGTTGTTATACCATTGTATGGTTTAATTTTCAAACAGTAAGGGGTATGAGTGGGTTCTTTCTCTTACTGTTCTTATATCTTACTGGCTTACCAATTATGGCATTCCTCCTGTTAAGTATTTTAAATGATGGGGGGGGAAAGCAGCTGAATTATTATTATTAATATTAGCTATATGGTGTAAGGAAGCCTGAGGCTTATGCTGCACCAGCTAAAAAAAAAATTCTAAATTATCCTGAGAGAATTTTTTTTTTCTAAGCATATGATAACCACAGATGAAATTTCAGCATATGGATATATTTTGGAAAAAAAAATCAAGCAAATTTTGATTCATCTGTCCTTTCTCATTCCATATTATAAATGTCATCATGTGTTTTAAAATGTAGTACAATATATGTTTTACTATATGACATGGTTTTATTGTATAGCTGTGAAAACTGTTTTCAGACAGAGACTGAATGACTGAATTCTCTGAAGGCATGAGTTACCAAGCTAATTCCATGCCTGGAATTTGGATCATAACCAAATGAAGTTAAGAATCACTGCGTTAAAGCAAACAAAATGGGATACGCTCCCTAACAAAACAGTAACTAAATACTTATTAACATATATATATACATAAAAGAAAGAAAAATACTAAGTACCAGGTTTGTAAAATAGTAACCTGCTTCACCACTCATGAGTCTTGTAGGATTGCTAAAACGAGTAATATACTTAATGTTGGATTGAAGTAATGGAGGATTAGCTTTTAATACAATGTACACCATTGCTGGAAGAAATTCATCTGCACTAGCTGGGGCACCTCTACATACTTGAAGAATTGTAAATATGTTTTTACTACAATTTACTATGCAGTTCAATTTATCTTGCGGTGCCCTTTTCGAATCCATTTCAATTATGTCTGAAAAACAAAACAAAAAAATATATAAATACAATCATTTGCATCTAACTTTTAAAGCAAAAAATCTTTTACATTATTTATCATTCATTAAGTTGCTGTATATTAATTGCTACATTAATACAGAAATATAAACAAATTTAATATAATATAATATGCATAAACAAATATTTAAACACAATATTAATACAAAACAAAAACAGAATTTTCAAAATAATGATATAGGTTACCTCAGAGATACACGATGTGTTTAAAACTATGTTCTGACCTGACTACAGCATAATTGTAATGGTTTACACGGTAAAATCATTTGCGAAATTGTTTTAGTCTAGGTATTAACACTGCACAGTAAAAACTTATGAATCATCACTGAAAAATTTTGCCAGTAACCAGAAATTTGGCAGAATCTGGCATCCTAATATACTGAAAGAACAGAATTCGTGGGATACCCGGTTCCTGGACAACACGACGCTGTCACCCCTCTCGCTAGTGGACGAACCCACCTCTTGGCAGGTATATAGGTCCATTGCATCACTGCATTCACATAGACGGTAATTCAATGTCAGTATGGATAAACGTTGTGAGTTAACCGACTTTGAAAGAGGGCTGATAGTGGGTGCTCAATGCATGGATCACTCTATCGCAGAGGTGGTACAGAAATTGCACTATCCCCGTTCAACAGCATCAAGAGTGTATTGGGAATGCGCCATTTCCAGAATAACATCTCATCATGGACAGTGCTGTGGGTGAGAAAGGTGGTGGGTGAACTTTGCCATCAACATCTGTCTTGCATTGTTTCAGACCAGAGAGTGACAGTGGCACAAATTACCGCTGAGTTCAATGAAGGTGGTGTCAGAAATGTCTCCACCAAGACCATCAAGCAATCATTAGCCACAATAGGTTATGGGAGCCGCCGACCCACCAGAGTCCCATTGCTAACATCATGACACAGGACTATAGCCTCAACTGGGCGAAAGAACATCCGCTCTGGACCCTGGATGATTGGAGATGGGTCTCCTGGTCTGATGAGTCCCGTTTCCAGTTATTTTGAGCAGGCAGGAAAGTGCATATCTGGTGGAAACCACACAAAGCTATGCACCACTCATGTCAACAAGGAACTGTTCAGGCTAGTGGATGGATGCTTGGTAATAGTTTGGGGCATGTTCAACTGGCACATTTTGGGACCTCTGGTACGTCTAGATGCATCTGAATGGTCAGGTTACGTGTTCATCCTTGCATCTCTTCGTGGTCATTATGCACCCACAGGGCAATGCGCTTCCCCACAGAGCCGTGGTGACTAGAATATGGTTCAAAGAGCATTCCACAGATTTTACCACCATGGAATGGCCCCCTGTTCACCAGACATGAACCTTGTGGAGCATCTTTGGGATGCTGTGGAAAGTTCCATTCGAGCTTTGGATCCGCCACCCAGGAATGTGACGGAATTATGGACAGTAGTGCAGCAAGCATGGATGGAAATATGTGGTATGCTTTTGTGACCTAGTGGACTCAATGCCTTGTTGTGTGACTGTCCTTATCCAGGCAAAAGGTGGGCCTACCCATTACTAGGTAGGTATCCCATTATTTCTGTCCACTCAGTGTAGTTTCAGAAGTCAAATTCCTGTAGGACATAGCATGGAACACCTAACAAATTCACAAATGAAAACCGGTACTAGATTCTCATTTGTGAATTTGAGTACATTTTTTGCTGCAAGGGGCCTCTTACAGGCTTTTTTCAGCAAAAAATGTGCTCTACATGACAGTTCATAAAAATGGAGCAAGAGGCAATCAGTTCTTACTGTAGACTGCTACTAGAACAGACACAGCGAAGCATCCAATAAACATCTGTACAGCAAACATGGACATGCTGCTGACAGATTCAATCGCTCTCATGTGCCAAGAAGTATACAAATTTTCATGAAGATTTCAGTTAAATATAAATAATAATTCAAAAAAAAATTGCTGGAAAAAAAGAATTATAGTTATGCAAAACAAATTATTAGCAAAAGAGAAAGCAACTACTATATTACTTTCCCTTGCTATTTATTAAACATTAGTTCTAAAGTTCTTGGCTGTTAATTAAAGAATACAGCACTGAAATAGAAATGATCAACATAAATACCTGTTATTGCCTTATCTATAAGGTCCCTGACTTCAGGATGCTTGTCATTAATTTCAGTATCTAAATGTTGACATGTTATCCAATTTAGACTACGTATCCTATTTTGGATAGCTAAATCTTTCTCTTCATCTTCAGATGACACCAAGCCAAAAAGTATTTTATAAAACCTGATCATTAAGTACTTTTCAATAAAATCCATTAGCTTTTCAATCTGCTCTGGGGTGAGTTCTAAAAATTGAGAAGAAAAACAAAAGTTAGTTTACACTTACACTGCAATCAATCATGAAATTGGCTTCTATAATACTTTTAATATTGGCTTTCAATAATACTTTATTAAAATTATTATTAAAAGGTAATTACCATTAACAATAGTTGAAATCAAAGCATATGTCAATAAAACTTCATAAATCCTATATTCAGTATTTGGAATTCTCAAAAAATCGGGAAATTTTTGATTTTTTAAATTTTTTGATTCCTTGGTTTTTTAAAAACAAAAACCAAGGAATAAATGACTCCAAAGTCCTGCACTTCAAATGCTGTTGCTTTATAACATTTTAAATTAATTCTGTTATAAATTATCTTTATTGCTGCTAAGTACGGTAAACAGAACTAGAAACAATAATACCCATCATGGTGATGGCTGGGAGAGCAGTGCCATTGTGAGATATTTTTGTGCCTTAGGCAAATCAAGCATTTTCCTTAGGCACATGGAACACCCATAAAATTAAATAATCTGCACGACAGCAAAGTGCCCCAACCCAAATAGTGCCTTAGGCATTTTCCTGGATGTCGACCATACCACGACAGCACTGGCCAGGAGTCATGTTAATTCTAAATGTGGAATCAATACAATAATTGATTTTCATGATGTTAGGAAAAAGTGTTGTTTACTGATTTTTCAGACACCAGACAAAAATTAGTCCCTGTGTTATTTTTCAATTAATAACATGTAACCCCTCCTCTAGCATAAATCACTTCATGAAGTCTCATTAACTGGGATTCCAACAGACTCCTCAAATACTTTTATATTAATATTAGGCCATTCTGAAAACAATTAAGTAATTCATAATTCATTCAGATTTCGTGGATGATGCTGTTGTGTTTTCCCTTTCTGTTCAAGATAGCTCCATATGTTCTCTATGGAATTTAAATCTGGTGACTTGGCTAGTCAATTTAAATGTCTCTACTATTCTTTTAATGTTTCTTGTGCTAGTTCAAAACAATAGAGACCCTGTGAATGTGAAGAAATATGATGAAAAGCTGTCATCCTGGAACAGGGGTATCAAAATCACAAGCATTTCTCAAATGCTCAGCAAAAGGCACAACCTGATGATTATCCAGAACATTTGTATTAGTCAGTCTGATAGGTTTTGTGAAATGCCTCATTGCTTCTGTGAACTAAGTGCCCAGCATCATTAGAGTATAAGCAAAATTTGGATTTATCAGACCATATCACAATTTCCAACCATCAACAGTCCAATTTTTATGTCTTTTAGCTCATATTAGCCAGGCTTTTTTGCATAGTTATTAACATTGCCTTTTTTTTGGGGAACCCTACTCCAGATATCCATGTTATGTACTTTTCTGCTGATGAGGTTAACTGTTTACAGCAAGGAGCAGTAATTGAAAAGGTGGAGTCATATACTTATCTGGCACAAGTTATTAGCTGTAATAATGATAAATGGCTGGAAGTCAAGAGAAGAATAAATTTTGGATGGATAGCATTCAGGAAATATAGTCACATACTGAACAGCAATATCCCAGTTTATCTGAAACGTAAAATAATGAACCAATGTATACCCCCCACCATGACTTATGGAAGTGAAACTTGGGCACTCACCAAAAGAATGGAAGAGAAGCTGAGAACTACACAGTGAAGAATGGAACGAATCATATTGGGAATCCGTCTGTTAGATAAGAGAAACGCATGGATTAGGCAGCAAACTCAAGTAAAGGACATTCTTATCAAAACTAAAGAACTAAAATGGTCTTGGGCAGGACACATAGCTCGAAGACATGATGACAGATGGACTAAGAAAATAACAGAATGGTATCCAAGAGGAGCTAGAAGAAAACCTGGAAGACAAAGGCGGAGATGGATAGATGAAATTCACGAGTTTGTGGGTAGTAAAATGGATGGCCAGTGCTCAAAACAGAAGGAACTGGAAAGTTGCTGGAGAGGCCTTCATCCTGCAGTGGATTGAAAATGGCTGATGATGATGTTTACAGCAGTTCTTGTCTTATTTGAAATGGCATCTTTGTTTGAGACATGTGACATTTGTTGCTGACCAAGATCACCGCGCACAGACCTTTGACCACAATCCTGCTGCCGATTTCTGGACGATTGACTCACACTGTTCCTTAAAAACTCTTTATTACTTTCTGAAAAGCCGGAAAATTCAGCTACTTCTTTAACCTGCCAAATGCTATCACTCCTTTTTTTGTTGCTCATCAACATATTTTCTACACTCCAACTTTCATAGTGGAAACTCTTGCTGCTTCAGTCATGGCTGGTATATCTAATTTCTATACTCCAATTTCAGTGCTGTAAGCAAACAGTCTTGGAATGTAAACACGTACAATCCATCATGTTCCCTAAATAAGATTCCCGCTTCCCGCAGTGTCTGTAGGTGAAAGAGAGGAGTATAGATGATCACTCACAATTATCAATCATCTGTTATGAGACCCTGTTATAACAGGTTTGTGCATGTTGGTCATCATGTTGTTACCTATGCATATTTGTGGCTGGTTACGTGTTTTAACTTTGCATAAAGTGGCTGTGTGAATTCAGCAGGTAGTTTTTGTTTTATATGTGGAGACTTTGCACCAAAATCACAAGATCAGTCTATAAGAAGAACACCTCTTTATAGATTGTTGCACTTGATTCTAGTTTTGCCAATCCTTGTCTAGTCATCTATATTAGATTCATAACTTAGCAAATTGCAAAAAATTCAAAATTAGCTCTTAAACAATTGTTAGCTTTGCTGAAGTGAGATTCTAAAAAAGTATGATATAAGTATACCAAATATGATTTATCATTATTTATTCGTCCTCTCCCCTTTTTTGTTTGTTGCTGCAGTTACGTAATGGTTTACTTTATAATCACCTTGCTTGGCTTGCCATATTCTTATTTTATATTCTAATTATGTCTCTACAAGATGTGGTAAGCAATGCTTTGCAACCCCCAATTCTTGTCTTTTTTTTCTTTCCTTTATTACTTATTTATTGAAGTTTACACACACATTATTAAAGCCATTCTTGAACATTTGTCCATGGCTATATTCTTGCATTTTGCATCTATGAAGATATATCATATTACCATTTGAAAGGTCTTGAGGAGGAACTCAATTTACAATATTAATCAGTATATGGCAGATGATCTCAATAAGGGTGGAATGATTAAATGAATGTGTAGATGCATCATTTCTCAGTATGCGAGATGAAATCTATGTATATCACAGAACTCCTGACATTAACAGAAGTTCTGTGATATATACTTGTATAAGTTTATTAAATGTTTCTATTTTTGTTTTTATTCTATACTACTGTTTCATGCCTGGATATGAAAATTTTTCACAACAGAGTGCACTTCAAATCATAATAGAAGCTGCTGGGAAAACAACTTTGGTTTAATTAAAGACATTTTAGGAATGTATTCCTTTTGCTAAACAAGGTATATCTGCAAGCATTTGATCAACAATAACAAATGCTTGCATAACTAATTATTAGAAATTTTATAAATTAATATTACACAGATTTATTTATATTATTCCTAACCTTTTGACAATTTAAAAAAAATATTTACCACTATACAATGGGTGAGTCTCAAACCGCTTGTTTATAGCTTGATAGTAATCTTGCATTAATTCAGAAAGGTCATCGATTGATTTCTCATTATATTTCCTAATTCTCTGGACCATTCCTTGGATCTGTTTATGAACATCGCATACGGCACTTTCTGGAAGCGCTTTCAAAAAGTCAGGTAATTCTTTTTCAACTTGTTGAACATCAATATACTGATGATGGGAAGTACTATCTGCAAAAAGAAAAAATACACAAGTCAAATGACTGATATTCATTTAAATATTATTAATAACAGATGTTTTTTTTTGCAACAAGAAAAACCAGACCTATATTAGTGATGAGAAATTTAAACAATGAAATCTTAATCCATAATTTAATAATTATTTCTTCAATTCTTAACTTTTAATAAAATTAATTTAGTAAAACTAAATAGTACAACTATACCACTACAGTAAATTTTCAGTTATTTAGTGAAATTTAATATAAAGAACACCACAAATCTAAAATAAATTCATTAGATTACTGCCATAATTGTCATCTCACTGTATTCTTTGAAAAATATATACAGTGCCCGACCATTAATATCTCAGCACCCTTCCATTGGTAGTTGGTCATGTCCTACCCAAGCACCGCATATCAGACATAACTATAAATATGCTTGTAGGCTTTGAGAAGACAGTATTATATGACTGAGGGTGCTCTGGTCAGGGAAGAGAACAGTCGGTGCATTTTTGGCTGCTGTAAAGGAATAAGTATTTTTAATTTTTACTGTATTCTTCGTTAATTAACATACTATATTGTGTTTTACAGAGATATTAAGTAGGTTTAGTAGCATTCGTTAGCTTCTTCTTTTGAATTTAACTAGAGATTTTTGGAAGCTATGACTCCCACTGTTGCCACCAATATTGTTGAACTAGCCGCCATGTTGTAGTCAATAAGAAATAGCGTAACGTATATATATCTTGAACTGATAGTGTAAGGTATAACATAAAACTAGATAGCTTTGTAAAAGAATAAGAGAAGTTTACCTCAATATGATACTATCCAGAAATTAAAACAAAAACAATTAAAAAATCGAAAATCTTAAATTACAGTATTAGCATTAGTAGAGGCATATGATGCAAGAAAGCAAGCTTATACAGCATCAGCCTAAAAAAAAAAAAAAAAAACCCACTGCCATTCCGTTCGTTAAAAATACCTGTCCAGCTGAGCTTAAATTTATTTAGGCTATCAACTTCCACAACAAGGGATGGAAGTCTGTTCCACCAACCAACTACCCGCTGGCTAAAGGCAAATTTCCGCACATCTATCCTACATCTGTCTTATCCTCAATTTGAATTTATGCCCTCTCAGGTGATTATTCTGAACAAGAGGAAGAATCCCATCAGCACTGAGCATGCACAAACCATTCAAGGCTTTATACATCTCTATCAGATCACCTCGCTGGTGCCTAGTCTCCAGACACTGTAATTTGCAAAACTTAAGCCTTTCTTTGTAAGAGAAACTCTTTATTCCATTCACTAACCTTGTTGCCCTTCTCTGTACTTGTTCCAGCAGCTCTACATCCTTCTTGAAATGAGGCCTCCAGACCTGTATACAGTACTCAAGGTGTGGCCTGACCATTGCCTTATACAAGGGAATAATCAGCTCCTTATCCCTGCTAGAAAAATTCCTGTATATTATTGACAAGACACCATGAGCGACATTTGCAGCCCGTGTGCACAGCTCAGAAAACTTCATTTCTGCCTGGAGAATTATTCCCAGGTCCTTTTCATTCTCTACCACTGTAAGTGTTGTACCACAGAGTTTATATGTTGTTCTGGGGTTACTGTTTCCCATATGTAGTACTTTACATTTGTCAATGTTAAACTTCATTTGCCACCTCTCAACCCATCTGCTCAACCTTTCCAGATCCTGTTGCAGCAGCATACTGTCAGTAGTGTCCTTAACAATCCTGCCAACCTTTGTATCGTCTACAAACTTGGACATTAAGCTTGATATACCATCATCAATATCATTTATAAATACAGAAAACAATAATGGACCCAATACTGAACCCTGAGGGACTCCACTAATAACATTAGTCCACAAAGAGCAGTGTCCATTGATTACCACTCTCTGTCTTCTCCTCCTCAACCATCCCTTTATCCATAGCAGTAATTTGCCTCCAATGCCACACTGCTCCAATTTGTGCAGCAGTCTTCCATGTGCAACAGTATCAAAAGCCTTTCTAAGATCCAAATATATAATATCAAAGTTATTCCCTGCATCCAGTTCTTTTATGACTGCATCATAGTATCCAATCAACTTGGTCAGGCAAGACTTTCCCTTAACAAAACCATGCTGTGTCTGAGCTAAAACTGAAGTTTTTTTTTTGTTTGGTAGTTGTTGGCGCATAGGCTTCTGTGGCCATAATGCACCTCCCAAGGTTTTTGCAGTACTCTGATCCAAGCCCGAGGCGGGAATCAGAACCCACGACCTTTGGGTTGAAAGGCAGGCACTTTACCCACCCGACTAGCCCGGTCGGCTAATAACTGAAGTCTTGTCTAGATGATCCTGAAGTGCTTCTTTAACCAGTAGCTCCATTAATTTTCCTGGAACAGAAGTTAAACTCACAGGTCTATAATTACTTGTGTTAGCCTTTGATCTTCCTTTGTCAATTGGAGTCACACTAGTCAGGATCGTTAGTTTATTCTGAATTTAAACAGCGAGATTTGGAAGTTAACTAATACTTCAGTGTCCGTAGATTTACCGTTCGTAATTTGCCGCCTTTGTTATACGATACAATGTTATATCCCGAACTAGATAACGTTAGTATAGTATAGTATATAATATAGTCAATTAATCAGTAAAATCTATTAATTTTGTTAAACTTTGTTGTCAATTAAATTGAACTTTTAACTAAATACACATAATGACTTAGATTACAAATGTAAGATAATTAATTAATACATAATTTGATATGGAAGTTATATAAAGGGAACTTGTAGATAATACTTGATACTGAAAAATATATATAGCGTTTTAACTGTGTAGGGATACAAGTTTAGGGTTATAATTTTGTAATGAAATTGAAATTTTATTGAAATTAAATCAAAATCATGACTCAGATCAGAGCAGCAAAGCAAAAGGCTCAAGCTAATGGTAGTGCTGTGGCTCAGAGAAGAACTGATGGGGGCAGATGCCCTCTGAATCACAGCCTTTTAAAATGCACTGCTTGCATGATGTTTGTGGAGCAATCGGGTACAGGACATGATACTGCCATGGGGGATGTCTTTGTGTGCGCGCGCGATGCAAGGAGTGTAACGAAATCATGTGACAACTTAGCGTTGTTATGGGCCTATACGAGAGCTTGAAGGACAGGGTAGATGCCCTCGAAGGATCTAAATTGAGGGGCCCATCAAGCTCTCAGCTGCCCACATCAATGGCAGAGCTTGCACTTGGTCATCACGCAACACAGCGGCAACCTCCAAGGCAGAATGTGCTGGTCCCACAGGAACTAGTAGTTGTTGGTGACTCTACTGTCAGGGAAACAGGGAACATGCTTTGTAAAAAGGATACGTGGAACAGGACCAGGGTATGTCTGCCAGGGGCAAAGGTTGATGACGTTGTAGAGCAGATATCATCTTTTAAGGGCACAAAAGGTGATATAGTTGTACACATTGGCACTAATGATATTAAGAGTAGGAGACCAGCACAATTACTTAATAAGTATAGGTCACCGTTGAAAAAACGCCGTGAATTAGGGTTGAATTTGAAAGTGTCTGCAATTCTGCCAGACATGATAGGAGGGAGTATATGATGAGAGCCTTGTCGATCAATTCGGCCGTGGAAAGATTGTGCAAGGCTAAAGGGGTAGAATTTTTTTCAGTCTGGTCTGTACTTGTTAACAGGAGAGACTGCTTCTACAGGGATGGGATACACTTAAATAGAAAGGGTACAAGAATATTTGCTGATGCTATTGAGGCAGTGTTAGGTGGGTCGGAAAACTGCTAGCTTGGGGGGATACAAGGACTAATAGATTAACAGTAGCCACTGGCAGAGGTGAAAGTGATTCTTGCACTGCTTCTATTGGAATGAGCAGAAGTCTGCAAAAAAAGATACAGAATATTTCAGAGACAGCTGGGAGTCATTGCAGTACAAGTAAACACATGGGTTGTGTTAGGGTAGCTAAGAATAGGAACAAGTGCATGTATACTTGCATGTACAACAATGCTAGGAGTTTGGTAAATAAATTTGATGAATTTGAGGTATTGCTCAAAGCATCAAAGGCAGATATTGTTGGGATATCAGAGACGTGGTGTCACACAGATATAAGGAATGCAGAACTGGAATTTGTGGAATACAACGTCTACAGAAAGGATAGACAGGATAGGAAGGGAGGAGGGGTTATGCTATTAGTTAAGAAACACATAAAATCCAAGGAAATGAAGTCGACATCGCTGGACAGTGCAGTGTCGAGTCAGTTTGGTGTGACAGAAACACTGGGAGATGAAAATTGAGAGTAGGAGTGTGCTATAGGCCTAATGACTCTGATGAGTATAATAAGAAACTGTACAGGGAAATAGAGTAGTCCAGTAAATCATAGTCTTATAATGGGGGATTTTAATTTCCCAGATATTGACTAGAATTTGTGGGTTGGCCACTCACACACTAGCAAGGCTTTTGTGGATTTATTGGATGATTGGTTTCTACATCAGCATGTTCGGGAGGCAACTAGAGGGGTTGGTTGGTTGGTTATTAGGATTTTCATGGCGCATCAGCATCTAAGGCTATAGTGCGCCAAGGCAACTAGAGGGAGTAATACTCTTGATTTGATTATCAGTAGTGATTCTTCATGCATTAAGAATCTGCAGATAAAGGAACCACTAGGTGGCAGTGATCACAGTGTGCTGAAGTGGGATTTACTCAAAGAGGTAACTACCATCAGGGGTAAAGGGAAGGGTTATTGCTTTCGTAAAGGTGACTACAGTATTTATATTCTATACAGTGGGACCAACCGATGATGTTACCAACAGCAAATTCAAAATGGGAAGCATTCAAAGAACTTATCTTGGAAGCTACAAGGCTTTACATACCAACTAAGAAATATTGTTCAAGGTTTAGGCCTAAATGGATGTCAGATGAACTAATGAGACACATGGCAGAGAAGAAAAATGCATGGGATACATATAAATTAACACGTGACACAGAAGCCTATGATAGATATAAGATGGTCTGTAACCAAGTCACAAAGGAGATTAGGCAGGCAAAGGCAGATTATGAGAAATCTTTGGCAAAGGATGCAAAGAAAAACAGCAAACAGTTCTTTACTTATGTAAACTCTAGAAGGAAGGGGATGAATCAGATTGGTCCACTTGATATCGATGGTTCAACTGTTGATGATACTGCTCAGGTAGCTAAACAAACTAAATGAATATTTTGCATCGACATTCACACATGAGGAGTTATTGAGCGAGGAGAATGACAGAGGTGTATTCATATCTGGCAGTAAGCTAGATAATCTTGTAATAACTGAGAGTAAAGTGGAGGAGAAATTGTTGAAGATAAACACAAGAAAGGCACCTGGGGTGGATGGGATCTATCCAGTTATGTTAAAGGAGGCAGCAAAGGAAGTAAGCAAACTTTTAGCCATAATTATGAGAGCTTCCTTGGACTCAGGGGAGGTACCCATAGACTGGAGATGTGCAAATGTGACCCCAATTCACAAAGGAAGATCAAAGGCTGACACAAGTAATTATAGACCTATGAATTTAACTTCTGTTCCAGGAAAATTAATGGAGGCACTGGTTAAAGAAGCACTGCAGGATCATCTAGACAAAACTTCAGTTATAGCTCAGACACAGAATGGTTTTTGTTAAGGGAAAGTTTTGCCTGACCAATCTGATTGGATACTATGATGCAGTCAATAACTTTGATATTATATAATTGGATCTTAGAAAGGCTTTTGATACTGTTGCACATGGAAGACTGCTGCACAAATTGGAGCAGTGTGGCATTGGAGGCAAATTGCTGCTATGGATAAAGGGGTGGTTGAAGGGGAGAAGACAGAGTGGTAATCAATGGACACTGCTCATTGTGGACTAATGTTATTAGTGGAGTCCTTCAGGATTCAGTGCTGGGTCCATTATTGTTTTCTGTATTTATAAATAATATTGATGACGATATATCAAGCTTAATGTCCAACTTTGGAGACAATACAAAGGTTGGCAGGTTTGTTAAGAACACTACTGACGCTATGCTGCTGCAACAGGATCTGGAAAGGTTGAGCAGATGGGCTGAGAGGTGGCAAATGAAGTTTAACATTGAATGTAAAGTACTACATATGGGAAACAGTAACCCCAGAGCAACGTATTAACTCTGTAGTACTACACTGACAGAGAATGAAAAGGACCTGGGGGTAATTGTGCAGGCAGATATGAAGTTTTCTGATCAGTGCAGACAGGCTGCAAGAGTAGCTCATGGTCTTGTCAATGATATACAGGAATTTTTCTAGCAGGGATAAGGAGCTGATTATTCCCTTGTATAAGGCAATGGTCAGGCCACACCTTGAGTACTGTATACAGGTCTGGAGGCCTCATTTCAAGAAGGATGTAGAGCTGCTGGAACGAGTACAGAGAAGGGCAACAAGATTGGTGAATGGAACAAAGGGTTGCTCTTACGAAGAAAGGCTTAAGTTTTGCAAATTACAGTGTCTGGAGACTAGGCACTGGCGAGGTGATCTGATAGAGGTGTATAAAGCCTTGAATGGTTTGAGCATGCTCAATGCCAATGGGATTCTTCCTCTTGCTCAGAATAATCACTTGAGAGGGCATAAATTCAGATTGAGGAAAGACAGATGTAGGATAGATGTGCGGAAATTTGCCTTTAGCCAGCGGGTAGTTGGTTGGTGGAACAGATTTCCATCCTTTGTTGTGGAAGTTGATAGCCTAAATAAATAAATTTAAGGCTCAGCTCGACAGGTATTTTGAATGAACGGAGGGGTGAAGTGGCAGTTTTTTTTTTGGCTGATGCTGCATAAGCTTGCTTTCTTGCATCATATGCCTCTACTAATGCTATGGGTACCTCCCCCGAGTCCAAAGAAGCTTTCATAATTATGGCTAAGGGTTTGCTTACTTCCTTTGCTGCCTCCTTTAATATAACTAGATAGATCCCATCCACCCCGGGTGCCTTTTTTATGTTTATCCTCAACAATTTCTCCTCCACTTTCCTCTCTGTTATTACAAAATCATCTAGCTCACTGCCCGAGTTTTCTTCACCTCTGGCATTCCCCTTCCCGGATAACTACTCATGTGTGACTGTAGATGCAAAATACTCGTTTAGTTTGTTAGCCACCTGAGCAGGATCATGAACAGTTGAACCATCAATATCCAATGGACCAATCTGATTCATCTCTTTCCTTCTAGAGTTTACATAGGTAAAGAACTCTTTTCTGTTTTACTTTGCATCCTTTGCCAAGGATTTCTCATAGTCTGCCTAATCTCTTTTGTGACTTGGTTACAGACCAGCTTATATCTATCATAGGTTTCCATGTCATCCATTAATTTATATGTATCCCATGCATTTTTCTTCTCTGCCATATGTCTCATTAGTTCATCTTACATCCATTTAGGCCTAAACCTAGAACAATATTTCTTAGTTAGTATGTAAAGCCTTGTAGCTTCCAAGATAAATTCTTTGAATGCTTCCCATTTTGAATTTGCTGTTGGTAACATCATCAGTTGGTCCCACTGTATAGAATATAAATACTGTCTCAAACCATCGTAGTCGCCCTTACGAAAGCAAAAACCCTTCACTTTAACCCCTGATGGTAGTTAATTCTTTGAATAAATCAAAGCACACTGTGCTCACTGCCACCTAGTGGTTCCTTTATCTGCAAATTCTTAATGCATGAAGAATCACTACTGTTAATCAGATGGAGAGTATTGCTCCCTCTAGTTGCCTCCTGAACATGCTGATGTAGAAAACAATCATCCAATAAATCCGCAAAAGCCTTACTAGTGTGTGAGTGACCAACCCACAAATTCCAGTCAATATCTGGGAAATTAAAATCCTCCATTATAAGACTCTGATTTACTGGCCCATTCTATCTCCCTGTACAGTTTCTTATTATACTCATCAGAGTCATTAGGCCTATAACACACTCCTACTCTCAATTTTGATCTCCCAATGCTTATGTCACACCAAACTGACTCAACACTGCACTGTCCAGCTATGTCGACTGGCTTCACTTCCTTGGGTTTTATGTGTTTCTTAACTAATAGCATAATCCCTCCTCCCTGCCTATCCTTTCTGTACACAATGTAGTCCCCAAATTCCAGTTCTGCATTCCTTATATCTGTGTGACACCACGTTTCTGATATCCCAACAATATCTGCCTTTGATGTTTTAAGCAATACCTCAAATTCATCAAATTTATTTACCAAACTCCCAGCATTGGTGTACACGCAAGTATACATGCACCTGTTCCTATTCTTAGCTTCCCTAACACAATCCATGTGTTTACTTGTACTGCAATGACTTCCAGCAGTCTCTGAGATACCCTGCATCTTGTTTTCCAGGCTGCTGCTCATTCCAATAGAAGCAGTGCAAGAATCAATTTCACCTCTGCCAGTGGCTACTGTTAATCTATTAATCCTTGTATCCCCCCAAGCTAGCAGTTTTCCGACCCACCTAACACTGCCTCGAAAGCATCAGCAAATATTCTTGCACCCTTTCTATTTAAATTTATCCCATCCCTGTAGAAGCAATCTCTCCTGTTAACAAGTACAGATCAGGCTGAAAAAAATTCTACCCCTTGAGCCTTGCACATCTTTCCAGGGCTGTATTGAACCCTAATTCACGGCTTATTTTCAACAGTGACCTGTACTTGTTATGTAATTCTGCCGGTCTCCGACTCTTAATATCATTAGTGCCAACGTATACAACAATATCATCTTTTGTGCCCTTAAAAGATGATATCCACTCTACAACGTCATCAACCTTTGCCCCTGGTAGACATACCATGGTCCTGTTCCACCTATCCTTTTTACATAAAAATGTTCCCGGTTTCCCTGACAACAGAGTCACCACAACTACTAGTTCCTGTGGGACCAGCACATTCTGACTTGGGGGTTGCCGCTGTGTTGCGTGATGATCAAGTGCAAGCACTGGCGTTGATGTGGGCAGCTGAGAGCTTGATGGGCCCCCTCAATTTAGATCCTTCAAGGGCATCCACCCTGTCCTTCAAGCTCTCATATAGGCCCATAAGAACGCAGAGTTGTCACCTGATTTCCTTACACGCACACACACAAGGACATCCCCCATGGCCATATCATGTCCCGTATCCGACTGCTCCCCAAATATCAAGCAAGCAGTGCATTCAGAGGGCAACTGGCCCCTTCAGTTCTCCCGAGCCACAGCACTCCCATTAGCTTGAGCCTTTTGCTTTGCTGCTCTGGTCTGAGTCATGATTTTGATTTAATTTCAATAAAATTTCAATTTCAGTACAAAATTATAACTCTAAACTTGTATCCCAACACAGTTATAACACTATATATCTATATATATTTTTCAGTATCGAGTATTATCTAGGAGTTCCGTTTATATAACTTCCGTATTAAGTTATGTATTAATTAATTATGTTACGTTTATAAAATCTAAGTAGTTATATGTATTTAGTTAAAAAGTACAATTTAATTGACAATGAAGTTTAACAAGATTAATAGGTTTTACTGATTAATTGACAATATTATATAATATACTATACTAAGCTAACGCTATCTAGTTTAGGATATAAAGTTGTATTGTATAACAATGGCGGCAAGTTACGATCGGTAAATCTATGGACACTTAGCTTCCAAAATCTCGCTCTCTCAATTCAGAATAAACCAAGGATCTTGACTAGGTCTATGTCAACTGGATGCATTTCTTTAGATTTTATGTATTTTTTAACTAACAGCATAACCCCTCCTCCCTTCCTATCCTGTCTATCCTTTCTGTACACATTGTACTCCCAAATTCCATTTCTGCATCCCTTATATCTGAATGGCACCAAGTCTCTGATATCCCAACAATTTCTGCCTTGGATGTCTCAACCAGCACTTCAAATTCATCAAATTTGTTTACTATACTCCTAGCATTGGTGTACATGCAAGTATATACATGCACCCATTCTTACTCTTAGCTACTCTAACACAGCCCATGTATTTACTTGTTTCATGATCCCCCAGCAGTTTCTGAAATCCTTAGCAAATGGCTTTCTGGGCTGTTGCTCATTCCAATAGAAGCAGTGCAAGAATCATTTCCACCTCTGCCTGCGACTACTGATAACCTATTAATCTGTAAATCCCCCACCCAAGCTAGCACTTTTCCGACCCACCTAACATTGCTTTGATGCCGTAATATCTTCTTTTTTCTGTTATTCTTCTGAAGTTGGAAGTGGGATCATGTCTTCCTGTATAACTATACCCACCTTTTGTTTCCTCCACTGACATCCTTAAGCCCAATGTCTGTCACTGTCGGAGGGGTACAAGTGTCCCCAAAGCAGCAAGATAGAAAAAAATAACACAAAAAATATTTATTTATCAAAGAATTCATCAAAAGTTAATAAAGTCAGATGATCTTATAAAAGATCCATTCACAATGTCATCATACCATACCTGAACAATGGAAAGGTTCCATTACCTCTTCTTCTGAGATTATTTGCAAATAAATGTAATTTGCATTTTAATGTATTTTAGAATATTAATTTTGTGCTAGTGGATTTTCATTTGTAATTTATAATTTATTTTCTATTTTTAGTCTCCAGAATGAAAGAATGAGTGAATTTGAAACTACGTCAAAACTAGGAAAGTTATGTATTTAACTGTAACTTTTATAGAATACCAAGTAAATTAATAATTTGCTAAAACATGGTGTTTCAGTGTTTTTCATTTATACATAATTATGGGAACAGAAATTATACAATACAATTTTTCTCTGATAAAAATGTTAAGAGTGCAATAATAATATAGGTTTGACTGCTGAATTTATATGGTGGGAACAATAGGGAGGGGAAAAGAACACCTACGAATATCAGGATAAAATATATAAAATGTTTCCTTTTGCTATTACCTTTTGAGGTATTTCCCCTTTTTATAATGCTTCTTATAGTCTTTGTTCTTTTTTCAGACTGCTGCCTCTTCTTCTCTTCAAATTTGGAAAATGTTAGTGAGTGAGAACTTTCTGAGGCATCACTTACACTCCGAGACAGCCTATAAAATTATTTAATTCCTTAAAATCAGAGCATAAAATATATACATATATATATATTATTTGTGAGGTTTTTGTATAAGTAATTTGCATGAAACTATGTGCCTATCTTGCGACTGGTTGTATAGATAGAGCTAGTAAGTATAAATATATATTTTTATGTAAATGCCATGTATTATAGTTAAAAGTCATTGTTTGGCTGTTTAGCTAATGGGAGTCGAAATTAGGAAGGCAATTAGGATAGAAACAGACAATCCTGCCCTCGTATTACACTAATAGTTCAGAATGTGGAAGAATTTTAGTTGTAGTAATACGAGGGCAGGAGTGTCCAGATAATGACTTAACTATAATACACAACATTTACATTAAAAAAAAAAAAATTATATATATATATATATATATATAAGCCTTTATATCTACAACAGAAAAAAAAAAAAAAAATGTTATCCAGTGCAATATCTCATTTAAAGCAGAATACATAAATTATTTTATCTTCTGGATGCAATATTTATCAAAAAATTTGTATTATACTCAGCAGGTTCTGTTTTATCAATTCATCGCCATTCTTTTTCAAAGGGCTTGATAAATTTACATTTATCAAGATAACTAGAAATTAATAAATGTTGTTTTAGATCTTAAAGATAGATAAATTATAGAAAAAATAATTAAAATTAATTAATAAATTATGATTATATAACAAGTCAGACCCTCTTTGTTGAACTACACATGGACTGCATAAGCTGGTTTAATCACCTTTTCCATGCATTCTGCAATCTGTATGGTGACCTAATTGAAGTGTTTAAGGCTTTCACAAAGGACTCAATAAATTAAATGAAGGCATCTTTACTCTTGCTTGCTTATCAGATGACACAAGGAGACAAATTTAAATTTAAAAAAAGAATGGATGCAGAAAAGATGTGAAAAAATTAACCTTCAGCCAAAGATAAATGATTGTTGGAATAAATTTCTATCTGGTATTACGGAACTGGGTAATTTGAGTAAATTTAAAGGACTGGAGAAATCATTAGAAGGAATAGGCAAATGAAGTGGGTAAAACAATTTTTTTTTTAGCTGATGCTGTATAAGCTTTTCTTCCTTGCAGCATGGCCAATACTAAGATGCTTAATTTCTTTGTTACACAAGTCTTTATTGTTTCTCTTGTTATAAAACCTCTTAGCTTTAAATATTAACTTTAATTAACCTACTATTGAAATTTGCTAAGAAACGATACTATAAATTATAATACATTCATTTAATACAGCTATAGTTTAAATACAAATGTAGCAAACAAAATGCAAATTTAAATGTCAACCCAGTCAGATGGGTCTAAAATAAATACAAATATGCAAATTAACCTTAAAAACTAAATCATAAACTGACTTAACATAAATGATCAGAGGCATTACGGTAAACTAAATGGCAGAATAAGTTACAACATAATGAACAAAATGAAGGGTTGTCATAAGGCTAAACCCATATCATGTCAGATATAGACATAATACAGTTACGTCTGCATCAAAAGTAACTTTACTTTAAAGACAAACGTGGTTATGTCTCCAGGACTACTGTAGAAAATGAAAAACCAATATACCATGAAACTAATGCAGCAAATTAATGCTACAATTAGGCAAGGCATGATTCTGCTAACTGAATAATAAGATAGCCTAACAAAAAAATAAAAATAAGAAAAACTAAAGCACCACTCATCCACAGCCTCATCTGAAGAAGTGGTGCTTGAAAGTGCCATGTCGTTATTCATTTTATTTATTATGAAAGTGGTACTCTTCCTTTGGTGTGGGAGACAGGGGAGTGTTTCCATGAACAAGGAGTCATGCATTTGTGTAATTCATAAATGAAATATTTTATATATACAAAAGTAATGTCAATGAATGCAAAAAGCATATGTAAATAAAAAAGGAATAAAGAACATCATATACAATATACTGAAAACTGTTAAGAAAATAGTAAATATTATTACTTTCTAAAAGATTTTGCTTCAGTTTGCTTGGGTTTCTGATAGAGTTCTCTATAACATTTTGAGCAGTAACCCTGCCATGCTGGATTTCCAAAATATCCACAACCATTTTTACACTTTAACTCTTTTTCAGGAATATGAAGGGGATTAGATTTCCTTGTCCTCTTTTTGGATATTGTAGAAAATGACATCTTGTCCATAATGTATTTCAAACCTATTAAAAGAATAAATATACAAAAAAAAAAAAATAAATAAATAAAAATAATATAAAATAATAGTAAAATAAATTTTAATTCAGAAATTGAGTTTTAAGTATTCTGGCAAACTGTAGGAACAATGGTTCCAACTGCTACTATTCAATGTAATCCAACATGTCTTTTTTACTAGACTGGTGATACTTCAGGTAGATTTTTTATTATTGACCTAGAAACCTCTATTTATTAAAAAAAAAAAAGTTGTATATCCAAAACTACAGGCCAAAATGGTAATTTTAAAAAAGATAAAATTTCAAGGATCAAGTGACATTTTTTTGTACAGGAATATGCTGTAAGATAGCAGTAACAGAACAATTGTCAATACAGAATTACATTCTTTCTAGCTTAATTAAACAAAAGTTAAACTACAATGCATATATTAAAAAATATCTAGGCAATACCTTACTATACTATAATTAATCATTTTAGCATTTAGTTATAATACAGCTGAATTAAGTATTTGTTTTTTTAAGTTGTGAGTACAGGCAACTCCCATATAACAAGGTACTCCTACAACACGGTTTTGCTCTAACACGATTGATAAATTGAAGTAATCCTCGCACAACACGGTACTTATATAACACTGTTTTGTCCTAACATGGTTACAGAATTGCATAACATGGTACTTATACAACACGGTTACAAAAATAGCCTTTTATGCAATGCTAACCTTGCATAACAGGCTATTTTTGAGCTTTTGTCCAAGTGAAACCCTGCTATTATGTTGGATATAATTTTTCAACATTTCCATTCTTTTTTGTGAATCCCCGCTATTAGCATTAGCATTAGCATTAGTAGAGGCATATGATGCAAGAAAGCAAGCTTATTCAGCATCAGCCAAAAAAAAAGAAAAAAAAAAACAACCACTACTCCCATTTCACCCCTCAATTCGTTCGAAATACCTGTCCAGCTGAGCCTTAAATTTGTTTAGGCTATCAACTTCAACAACAAGCGATGGAAGTCTATTCCACAAACCAACTACCCGCTGGCTAAAGGCGAATTTCCGCACATCTATCCGACATCCGTCCTTCCTCAATTTGAATTTATGCCCTCTCAGGTGATTATTCTGAGCAAGAGGAAGAATTCCATCGGCATTGAGCATGCTCAAGCCATTCAAAGCCTTGTACACCTCTATCAGATCACCTCGGCGATGCCTAGTCTCCAGGCTCTGTAATTTGCAAAACTTAAGCCTTTCTTCGTAAGAGCAACCCTTTGTTCCATTCACTAATCTTGTTGCCCTTCTCTGTACTCGTTCCAGCAGCTCTACATCCTTCTTGAAATGAGGCCTCCAGACCTGTATACAGTACTCAAGGTGTGGCCTGACCAATGCCTTATACAAGGGAATAATCACATCCCTGTCCCTGCTAGAAAAATTCCTGTATATCATTGACAAGACACCATGAGCTACTCTTGCAGCTCGTCTGCACTGCTCAGAGAACTTCATATCTGCCTGCACAATTACCCCCAGGTCCTTTTCATTCTCTACCACTGTCAGCGTAGTACCACAGAGTTGATACGTTGATCTGGGGTTACTGTTTCCCATATGTAGTACTTTACATTTGTCAATGTTAAACTTCATTTGCCACCTCTCAGCCCATCTGCTCAACCTTTCCAGATCCTGTTGCAGCAGCATAGTATCAGTAGTGTCCTTAACAACCCTGCCAACCTTTGTATCGTCTGCAAACTTGGACATTAAGCCTGATACACCATCATCAATATCATTTATAAATACAGAAAACAACAATGGACCCAACACTGAACCCTGAGGAACTCCACTAATAACATTAGTCCACGTTGAGCAGTGTCCATTGATTACCACTCTCTGTCTTCTGCCACTCAACCATCCCTTTATCCATAGCAGCAATTTGCCTCGAATGCCACACTTCTCCAATTTGTGCAGCAGTCTTCCATGCGCAACAGTATCAAAAGCCTTTCTAAGATCCAAATATATAATATCAAAGTTATTCCCTGCATCCAGTTCTTTTGTGACTACATCATAGTATCCAATCAATTTGGTCAGACAAGACCTGCCCTTAACAAACCCATGCTGTGTCTGAGCTATAACTGAATTCTTGTCCAGATGATCCTGCAGTGCTTCTTTAACCAGTGCCTCCATTAATTTTCCTGGAACCGAAGTTAAACTAACAGGTCTATAATTACTTGTGTCAGCCTTTGATCCTCCTTTGTGAATTGGGGTCACATTTGCACATCTCCAGTCCATGGGTACCTCCCCTGAGTCCAAAGAAGCTCTCATAATTATGGCTAGGGGTTTGCTTACTTCCTTTGCTGCCTCCTTTAATATAACTGGATAGATCCCATCCACCCCGGGTGCCTTTTTTATGTTTATCCTCAACAATTTCTCCTCCACTTTCCTCTCAGTTATTAGAAAATCATCTAGCTCACTGCCAATGTTTACTTCACCTACGACATTCCCCTTCCTGAATAACTCCTCATGTGTGAATGTAGATGCAAAATACTCGTTTAGATTGTTAGCCACCTGAGCTGGATCCTCAACTGTTGAACCATCAACATCCAGTGGACCAATCTGATTCATCCCTTTCCTTCTTGAGTTTAAATAGGTAAAGAACTCTTTTCTGTTTTTCTTTGCATCCTTTGCCAAGGATTTCTCATAATCTGCCTTTGCCTGCCTAATCTCCTTTGTGACTTGGTTACAGACCAACTTATATCTATCATAGGCTTCCACGTCACCCATTAATTTGTATGTATCCCATGCATTTTTCTTCCCTGCCATATGTCTCATTAGTTCATCTGACAACCATTTAGGCCTGAACCTTGAACAATATTTCTTGGTTGGTATGTAAAGCCTGGTAGCTTCCAAGATTAGTTCCTTGAATGCTTCCCATTTTGAATTTGCTGTTGGTAACATCATCAGTTGGTCCCACTGTATAGAATTTAAATACTGTCTCAGACCAGCATAGTCTCCTTTACGAAAGCAAAAACCCTTCCCTTTACCTCTGATGGTAGTTACCTCCTTGAGTAAATCCCACTTCAGCACACTGTGATCACTGCCACCCAGTGGTTCATTTATCTGCAGATTCCTAATGCATGAAGAATCACTACTGATAATCAGATCAAGAGTATTACTCCCTCTAGTTGCCTCCCGAACATGCTGGTGTAGAAAACAATCATCCAATAAATCCACAAAAGCCTTGCTAGTGTGTGAGTGACCAACCCACAAATTCCAGTCAATATCTGGGAAATTAAAATCCCCCATTATAAGACTCTCTGATTTACTGGCCCACTCTATTTCCCTGTACAGTATCTTATTATACTCATCAGAGTCATTAGGCCTATAGCACACTCCTACTCTCAATTTTGATTTACCTATGCTTATGTCACACCAAACTGACTCAACACTGCACTGTCCAGCAATGTCAACTGGCTTCACTTCCTTGGATTTTATGTGTTTTTTAACTAATAGCATAACCCCTCCTCCCTTCCTATCCTGTCTATCCTTCCTGTAGACGTTGTACTCCCCAAATTCCAGTTCTGCATTCCTTATATCTGTGTGACACCACGTCTCTGATATCCCAACAATATCTGCCTTTGATGTTTTGAGTAATACCTCAAATTCATCAAATTTATTTACTAAACTCCTAGCATTAGTGTACACGCAAGTATACATGCACCTGTTTCTATTCTTAGCTACCCTAACACAACCCATGTGTTTACTTGTACCGCAATGACTTCCAGCAGTCTCTGAAATATCCTGCATCTTGTTTTTCAGGCTTCTGCTCATTCCAATAGAAGCAGTGCAAGAATCTCTTTCACCTCTGCCCGTGGCTACTGTTAATCCATTAGTCTTTGTCTCCCCCCTATTAACCTCTCCCCCTATTAACTAGCTAGTCATTATGCAAAAAAAAATTGAGAAATACCTGCTTTAAGTTCTGTGCTATTTAACTTGTGCTTGTTTGAGACCATAAAAAATTGTGAATTTGACACTTGCAGTTCATGGCTTTTAAGATTTTTGTAGGGTTATTTTGGTTTTTATTTGATCTTTTATAAATTTTTCCGGGAGGTATTACTAAACTTTGTTCTTAAGAACCATACTGGAATAATTTCTTTGTTGTGAATTAAATTCCAGCCCTAAGGAAAGTAAAAAAAAATCACCGCTCAAAAGAAACTATTTCTCTAGAATCAAAGATACAAAAAGGATTGTATTTAATAAAAAGGATTAAAAAAGGGGAAAAGGTATCATACAGAGCAGATTTGGTGGAAATGGCTTGCAGGTAAACCAAATCTATTCAGAGGATGATAGCACCGATGAAAATTCTGAAGTTCCAAATTTCATGCTAAAAAGCATACGAGAAGGCATAAACCTAGACGAGCAATTATAATCTTATTTTTTGAATGCAGATCCTTCTACTGAAAGGAACACAAAGTTTAAAAGGGAGCTTCGAAAATGCTTAGCTCCATTCCATGAAACTTACAAAGATCTACCAAGCAAAAGCAAACAAACCCAGATTACTGAATTTTTAAAGAGAGCAGAAGATACACAAAATCAAGATGTTGCAGAGGAAAGTTCAGAAGATGAAGTTATTCTACAATAGAGAATACGTTCTCATTTGTGCTTAGCAGTGATGAAGAGGAAGAAAATTAAATGAATGTATATTATCTGACATATTATGCATCACTTTGTAAGACTGTTCAGTTATTACTATTTTTAAAAAAAATTAAGTTTTGCATAGTTATAAAAAAAACAGGTGTATTTTTGTTAGCTTTTGGAATGTAACCCACCTTTTTCGTACTGGTTCTTAGTCCCATATATCATGATTTCGCACTACACAAGATTTTATAGGAACCTAAACACCGTGTTATATGAGGGTTACCTGTATTTTGAATTAGGAGTATACTACTGCTTGACCTTTTACTAGTAACTGCAGTGCTTTTTAATTTTATTATTATTTTTAATAATAAATCAGAATTTTGTAAATGTGCTTTTTAGCCACTAAAAATACTCATTGGTTTTAATGAAAAAAGTTTAATTATGGTTAAAATTTTATAAAAATATAGTAATATGAAATAGAAATTGAAACCATTAATTTGCTAAATTAAGTTCATCGAGGCATTCGATGCACAAAACTTCAGCATTGCTCTAACAACAAAACAGTTAAAATTCATGAAAGTAACATTTAGCAATGAATGAGAAAAAAAATAAAATAAATAAGAAAATAATAATTGCTATTAATTCTGTCCGTATATGTAAACAGTGTTATAAATACAAAATTATTCATCTTTATCCTCAAGGTTCCTTGAACATTCAATGCATGATCCAAATGCAAAAATGTGTCATTTCATTTGTCCATCTGTTGGAGTGATCATTTTTATTTTTCTTATGAAGTCTTCTTTGCATATTACCTTCTGTACATGTATTATTACTAAGAAATATCACTTGTGAATTCATGCCAGCTAAATTCATTAACCCTACGGTTGGAGTGTCTCCCAGAAAGTATGACAGAGCCATTTTTTTCTAATTTAAACAAAATCTGTATGTGTGACATCAATGTCAATTTTTGTGAATTCCTCAATTATTGGTTATTTCTAATCGATTAGCATCATTAATTATTTTGTTATTGAAGAAGTTTTGCCATAAAAATTAAAACCTAGTTTTTTTTTAAGATTATTCATGTTTATCAATTATCTCATGTTAAAAAAAATCAAGAATTTAAAATTAGTTGCATCTGTCATATCCGATTACCAAAGTGTTGTACCATCATGTTTGATCCATGTATCTCCCAATGGAAGCACTGGTTTGCTTAAAATGTTTACATCTCTCAGTGGACCACTGAGAGATGTAAACTGAGAGATTAATATAAAAAATACATTATTTGCAATTACATTCATAATAGATTGAAAATAAGGGTGGCATCAAAAAATTAACAATTTAAAATTTTTTTCATGCCAATTTATTGTAAAGTTATAAAATGTCATACCTGATCCCAAGGTATGCCTGTCAATTGGAAGGAAATATACACACCTGCCAAAGGGTTAAGGAATAAAAAATCACCATGAACTAGCATATAATATTCCAGCTGACATCATACGTAGCACACAACTCATCCCACTATGTTAAGCCCTGTCTCTTTTTGTTCAATTGTAAAATGCAATGCTCTCTGACGTTATTTTTTTCTCCTGTTGGAAAATCAATTTTTACCACTTGTGATGTACAACAGATATCAGAGTAACACTCTGCCTTTTTTTTTTTTTGGAAACATAACACTATTATGACAAGAAAGAACAATAGATTCAAGAGTAAATTCATTAGATTGGAATATCAGAATAACTGATATCTCAATCTAAAAATATGAAAAAATTGAATCTGTCAAATAAAGAACAGAAAAAAAAAAAAAAAAAAGCAGGAGTGGCATCCTATATACCAAATGAATGTAATGAGAATATATAATAAATGTAATGTTCAACTATAAGTGCAACTGGAATGGACAAACAAATAACGTCTTATTATGGATAACTTTTAACTATCAGGTAATAGATTTAGATTTCTGGATAAAATATGTTTAGTAACAGCAACCCAACCAGGTTTACGTTCACTGTTCAAAGTGAAACAATTATATGTCTAAAATAAATTTATGACAGTAACTTTATGACCTGGCCTCATATAATATGTAGGAAAATATGCTAATCCAGAGAGAAGGTTCAGGTACAACCTATTATACGTTATTAAAAATATCAGAGACATCGTGTCACTCAGATATAAGGGATTGAGAATTTGAATATGGGGAATACAATGTGTACAGAAAGGACACACAGGACTGGAGTTGAGGGGGGTTAGGTTATGCTCTTAGTTAAGAAACAAAATCCAAGGCAGTGCATCCAGTATATGTGGGTAACCAGTACAATGTTGAATCAGTTTAGTATGACATAAGCACTGGGAAAACAAAAATGAGAGGAGCGTGTTATAGGCCTAATGGCTGTAACAAGTACAACCAACTGCACATAACACATAGAGTGGGCCAATAAATAACAATGTCTTATAATGGGGGACTATAACTTTCCAGATATTGAACAGATCCTGTGGACTGGTCACTCACTCAGTAGCAAGACTTTTGTGGATTTACTGGATGATTGTTTCAACGCCAGCATGTTAGACAGGCAACAAGGAAAGCAATGTCCTTGATATGATTATCAGAAGCAACCCTTCATGCATTTAGAATTAGCAGATAAAAAAACCACTAAGTGGCAATGATCACAGTATAATGAGTGCGATTTACTTAAAAGATGAAGGAGTTTAATTATGCATGGGTAATGCACACAAATCAATGCTACTACCAAGGTAGCCTTAATGCATCGTTTTAATTGTATCTCCTATTGTGAACACCTTCACAACGAATTGCCACGGTATCGCACTACCCCGAATAAGTAATGCTTCATCTATGGAGAAGACTATTGTTACTTATTTTTCTCCATAGGTGAAGAGGTACTTATAATATGAGATACAATTAAAAAGATGCATTAAAACTACCTTGGTAATAGTAATGATGTGTGTGCATTACCCATGCATAATTAAATTCCTTCATACTCTTAGGCATTCAGCCAAGAAATATATTTTAGATTTTATTTAAAAGATGTAATTACTGTTATAGGTAAGGGAAAGGGCTCTTGCTTTCATAAAGGCAACTACACTGATCTCAAGCAGTTTTTAACTTCTATGCAATGAGTTCAACTAATGATGTCACCAACAGCAAATTCTAAATGGGAGGCATTCAGGCAAGTAACTGTAGAAGCTACTAGGCTTACCAACTATGAAATGCCATTCCAGACTTAGACCTAAATGGACATCAGATGAACTGATGAAACTTTCAACAGAGAAGAAAAATTCACCGCATGTATATAAATTATCAGGTGATACAGATGCCTACAGTAGATATAATCTAGTCTGCAATTATGTCACAAAGAAAGGAGGTTGGGCGTGCGAGGCAGATTATGAGAAGTCACTGGCAACTTGTGTAAACACTAGAAGGAAGGGGATGAGTCACATTAGTCCAGTAGATATGAATGATTTAACATATGAATGAACTGATGATCCTGTTCAGGTTGCTGACAAACAGAATAGTTATTTTGCATTAGTGTTCACCCATGAGGAATTTTATTGGGATGGGGATGCCTGAAGGGTGTCACATTCTAACAGGAAGCTGAATGAATGATTTCACAATAACTGAGAGGAAAGTGGAGAAGAAATTGATGAAGCTAAATGTAAAAAAAAAAAAAAAAGGTGAGGAAGGTGGAGGTCAGTGGTTTGAATGGGTTTAATTAGACAAATTATTTGGGGGGGGGGAGTAAAGTAGATGATACAAATCTTTTTAGGCTGATGCTGTATAAGCTTGTTTTCTTGAATCATTTTTCTCTATCAGATGTGATCTGTCCAATTATATTAAGGCAGGTAGCAGAAGAGATAAGCAAACTTTTAGCAATGATTATGAAAGCATCCATGGATACAGGAGAAGTCCCTGTGGACTGGAGATGTGCAAATTTATCACCAATTCATAAAGAAAGGATATCAAAAGATGATGAGTTATTACAGACCAGACACATTGACTTCTGTTCCAGAGAATATAATGGAGTCATGGGTGGAGAAGTAATGCAGGATCATCTAGATAGGAATGCGGTTATACAGCAACTCCCTGATTTACGTAGGGTTGCGTTCCTTGAAACTCTACGTAAGTCGGACTTTCCCCCATGCTTGTGCAGCACTCACAACTGTGCTCACTGAATTGACTGATCCAAAAAAGAAAGAAATGTTTGACAAACATGTAAATAGAATTATTTATTGTATTTATTCAATTTTTTATCTCATGTGCAGGAAAAATTACAAAATTGTGCAATTTAAAAAATTTCAAAATAAGAGGGGAGACAGGCATAATGTCAGTAAGTTTTACCTCTCGAGCATTGTTGCCAGAATTGATGTCTTCAGCTGATAAGTGAGCTGCTGCGGAGGTTGAGGGCTGTGGAGATTTAGATGGGGTCGGCCACTCAACCTTATGAAAGAATATATTAATGGATGACTGGATGGTGGCTTTTTCCTTTTTGTCATAGAATTCTTTGTAGCAAGTAAGCATATCATTTACCCCTCTGTTAACTTTTAAGAATCGCTCACTGTAAGGATCCATTTTCTCAAACCTCGCCATTGCCAATGCAATTTCACGAAATGCCATCGCCATCTCTCCGGTGGCAATGGCAAGCATCTCGGCTCCTCATTTGGTTCACCTTGAGCTTAGTCAGAATTTTCTTCTTTCACTATTGCTGCCTGCAAGTCAATAAGTTCTTCGTTATTCCTTCTCTTCTTCCTCTATTAACTCCTCCACGTCTTTGGCATCAACCTCCAACTGGAGTAGCTCCGCAACCTTTACAATCTTATCTGTAACCTCTTTATATGATTCATTTTTTTCAAATCCTTCAAAGCCTTTTACATGCCACGGGCATATTTTCTTCCATGCACAACTTAAACAACTTTAGTAATTTCCACCCAGGTGTTATTAATGTTTAAGATGGCATGATAAATATTGAAAGATTTTCAAAAGTCTCTTAACGTAAAATTTTTCTCATCGTCTACTGCAGACAATGCCTGAGCAAATGTTGTGCGTAAATAGTATGCTTTTCAATTCGAAATAACACCATGATCCATACGTTGGATGAGTGAAGTTGTGTTTGGCGGTAGAAATATGACTCTCACATTCAAATTGAAATCATCTAGATGCGTAGGATATTCAGGAGCATTATCTAATACAGGTGACCCCCGTTTAACGCTGATAATTCGTTCCGGAAAAACAGAGCGCTAAGTGAATCCAAGGTAAGCGAGCGTCGCATTCCCATAAGGTAACATGTATTTGTGAGTTGCGGTCGGTATCATAGGATATTTCCTAATCAAAAATAAATGGTAGTGAAAACATGCATAAATGTCGGTCAAAATATTTAATATTCAAATATGTGTACATATAAAATATTCTGCATTACATACATATATAATTATGCGGTAACTACTTATGTATCAAAATTAAACTTAAAACTCCAATTTAAATCATGAATTTAATTGATCTAAATTGATTTTAATTGATTTAATTTAATTGATAAATTTAATCATGAAAAATGTGTCGATTTTGGGTTGTACTTTGGCCCTCTTCCTGGAAAACTAAAAGGGGTATTAATTTTAAATCCCCTGCAGCGTTACCACCCAACAATAAAGTCAACCTATCCTTCGCCACTTGAAACCTGGAAGTTTTTTCCTTCTTTCAATATTAAACTTCTTTCAGGCATTCGTTCCCAAAAAAAGCCCTGCTTCATCTATGTTAAAAACTTGTCGAGAAGTATAACACATAATACCCATCTTCAATAATTTTAACAAGTTCTTTTTTGAAAGTTTCGGCTCCTTGATCTGCACTTGCGGCTTCTCCCTGGATTTTAAATCTATTCAACCAGCCCTTACTAGTTTTAAATGGTTCCACATTTTTTTTTTTTTTTTCTTTTAGGTGAGTTTACTTCAGCTTATGTAGGCTAATCTCTCTCTCTCTCTTTTATTTTTTTTATAATATTTAACTTAATTGAATTCTGCACTGGATATTATCTTCAATAAAATTAGTTAAAGTCTCTCCATTTCAATCCTAATAGCCGGTCCAGCCCAAGTTGCTTGCAGTGGAACAACTATCTTTCCCGCTGCTAAAATTAATTCTTTACTTTTTATAATTGTTCTTACAGCTGAATCTGAGAGTCCTAAATTATGGCACACATCCGCTTGTCATTGACCAGAATTGATTCGCTTCAAAACGTCTAATTTAATTTTCAAATTCAGTCTTTCTTACATTTATAGTCTTCGTACTGCGTCCAGACGTTGTTTTTTCATTCTTATCCGCCATTATTAACTCTTCAAAAATGTAACTGTGTTGGTTGCATTAATTATGATACAATGTTCGATTAAACTGTCCGTTACGCACGATGCCTAATACTGTATTGAGTGATGACTATATTTTGGATAAATGCATATAATGCAAATATTACAAGCGATATACTTGATCATTTTTTAAAATGTTGATCTCGGAACTACGTAAGTAACAAGTCACCGTACTGCAATTAAATTAACGTGCGAGAAAATTTCGGCATGGGAAACATTTTAACGCTGTTTTGATATTCATTTTCAAGCTATCAACTCCATCAAATGAAACGATTTTGTTAAATATGCCAAAAATGCAATCTGTAAAAGAGTATTATAGTGATTTGTGACAGTATTATAGTCAGATATGGGTTATAATATAAGAACAGCGTTATAGCAAATCAGCGTAAAGCGAACCGTGTTATAACAAAGGCCTGCTGCAGAAGCAAAACCTTGAAAGGAACATCATTGTCTTTACAATAATTTTCAACCTCGGGAATGAAGCAGCATTTAAACCAATCCTGAAAGAGAGATATTGTTATCCATGCTCTCTGGTTCAATCGGAAATGCACGAGGATTTCCCAAATGGTACACAAGCAGTGGTTTTAATCTGTAATCTGCCCCAAACAAGAGTGTGGCCCTATCTTTTGAAGCCTTGAAATGTACGTTCGATGTAGTTGGCAATGTACGTTCGATCCAGCATTTTTTTCCAATACAAAGCAGTCTCGTCAATGTTAAAAATTTGCTGTGTTGAATAGACGCCTTCATCAATAATTTTTTACAACACATCACAAAATTTCTCTGCAGCTGTAGAATCAGCACTGCCGACTTCACCGCATACTTTAATGTTATGGAAACCAGTGCGATGCTTGAACCTATTAAACCACCCATTGCTTGCCATGAACTTCAGTTGGGATTTGCCGTATTCATCCTTAATGTCTTCATAAACACATCTTGCTTTTGCTTGAATGGTCATTAGACTAAGGGACACTCGCTTCTGAATCTGACTTTCCATCCGTATTATTAATAGCTTTTCCATCTTTGATATAGCACCTGAACACTGTTTTGTGATCACTGATAATCTTAAGTGCGTTGATCCTTTGACATGTTATTTTATACGTGCACTGTCCTTTAAAATAGTATTCACTGTTGAAGCAGCGAGACCTAATTCTCTTGTAATAGATGACAAACTTTGTCCTGCTTCATACTTCTTAATTAATCATCTTCATTTCTAAATCAATTTTGTTTTGTTTCCTGGCACTACCACCACTTTAACTTTCCGTTTGTCGCTTTCCCTTCACCATTGTAATATGTAAATAGGAATGAAGAGAAGTTTCTGAAAATTTGTTTTTTTATATCATTGAAGATTTCAGTGAAGGGGAACACATTTCACCATAACATAAAAAACCACACAATTGCAGTTATCGGTATCATTGCAAATGCAATAAGATCGAATTTACTACTCATTTATAATTAGATGCACTAACAGAAAAGTGCCAATAAACAGGAAAGTGCAAATTGTTTTTATTGTTTTATGGTCGTCACCTCCAGAAACATGCTTTACAAAAATATCACAAAAGCATTCAAAATTGAATATGAATTTTACATCATATTCTTATAATGGGAACATATGATAACGAGGAAAGTGTAGTGCAATTTCCATTATAAATATGACCTTTTAGAGAGATAAATAGCCTAGTAATATAGCGAAATTTTCAACTTCCAAGGACTTGGATCAAATTACAAAAAAAAAAAAAAAAAAGTCATTGAGTTCACATTATGATATTTTCACAATACTTCCATTTATCCCTACAGAGGCAAAATACGTTTCCATAATTTTTTTCAGTTTGTAATGGCCACCAAAAAAAGTTGAATTTGCGTAAGTCGGGGAGTTCCTGTACTGCAGTCACAGCATGTATTTGTTAAGGGGGCGATCTTTTCTGATCAATCCAATTGGATATATGACATTGTAACAAAGAAACTAAATGCAAAAAGTAATTTTAACATCACAGACTGCAGAAAAGCTTTTGAACTTTTGCACCACGTAAAAGACTGTTTATACAAATATTGAAGCAGTATGGAATTAGAGGCAAGATATTGCTATCGATAAAGGGATGGTTCAGTGGGAGAAGACAAAGACTGTTTAACAATGAGTACTACTCTTCTTGGATTAATGTTATTAGTGGAGTTCCCCAGGGTTCCTTGCTGGGCTGATTGTTTTCTATATTTATTAATGATACTGATGAAGGTATATCAAAATTAATGTCCAAAGTTTGCAGATGATACCAAGATTGGCAGGGCATATAATGACAGCAATCACGGTAAGCTACTACAAGATATAGAAAAATTAGGTAGCTAGGCAGAGAAACGTTTGTTTGTTATTTGGTTTTTAGGAGCATTAGCAACTAAGGCCATATTGCTCCGGGATATGCGGTGGTCATTCCCTGACCTTTCTGCATCCTCCATATTTGGTGGTGACGGGCTCGAACCCCGGTCTAATCAAGAAGCGTGTGCTATGCACTGCTGCTCCTTCCCACCTGGCTGCGGAGGCGCCCAGAGAAACGTAAGTGAAGTTTAATATCAACAAATGCAAGGCACTTCACATGGTGAGCCGTAATCTTGAATTAATGTACCAACCTCGTGGTATCATTCAGGAAAGTGGCTAGAACGAGTACAGAGAAGTGCAACAAGATTTGTGAGAGGAACAAAGGGGGTGCGTTTACGAAGAAAGGCAAGTTCTGCAAGTTGCAGCATCTGGAGACCAGGCACCTGCAAGGTGATTTGATCGAAGTGTATAAGGCCTTGAATGATTCGAGCAGGCTCAATGCTGACATGAGACTTCCACTTGCTCAGATTAAGAACCTGAAGGGGCACAGATTCATTCAAATAGAGGAAAGACAGTTGTAGAATAGATGTGCGGAAGTCTGCCTTTAGCCAGTGGATAGTTGATTACTGGAACAGACTTCCATCTGTTGTTGCGGAAGTTGATACCTTAAATAAATTTAAGGATGAACTAGACAAATATCTGCAGTGACCAGATGGGTGAAATTGAAAGGGGTTTTTTTTTTGGCTGATGCTGTATAAGCTTGTTTTCTTCATTCATATGCCACAACTAATGCTAACGCGTCCCCAAATCACAAAGGAGATCAAAGGGTGAAATGAATAATTACAGACCTGTTAGTCTAACTTCTGTTGCAGGGAAAATAATGGAGTCACTGGTTAAGGAAACAATGCAGAATCATCTGGACAAGACTGCAGTTACAGTTCAGCCACAGCATGGGTTTGTTAAGGGCAAGTCTTGTCTGACAAATTTGATTAGATACTATGATGTGGTCACAAAGGAACTGGATGGAAAGAATAATTTTGATATCATATACTTGGATTATAGGAAAGCTTTTGATACTGTAGCACATGGAAGACTACCGTACAAACTGGAGCAATATGGCATTAAGGGCAAGTTGCTACAATGGATAAAAGATTGGTTGAGTGGGAGAAGACAGAGTGGCTATCAATGGACACTGCTCTTCATGGACTAGTGTTAAACTGTGGGGTCCTCCAGGTTTTGATGTTGGGCACATTGTCGTTTTGGGTATTTATCAATGATATTGATAAAGGTATATCAGGGTTAATGTCTAAGTTTGCACACGATACGAAGGTTGGCAGGGTTGCTACTGACAGTATAAAGTACTGCATGCGGGTAGCAGTATCCCCAGATTAATGTATCAACTGGGTGTACTACACTCAGGGTAGTGGCGAAGGAAAAGGATCTGGAGTTAATTGTGCAGTCAGATATGAAGTTTTCTGAGCAGTGCAAAAAAGTCTGCAAGAGGTGTCTTGTGAATGTTATACAGGAATTTTGCTAGGGATAAGGGGATGATTGTCCCCTTGTATAAGGAAATGGTCAGGCCACACCTTGAGTACTGTATACAGGAGGTCCCATTTTAGGAAAGATGTAGAGCTGCTGGAACAAGTGCAGAGAAGGGCAACAAGATTAGTGAGTGGAACAAAGGGTTGGTATTACCAAGAAAGGCTTAAGTTCTGCAAATTGAAGCTTCTGGAGACTAGGTACCTGCAGGCTGATCTAATTGAGGTATATAATGCCTTGAATGGATTGAATAAGCTCGATGCTAAAGGGAGTCTTCCTCTCTTGCTCAGATTTCTCACCTGAGGGGGCATAAATTCAAATTGAGGAAAGACCATTGTAGAATAGATGTGTGGAAATTCGCCTTTAGCCAGTGGGTGGTTGATAGTTGGAACAAACTTCCATCTGTTGTAGTGGAGGTCAGCAACGCAACTTAAATAACTTCAAGGCAGCACTAGACAAACATTTGGAGTTGAATGGATGGGTGAAATGGGAAGGGTTTTTTTTTTTTTTCGGCTGATGCTATAAGCTTGCTTTCTTGCATCATATGCCTCTACTAATGTTAATGTACCAACCTCGTGGTATCATTCAGGAAAGTGGAGAATACAAGACTTGAGGTAATTGTGCACTCAGATGTTAAGTTTTCTGAGCAGTCCAGACAGGCTGCCAGAACAGCTCATGAGATCTTTTCAATGATATAAAGGAATTTTGCCTGCATTGACAAGGAGGTGATTATCCCATTGTATAATGGCAATGGTCAGGCAACAGTAACAAAAGCTTTCCTAAAATCCAAGTACATGATATCAAAGTTATTTTTTGCATCTAGTTCCTTTGTGACCACATCACAGTATCTAATCGAATTGGTCAGACAAGACTTCCCCTTAACAAACCCATACTGTGTCTGAACTATAACTGCAGTCTTGTCTAGATGATCCTGCAGGGCTTCTTTAACCAGTGCCTCCATTAATTTCCCCAGAGCAGAAGTTAAACTAACAGGTGTGTAATTAGTTGTGTCACCCTTTGATTCCCCTTTGCAAATTGGGGACACATTTGTCCCTCTCCTGAGTCCAAGGAAGCTCTCATAATTATGGCTACTGGTTTGCTTACTTCTTTTGTTGCCTCCTTTAATATAACAGGATAGATCCCATCCATCCCAGGTGCCTTTCTTATGTTTAATTTCAACAGGTGCCTACTCACAGGTACTGCTATTGTATCGGTGTTTTGGTGTGAATCGTAGAAAATAACCAATAGTGCAGAAGAATAGTAGGGTTTTAATTGTGATAAATAAGTAGTATGAAGGTTTTAATCCCTTGTTGGGCATATACCCCGGGGGATCACATCTGGTGAGTATGGGCTTGGCAAACCCAGGGTCCTGAGCTGGATATCATCATTCTTCTCTTTCTTGATGATGCCCTCTCTCTCTCTCTCTCTCTCTCTCTCTCTCTCACACACACACACACACACACACACACAGGAATTTTTTTTTTTTTTTTTGGCTGGTGCAGCATAAGCCTCAGGCTTCCTTGTACCATATGGCTAATAATAATAATAATAATAATAAATATCTTTCATATTTAGCTACGGATAGAACTAATTGAACAATGTGATTGTTACGATACAGCATCACTTGATAGCATAAGGTATAACTTAAAAACTAGATAGCATAATATGTATCGCTGCATTCACTTATCATAGTATCATCAATTAAATTAATAAAGCAACAAGCACAAAGTAGTGGGAGTGCTGTGGCTCAGGGGAGAACCAAAGAGTGCGATTCTCCTATGCATCACAGCCTAAAAAAAACGTGCAACTTGTAAAATGTTTACGGACTTTCAGGAACAGGACATGATCAAGCAAAGAAGGATGTCTTTGTGCGTGTTAGGTGCAGAGAGTGTCAAGAAATTAGAAATCAACTCAGAATTCTCATGGGCATCTATGAGAATTTGAAGAACAGGCTAGATGCCCTCGAAGGAATTAAAATGGGAGATCCGTCAAGATCTCAGCTGCCCAACTTGATGCCAGAGCTCACTCTTGTGCATCAGGCAACACAGCAGCAACCTTCCGGGCAGAATGCAGAGGTCCCACAGGCGCAAGTTATTAGCATTAGTAGAGGCATATGATGCAAGAAAGCAAGCTTATTCAGCATCAGCCAAAAAAAAAAAAAAAAAAAACCCTCTCCCATTTCACCCCTCCGTTCGTTCGAAATACCTGTCCAGTTGAGCTTTAAATTTGTTTAGGCTATCAACTTCAACAACAAGTGATGGAAGTCGGTTCCACCAACCAACCACCCGCTGGCCAAAGGCAAATTTCCGCACATCTATCTGACATCCGTCCTTCCTCAATTTGAATTTATGCCCTCTGAGGTGATTATTCTGAGAAAGATGAAGAATCCCATTGGCATTGAGCATGCTCAAACCATTCAAAGCCTTATACACCTCTATCAGATCACCTCGCCGGTGCCTAGTCTCCAGACTCTGTAATTTGCAAAACTTAAGCCTTTCTTCGTAAGAGCAACCCTTTGTTCCATTTAGTAATCTTGTTGCCCTTCTCTGTACCCGTTCCAGCAGCTCTACATCCTTCTTGAAATGAGGCCTCCAGACCTGTATAAAGTACTCAAGATGTGGCCTAACCATTGCCTTATACAAGGGAATAATCACCTCCTTATCCCTGCTAGAAAAATTCCTCTTTATCATTGACAAGACACCATGAGCTACTCTTGCAGCTCGTCTGCACTGCTCAGAGAACTTCATATCTGCCTGCACAATTACCCCCAGGTCCTTTTCATTCTCCACCACTGTCAGTGTAGTACCGCAGAGTTGATACATTGCTCTGGGGTTACTGTTACCCATATGTAGTACTTTACATTTGTCAATGTTAAACTTCATTTGCCACCTCTCAGCCCATCTGTTCAACCTTTCCAGATCCTGTTGCAGCAGCATAGCGTCAGTAGTGTCCTGAACGACCCTGCCAACCTTTGTATCATCTGCAAACTTAGACATTAAACTTGATATCCCATCATCAATATCATTCATAAACACCGAAAACAACAATGGACCCAACACTGAACCTTGAGGAACTCCACTAATAACATTAGTCCACGTTGAGCAGTGTCCATTGATTACCACTCTCTGTCTTCTGCCACTCAACCATCCCCTTATCCATAGCAGCAATTTGCCTCCAATGCCACACTGCTCCAATTTGTGCAGCAGTCTACCATGTGCAACAGTATCAAAAGCCTTTCTAAGATCCAAATATATAATATCAAAGTTATTCCCTGCATCCAGTTCTTTTGTGACTACATCATAGTATCCAATCAAATTGGTCAGGCAAGACCTGCCCTTAACAAAACCATGCTGCGTCTGAGCTATAACTGAATTCTTGTCTAGATGATCCTGCAGTGCTTCTTTAACCAGTGCCTCCATTAATTTACCTGGAACAGAAGTTAAACTAACAGGTCTATAATTACTTGTGTCAGCCTTTGATCCTCCTTTGTGAATTGGGGTTACATTTGCACATCTCCAGTCTATGGGTACCTCCCCTGAGTCCAAAGAAGCTCTCATAATTATGGCTAGGGGTTTGCATACTTCCTTTGCTGCCTCCTTTAATATAACTGGATAGATCCCATCCACCCCAGGTGCCTTTTTTATGTTTATCCTCAACAATCTCTCCTCCACTTTCCTCTCAGTTATTACAAAATCATCCAGCTCACTGCCAATGTTTACTTTACCTACATCATTCTCCTTCCTGAATAACTCCTCATGCGTGAATGTAGATGCAAAATACTCGTTTAGATTGTTAGCCACCTGAGCAGGATCCTCAACTGTTGAACCATCAATATCCAGTGGACCAATCTGATTCATCCCTTTCCTTCTCGAGTTCAAGTATGTAAAGAACTCCTTTCTGTTTTTCTTTGCATCCTTTGCCAAGGATTTTTTGTAGTCTGCCTTTGCCTGCCTAATCTCCTTTGTGACTTGGTTACAGACCAACTTATATCTATCATAGGCTTCCATGTCACCCATTAATTTGTATGTATCCCATGCATTTTTCTTCTCTGCCACATGTCTCATTAGTCCATCTGACAACCATTTAGGCCTAAACCTTGAACAATATTTCTTAGTTGGTATGTAAAGCCTGGTAGCCACCAAGATTAGTTCCTTGAATGCTTCCCATTTTGAGTTTGCTGTTGGTAACATCATCAGTTGGTCCCACTGTATAGAATTTAAATACTGTCTCAGACCATCATAGTCGCCTTTACGAAAACAAAAACCCTTCCCTTTACCTCTGATGGTAGTTACCTCCTTGAGTAAATCCCACTTCAACACACTGTGATCACTGCCACCTAGTGGTTCATTTATCTGCAGGTTCTTAATGCATGAAGAATCACTACTGATAATCAGATCAAGAGTATTGCTCCCTCTTGTTGCCTCACGAACATGCTGATGTAGAAAACAATCATCCAATAAATCCACAAAAGCCTTGCTAGTGTGCGAGTGACCAACCCACAAATTCCAGTCAATATCTGGGAAATTAAAATCCCCCATTATAAGACTCTCTGATTTACTGGCCCACTCTATTTCCCTGTACAATATATTATTATACTCATCAGAGTCATTAGGCCTATAGCACACTCCTACTCTCAAATTTGATTTCCCTATGCTTATGTCACACCAAACTGACTCGACACTGCCCTGTTCATCGATGTCAACTGGCTTCACTTCCTTTGACTTTATGTGTTTCTTAATTAATAGCATAACCCCTCCTCCCCTCCTGTCCTGTCTATCCTTTCTATATACATTGTATTCCCCAAATTCCAGTTCCGCATTACTTATATCTGTGTGACACCACGTCTCTGATATCCCAACAATATCTGCCTTTGATGTTTTGAGCAATACCTCAAATTCATCAAATTTATTTACCAAACTCCTAGCATTGGTGTACACGCAGGTATACATGCACCTGTTTCTATTCTTAGCTACCCTAACACAACCCATGTGTTTACTTGTAACGCAATGACTACCAGCAGTCTCTGAAATATCCTGCATCTTGTTTTTCAGACTTCTGCTCATTTGAATTGTCGGTGACTCTATTGTCAGGAAGATGGTAAATATATTATGCAAAAAGGCTAGGTGGAATAGAACCAGGGTATGTCTGCCAGAGGTAAAAGTTGGCATTGTACGGCAGATATCACTTTTAAGGGCACAAAGGGTGAAATTATGTCCTTATGCAAAAATCCTTCCCTTTACCCCTGATAGTAGTTACATCTTTGAGTAAATGCCACATCAACACAATATGATCACTGCCACCTAGTGGTTACTTTATCTGCAGATTCATAATTCATGAGCAATCACTGCTGATAATCATATCATTAGCATTAGATATGATTATCAGCATATGATGCAAGAAAGCAAGCTTATGCAGCATCAGCCAAAAAAAAAAAATCCCCATTCTCTCCATCCATTCACTCCATATGTTTGTCTAGTTCAGCCTTAAATTTATTTAAGCTATCAACTTCTTTAACGACAGATGGAAGTCTGTTCCAGGAATCAACTACCCGCTGGCTAAAGACAAATTTCTACACATCTATTCTACAACTATCTTTCCTCAATTTGAATGAATCTATGCCCCCTCAGGTTCTTAATCTGAGCAAGCGGAAGTATCATGTCAGCACTGACCCTGCTCAAACCATTCAAGGCCTTATACACCTCAATCAGATCACCTCACAGGTGCCTACTCTCCAGATGCTGCAACTTGCTGAACGTAAGCCTTTCCTTTTCTTAGTAAGAGCACCCCTTTGTTCCTCCCACCAATCGTGTTGCCCTTCTCTGTACTTGTTCTAGCAACTCTACATCCTTCCTAAAATGAGGCCTCCAGTCCTCATTTTAGGAATTTTGATTGGATATTATGATGTGGTTACAAAGGAACTGGATGCAAAGAAATAATTTTGATATCATATACTTGGATTTCAGGAAAGCTTTTGACACTGTTGCGCATGGAAGACTACTATACAAATTGGAGCAGAATGGTATTAAGGGTAAGTTGCTACAATGGGTAAAAGGATGGTTGAGTGGGAGAAGACAGAGGGTGGTAATCAATGGGTGCTGTTCTTCATGGACTAATGTTATTAGTGGAGTCTCACAGGGTTCGGTGTTGGGTCCACTGTTGTTTTGTATATTTATCAATGATATTGATGAAGGTATATCAGGCTTAGTGTCAAAGTTTGCAGATGATACAAAGGTTGGCAGGTTTGTTAACGACAGTAATGGCAGTGTGATACTGCAACAGGATCTAGAATATTTGGGCAGAAGGGCAGAGAAGTGGCAACTGACGTTTTAATATTGACAAATGCAAAGTACTGCATATGGGTAGAAACGTACCAACTGTGTGGTACTACACTTAAGGTGGTAGAAAATGAAAAAGATCTGGGAGTAATTGTGTAGTCAGTATGAGTTTTTCTGAGCAATGCAGTATATCATTGACAAAACCCCATGATCTGTCCTGGCAGGTCATGGGGTTTTGTCAATGATATACAGGAATTTTTCTAGAAGGGAAAAGGAGGTGATTGTCCCTCTGTATAAGGCAATGGTCATGCCACACCTTGAGTACTGCGTACAGGTCTGGAGTCCTCATTTTAGGAAGGATGTAGATTTGCTTGATCGTGTACAGAGAAGGGCAACAAGACTGGTGAGGGGAATGAAGGGATCCTCTTACCTAGAGAGGCTTAAGTTCTGCAAATTGCAGCGGCTGGAGACTAGGCACCTTCGAGGTGGTGATTGAGATGTATAAGGCCTTGAATGGGTTGAGCACGCTGAATTCTGTTGGGATTCTTCCACTTGTTCAGATTAAGAACCTAAGGGGACATAAATTCAAATTGAGGAAAGACAGATGTAGAACAGATGTGCGGAAATTTGCCTTTAGCCAGCGGGTGGTTAATTGCTGGAACATAGTTCCCTCTGTCGTTGTGGAAGTTGATAGATTAAATAAATTTAAGGAGGAACTGGACAAACATTTAGATGGAATTGTTTTGTAAATTTTTTTTTTTTTTTTTTTGGCTGATGCTGCATAAGCTCATACACTTCCTTTCTTGCATCACATGCCACTACTACTACTACTACCTGTACGCAGTAGTCAAAGAGTGGCCTCACCATTGCCTTATACAAAGGGATGATCACCTTGTCTCTGCTAACAAAATTCCTATATATCATTGACAAAACTCCATGACCTGCTCTGGCAGCCCCTCTAGTTGCCTCTCATTCATGCTGCTGTCGAAAATAATCGTCCAATAAATCAATGAAATCCTTGCTAGTGTGAGTGACCAATCCACAAGTTCCAGTCAATATCTGGGAAGTTAAAATCCCCCATTATAAGACAATCTAATTTACTGGCTCACTTTATTTCTGTACAATTGTTTACTGTACTCATCAGAGATTCATTAGGCCTATAGTGCACTGCTACTCTCAATTTTGCCTTCCCAGTGCTTATGTCACACCAAACTGATGCAACATTGCACTGTCTACCCATATCAACTGGATGCACTTCCTTCGATTTTATGTTTCTTAACTAACAGCATAAACCCTCCTTCCATCCTATCATTTCTGTATACGTTGTACTCCACAAATTCGAATTCTGCATTCCTTATCTCTGTGTGACACCACATCTCTGATATCCTAACAATATCTGCCTTTGAGATTTTGACCAGCACCTGAAATTCATCAAATTTATTTACTAAACTCGTAGCATTAGTGTACATGCAAGTATGAATGCACCTGTTCTTATTCTTAGTTACCCTAACACAGCCCATGTATTTACTTGTTCCGCAATGACTCTCAGCAGTCTTTGAAACTGCAGCACCATGTTTTCCAGGCTGCTGCTCATTCCAATAGAAGCAGTGCAAGAATCATTTTCACCTCTCCGAGTGGCTACTGTTAATGTTTTTGTCTGTGTATCCCCCTAAGCTAGCATTTTCCGATCCACCTAACTCTGCCTTCATAGAATCAGCAAGTTTTTTTGCATCCTTTCTATTTAAGTGTATCCCATCCCTGTAGATGCAGTCGCTCCTGTTAACAATTTGTTTATTTGTATATATTATATATACTTGTATATAATTATTCTGTTTGCTATCTGTTTAATTAGTGGTTATTCTTCCAGTTAGCTATTTAACTGTTAATATATTATTATTTTTTTTTTTTTTCTCACTAAGGTATCTTGGCCTATGTTTAGGTCCTGCTGTTATAGACAAATAGCAATCAGAAACAGATAGCATCTGCTGATCATTTGGATGAATTGAATGGGGTTCACCCCTGATAACGTACCATTCAGTGTATCCTTTTACTAATAATTAACAATTTTATTAATCTTATTATTACTTTTTTAGTGGTTTCTCTTTGGTTATAGCTCAAGATTTTGCACCCTTGCCTTTTTCTTGTAGTATTATTAACTAGCTGATTTCTTATGTGGGGCAGTAATATGTGATGTTGGCATTCTTGGCTTCCACTCTTCTCTCATATGTTTACACTTTATAATCATATATATAAAGTTCTCCATATTTTCTTATATTATATGTGATGTAATGTTTAATCAGTGGTTCAATGCAATCAATTAATCAATTCTGTTAAATTTAAATTTACTCTAGAGAATATTATTTGGATTTACATACTTTTCTTCATATTCTGAACTGGTTTTCTTAAATGATGTATGTGAGGCATAGAGAAAATTTTGAAAGATTACAAAAATACAAGATTTTATTCGTTCTCTACAATAAGTTAGTTCTCTACAATAAGTAGATATTTCAACTTCAGTTTTGGAAACATTTTGGCTTATGACTGAGCACTTATCTAATCTGGATATCAGGAAACGAGACGTTATGATATGACCACAGATTAATCTAAAAAGTCATCAAACACATAACTTTTGCTGATAGGGTTATGCATACGGTTAAAGTCTGATTGCCAATTATATGATGTCAAATACATTGTGCTCTAAACACACACATATATATATATATATAAATATATACAAGCTAACTGTATATATAGCTTCATTTTTTTCCTGTTACACAATAATATTACTCTACATAAACAAATTGAATACTGTTATTCCATACATATACGGATTAATGCATTATATCTCCTAACGAGAGAAAAAGTACTACATAACATATTAATTTTAAAAAATCGACAAAAATGTTGCATACAGCCTTTTTCTTTTATCGGTGAACGAAAACAGCAATAATATAAGCGAAATTTTTTTAGACATCATATTTCTACTTTAAATGTAAATATGATGATTACTTAAATACTTACAATTTTAGTCAATGTTTCATCAGTTTAATAAATATATTTGATTTTTATTCTATAACAGAATACATTACTTCTCTACAGAAAAACAGTCAAACGTGATATATTTCGCAAAAGAACACTTACTAACCTACCAACATCAACTATACATACCTTTAATGTTAGCATACACATCATAGAATAGTAGCATAAACGCCACCTCTGGAACAGCAAAACACAAAATTATTTATTGCCACATCATCTCGTGACTTGTGATAGCATTTCAAAACAAATAATATAATGACCTTAGGAATCTCCAAGTCAACGTAAATACATTGGTGTCCAAAAGTCATGAAATTTGAATGTATGGAGATTAAGAAACCTCTGCCCACTGTGTTTTTGTTTATTAATGTAAACTATTTATTCATAACTCCATAATTAGTTCAAATAAATAAATAAAAACGTCAACACTGTTACAAATATATATTGTGCATTCAATTTTTTTTTTTAAATTAAACACACTAATCTAATTTTAATTAGCGTTCAAACCGCTTAAGAAATAAATGCTTTCTAAGACATGTTATCAAAGCAGGAAATTTTCGCACCAAGATACAATAGCTTCTGTCTACATTATTTCAGGAACGGCAGAATCTAGTGTGACGATGGTCAACTATCCATGAGTATTTTGTCTGTATATTGCGTGTGTTCTCTGGTATCTGCTTTACTGGATGAAAAACCCCACTTTTGCCGAGGAGAAACCTTTCTATCTACGCACAGCCGGAACCAGGGTGGGGCGAGCAGGATACCAGCCCCAGGCGCAGCATTTTAAGGGCACATTCGACCAGTTATATATTTAAAACTGCTTCATTTTTGATTTAATTACAGTTGGACCTGTGTTTAACGAACTTCTTTATAGCGAATTTTTTAAATTCCTTTTGGCAATTACATATAAAAGTTTCTGTAGAATGAAGAAAATTTCCATATAACGGATTACGAGAGACTTAACTTTGTATGCTTTTTTTCAACTTCTGGCTTTTAGGAAATTTAAGGAATTAGAAAGCGCTAATTAAAGGTTAAAGGAATTACCTTTCAACAGTGTAAGTGGAACAAAAAACATATGCAGCTACCCACATACCGAGAAGTCATGCTAGTCAATTTCTTTCTATAACCAGTCAACGACGAGATTCAGACCATGGCCTTTCCCACCAAGCATGAGAAGGAGGGTAACAATACCAGTGTGCGAGGCCGCGCAGACCGATCACACTCGCAGAAGAAAGATGTATAAAATAGACTGCTCGACAAAATTAGCATTAGCATTAGCATTAGCATTAGCAGAGGCATATGATGCAAGAAAGCAAGCTTATTCAGCATCAGCCAAAAAAAACAAAAAAAAAAAAAAAAAAAAACCCACTCCCATTTCACCCCTCCGTTCGTTCGAAATACATGTCCAGTTGAGCTTTAAATTTGTTTAGACTATCAACTTCAACAACCAGTGATGGAAGTCGGTTCCACCAACCAACCACCCGCTGGCCAAAGGCAAATTTCCGCACATCTATCCGACATCCGTCCTTCCTCAATTTGAATTTATGCCCTCTGAGGTGATTATTCTGAGAAAGATGAAGAATCCCATTGGCATTGAGCATGCTCAAACCATTCAAAGCCTTATACACCTCTATCAGATCACCTCGCCGGTGCCTAGTCTCCAGACTCTGTAATTTGCAAAACTTAAGCCTTTCTTCGTAAGAGCAACCCTTTGTTCCATTTACTAATCTTGTTGCCCTTCTCTGTACCCGTTCCAGCAGCTCTACATCCTTCTTGAAATGAGGCCTCCAGACCTGTATACAGTACTCAAGATGTGGCCTTACCATTGCCTTATACAAGGGAATAATCACCTCCTTATCCCTGCTAGAAAAATTCCTGTATATCATTGACAAGACACCATGAGCTACTCTTGCAGCTCGTCTGCACTGCTCAGAGAACTTCATATCTGCCTGCACAATTACCCCCAGGTCCTTTTCATTCTCCACCACTGTCAGTGTAGTACCGCAGAGTTGATACGTTGCTCTGGGGTTACTGTTTCCCATATGCAGCACTTTACATTTGTCGATGTTAAACCTCATTTGCCACCTCTCAGCCCATCTGTTCAACCTGTCCAGATCCTGTTGCAGCAGCATAGCGTCAGTATTGTCCTTAACGACCCTGCCAACCTTTGTATCATCTGCAAACTTGGACATTAAACTTGATATCCCATCATCAATATCATTCATAAACACCGAAAACAACAACGGACCCAACACTGAACCTTGAGGAACTCCACTAATAACATTAGTCCACGTTGAGCAGTGTCCATTGATTACCACTCTCTGTCTTCTGCCACTCAACCATCCCCTTATCCATAGCAGCAATTTGCCTCCAATGCCACACTGCTCCAATTTGTGCAGCAGTCTTCCATGTGCAACAGTATCAAAAGCCTTTCTAAGATCCAAATATATAATATCAAAGTTATTCCCTGCATCCAGTTCTTTTGTGACTACATCATAGTATCCAATCAAATTGGTCAGGCAAGACCTGCCCTTAACAAAACCATGCTGCGTCTGAGCTATAACTGAATTCTTGTCTAGATGATCCTGCAGTGCTTCTTTAACCAGTGCCTCCATTAATTTACCTGGAACAGAAGTTAAACTAACAGGTCTATAATTACTTGTGTCAGCCTTTGAACCTCCTTTGTGAATTGGGGTCACATTTGCACATCTCCAGTCCATAGGTACCTCCCCTGAGTCCAAGGAAGCTCTCATAATTATGGCTAAGGGTTTGCTTACTTCCTTTGCTGCCTCCTTTAATATAACTGGATAGATCCCATCCACCCCAGGTGCCTTTTTTATGTTTATCCTCAACAATCTCTCCTCCACTTTCCTCTCAGTTATTACAAAATCATCCAGCTCACTGCCAATGTTTACTTTACCTACATCATTCTCCTTCCTGAATAACTCCTCATGCGTGAATGTAGATGCAAAATACTCGTTTAGATTGTTAGCCACCTGAGCAGGATCATCAACTGTTGAACCATCAATATCCAGTGGACCAATCTGATTCATCCCTTTCCTTTTCGAGTTCAAGTATGTAAAGAACTCTTTTCTGTTTTTCTTTGCATCCTTTGCCAAGGATTTTTCATAGTCTGCCTTTGCCAGATTAACAGAACAATATGTTTTTCATGAATATTTTATTGGGAAGAGTGTCACAGAAGACGAATATTTGATGTAATAGGCTTCCTGGCATGAAAATCTGGAATATCATCGGTTTGGCTGAAACAAGAAAAAGAAATGAATCACATAAGTTTACCAAGTGGAAATCTGCTGTACACCAATGGAAACAGTGAAAGGAGAGAAGGTGGAGTTGGCTTTCTGGTCCATAAAGATATAAAAAACAACATTTTGGAATTCAAAAGTACATTACCAAGGGTGTCAAGACTACTACAAGGATTTCTAAGAGCTACAAGTTAAAGGTTATAATGAATTATGCACCAACATCGAACCATGATGATGAAGAGGTTGAAGAAATGTACACCGAAGTTGAAAGACTTCTAGATGAGCAGAAAACCCACTACACTATCATTATGGGGGACTTCAATGCTAAGATTGGAAAGAGATAAAACAGTGCAGAAAAGGGAACCATAGGAAATTTTGGAACTGGTGAAAGAAATAAAAGAGGTGAATGACTTGTGGAATTTGCAGAATCTTGAGGAATGTCAGTAATGAACACTTTTTTCAAGGAAATGGTGAACAGAAAGTGGACATGGAAGAGCCCAAATGAATTAACAACTAATGAAATCGACTTCATCCTCACTATCAGAAGATATATCGTGAATGATGTTACCGTCCTGAACAAGGCAAATGTTGGAAGTGATCACAGAATGGTAAGATGCACACTTGATATAGATGTAAGAAAAAAAAGGAAAAAAAAATTGACGAGTAAATAATACGAAGGCCTTTGAGATAACTGAAGAGGAGAAAAAGCAGTATGCACAGGAACTTAAGAACAAGTTTGAGCTTCTGCAGACTGCTCAGGACCAAGATATCGACGAGGAATATTACAACTTTCTGAAAGTGATAAAGACCGAGAAACCTACAGGTAAAACGAAATCCAAAGAAGAAAAAATTAGTCAAGAAACACTTGTCATGATGAACCGAAGACGACAATTGAAGAGAAAGATAAACACTAACAAGGAGAAAATTGAGTATACTGAGTTATTATGCAAAGCCATTAGAAAGAGACTGAGAGAGGACATAAGAAGATTTAACACAAGAAAAGTAGAACAAGCATTAAGGGAAAACAAAGGATTTAAATCAACAGCCATGAGCAGTAATACAGAAAGACAAATGATACTGAAACTGAAGAATTACGATGGTGTACTTATAAATAGCAGAGAAAGCATAATTAAAATAGCAGAAGACTACTATACAGAATTATACAAGGAGCGAGGGAATGATGGCAGCAGTGGGGAGGATGGATCGCAAATTAGTAACACATACGACATACCCGATATCCTTCCTGATGAGGTACAACATGCGTTAAATAAAATGAAGAATCAGAAAGCCCTGGGGAAAGATGAAGTTACTGTAGAATTGTTAAAATTGGGAGGAAGAGATATAACACAAAAACTGACAATACTCTTCACAAAATGCATTAGAAAAGGTGTAACGACTAAGAGGTGGAATAATGCAATCATAGTTTTGTTGCATAAGAAAGAAAATAAATTAAAAATTGGAAATTATAGACAAATTAGCTTGTTATGCCACATCTACAAGATGTTCACAAGGGTCATTACTAACAGATTAGAAAGAATACTTGATGAGAATCAACCGAAAGAGCAAGCTGGCTTTAGGACAGGATTCTCAACTATGGATCACCTTCACATAATATCACAGCTAATGGAGAAAGCAAATTAATATAAAACACCATTATGCCTGGCATTTGTGGATTATGAAAAAGCATTTGACTCCATACAGCATAAGGCGATGTTTTGGGCACTGGAAAGACAAGGCTAGATACCCCACATATTATAATTTTGAAGAAAATATATAAGAATGCTACCCCCTTTATTAGACTAGACAAATTCAGTAGCAAATTTAAAATTGAGAAGAGTTCGACAAGGACACACAATATTTCCGAAGTTGTTTACTGCTGCCCTTGAGGAAGCTTTCGGAAGATTAGACTGGTCGCAGAAAGGAGTCAATGTGAATGGAGAGTACCTAAACCATTTATGATTTGCAGATGACATTGTGGTCATAAGCCACGATCTCAAAGAATTAGAGAAAAATCTTAATCAGTTATGCAGTTAGTAAGGATTTTGGACTAAAGATGAATATGGCTAAAACAAAAGTACTGTAATGATCAACAAGTATGCCACAGAAAGGGAAATAATGATTGAAGGAGCAGTAATTGAAAAGGTGGAGTCATATACTTATCTGGGACAAGTCATTAGCTGTAATAATGATAAGTGGCTGAAAGTCAAGAGAAGAATAAATTTTGGATGGATGGCATTCAGGAAATATAGTCGCATACTGAGGAGCAATATCCCAATTTGTTTGAAACGTAAATTAATGAAGCAATGTATACTCCCCACCATGACTTATGGAAGTGAAACTTGGGCACTCACCAAAAGAATGGAAGAGAAGCTGAGAACTACACAGTGGAAAATGAAACGAATTATATTGGGAATCAGACTGTTAGATAAGAAGAGAAACACATGGATTAGGCAGCAAACTCAAGTAAAGGACATTCTTATAAAAACTAAAGAACTAAAATGATCTTGGGGAGGACACAGCGCGAAGACAAGATGACAGATGGACTAAGAAATTAACCGAATGGTACCCAAGAGGAGCTAGAAGAAAACCTGGAAGACAAAGGCGAAGATGGATAGATGAAATTCATGAGTTTGTGGGTAGTAAATGGATGGCCATTGCACAAAACAGAAGGAACTGGAAAGTTGCTGGAGAGGCCTTCATCTTGCAGCGGATTTAAAATGGCTGATGATGATGATGGCATGCAAATTCTAAGTTACCAATAGAAATCGAACTACCACCCTACAGAGCAGCACATCATGCAAATTATTCATTCCTATAAACATGGGTTGCGACCACATCATTCATGTTTTTTGGGTTGCTCAGTGGGATAGTCACATCTCCAGTACTCAGGATGGCAAGACATCGTCGTTGAGGTGATTCTTTGAGATGGTGGGCAGTTTGTGTGGGCTTGAAGCATGGTTGTAGCAGTCGGAGGTAGCACATTGGCTTAATGTGTTACTCAGTGGAGTATAGGCGCTATGGCGGAGTTGAGTCTGCGTGGGTAGCACAGTGGTATCGTCACCGTCCTCCCCACACTGGGAGGAAAAGGCCGGTTTCGAATCCCGTCGATGACGCGAGGAACTTTAATGGGCTTTTTTCACTCCGTGGCTGAGTTAGTCGATCTCAGGAATCTGGGGTTTTTCGTCCAGCAAAACAGACAAACTGACCATTGACCATAGAACACACGCATTTAACAGACATGACACACAGCACGGCAGATGAATTTAATTATTCGGTTGGCCTAAAAATAATAGTTTAATGGCAGAGTTGAACTTTCATTCAGGTGCCGTCCTACATAAGATACTATCCATGGAAATAGTTTGTTTGTGCGATAGTGCAATGGTATCGTCACCGTCCTTCCCATACCGGTGGAAAAGGCCCAGGTTCGATCCTCTTCGACGACGCGAGGAACTTTTAAGGGCTTTTTTCACTCGGTGGCTGAGTTAGTCGGTCTCGAAAAAACTGACTGGTGTTTTCGTCCAGCAAACAGGCAAATCGACCAGAGAACACACGCAATTTACAGACACGATACAAATATGTAGTTAAAAGTAACTTCAGGGGACATAATTCATTACAAGAAGAGCTGACCAAGGTCGCTCGAGGGCTACATCAACCAGAACAGACGCTATCTGGTTCTAACAACAAGACGGAACCTTATATTGTTCTCTCGTCAACTGTTCCTTCAGATTGCTGAGACCACAGATGAAAACATTTCCCACCGAACTGTGTTAAGGAGGCTAAAGGACACAAGGAAGCCACTCGTTTATATCCCAATTATCCCAGACCATCGCAGAGCGCATCGAAATGTGAATTGGTGCCCTGACGAATGGGGGTACAGTTCTGTTCTTTGATGAGTCCAGTTTTAGCCTCCAGATTCCAGACGTTATTTCATCTGGTGACAACAAGAAATGCCATACTATCCCTCCATCATCAGCAAAAATGACACTTACGGCAGAGGTGGTGTTCTAGTGTAAAGTGGAATAATGATTAACGGCCGCACCGCTGTTCATATTTTTGATAGGGGTATCGTAGCTGTACAGAGGTACCGAGAACAGATCCTCGAACCGTATGTGCGACTTTTTGGGGTGCGATTCGCTCAAATTTTCTTTTCATGAACGACATAGAGTGTATAACTTTCTTTATACAGAGTTATAATAGAACTTCTTTTTTCAGTTCAGTTCCTTATTTCTTGCCATGTTTCTTTTTAAACATGGCAAGAAATAAGGAACTGAACTGAAAAAAGAAGTTCTATTATAACTCTGTATAAAGAAAGTTATACACTCTATGTCGTTCATGAAAAGAAAATTTATATTTATATTGTTGCAAAACACTCTAGAATCATCTATAATATTGAAACGATACTTCCACTTCTTCCTAGAATCATCTACAACGTTCAGAAGTCTTCTACACCATTTTCGAATATTCTAGAAATTTCTTAAATGTTATTTAAGGTTTTTGATTTTCATAGATAACAGAAAATATTTTAATAAAAACTGGCAAACAAGCCAGTCCTATTTAAAAAAAAAAAAAAACTTTTAAAATTAAGAGAAATTAAATGTGATTCGAAAATTTTAGGCGAAGTGTACATACATACGAGAGGGAAAAGTTGGGTGATAGCTGCATTATGGGCTTTTGTCACAACGTGACTGAGTTAGTCGGCTTCGGGCTAAGGTTGCATGGCTTTATCTCTCGGAAGCTCGGGTTTTTTTTTTCCAAATAACCGGTCATTCGACCACATAATATATACACTTTACAGACAACACATTTGCACCTCATGGCCTTAGTTGCTTTAGCATTTAACAAACTCCTAATCAAAGAAACAAAAAGAGGTTTTTATAAAGTGTCTAAAGCTAGGAAAAAGAAAACAAGTGATTAAGAACACGCAAAATATACTCGGGAAGCAGATCAAATGGTGCTGACAAATGGAAGATGTAGAGAATACTTCAAATATTTCTTAAGTCAGGATCATTGAATGATGTTATTAGAATTATTACACTAAATAAACGTGGTATTACACATTAATCACGTCTTTGGCTCAGTACCAAAAACGTTAATAGTATCATGTGAAATTCGTTCAAAGCAAGTTTCTTATGAAAAATTCAGATATGAATCATAGTAAGATGAAAAGTGGAAGCTGAACGCAGCACGTCCACTTGAAACTAACTGAAAGAAATTTCTCTGGTTTAAGATGACACTAACTCAGACTTTTCAGAACGGATACAGATTTATTATATTGATATGGAGGTTTTGCGTGCAGTACTGAGTAAAAATATATTCCTCATGACCTGAGATTGCTAAAATGATATATTCCTCGGGATTGAGATTGCTAAAAGTCAAATGTGACACAGGGAGTAGTATCAATATCATTCTGACGGGCACTGAGCCATTCTTCTTGCACTTGTTCACACAGACTTGGTGAATGTACATGCCAGGGAAGCATGTCTATATTACATAGGCAGTGTTTGGATGTAAGAGATGTATGTGAGTGAGTGGGCATGGGCGCAGGCAGGTGGTGCATGTGGGAATAAATTTTCGAATATATGCAATATTTTAATTATTATTATTAGCCATATGGTGCAAAGAAGCCTGAGGCTTATGCTGAACTAGCCAAAAAAAATTCCCGAGTAACCCTTGAGAGAGAGAAGAATGATGATATCCAACTCAGGACCCTGGGTGTGCCAAGCCTATACTCACCAGATGTGAGCTCCTGGGGTATTTAAGTCAAGTTTGACTGATTTACGTGTACAGGAGAGCCAACGTTTCATGATCGGTGGAAGAAAGTACTTGTATTTTGAAAGAAAGAATTTCTATTGTTTTAGTGTTTCAATAAATTAATGAAAATATTAAAAATTGTGTATTACTTCGAAATCCAAAGGTGGTGTACTTGCACCAGGTTGTATGATGCTGCCGGCGCCCATGTGGGTGGGTATTATCCTGCGGGAAAATAGAAATGGAATGGAGTATAGAAAGGACAAGAGCACACTGCTCAGAATGATTTCAGCAAATTATTTTTGAGGTCCAAGTGCCATCAAGAATCACCAGAACTGAACAGCTATTGTAACTAATGACTACCCAGAGAACAATTCTGGGCGTTGGCCTGGTATGTTACTCCTTAGACATGCTAACTTGCCTCTCTCTGGGTATGTCTCCAGATATGCATACAGTGGTCAGTGGATCCCAAACGTGATTCATTAGCAAAGATGACACAATACCATTAGAATGTAGCTCCGCTTCTTGTAGCTTTCTGCTTGTAGTGTTTCCTAACATAGGCCAATACAGAGATTGGATTGCAATGTTGAAAACTTGACGGATTGTAACCGATCTCTTTGATGTCAGCTGTTGTCTGATCCACTGATCCTCACCCCCATTCTAACATTCTTCTGACGCAACCAAAGCCCTTGCAATGTGTTGGTTGGTTGGTGTAGGTTTCAGGCATATCAGCAACTTAGGACATATTGCGCCCTATATAATATTTCTGCAAATTGCGTGTGTTGGCCTGCATGACCAGAACAGACTGGGAACTCAAAGGCAGGACTCTCAAGCATTGGTACGCTGCAAGCTTCCTCCTGATTGTTTCATATGGTGCCCCTGCATGGTTCCACAGGGTTGAGAGAAATATCTTTGCCAACAAACTGAATAGAATTCAACATCTTTCTCCTCCGATCCACAAGAGCTTGCAGAACTATCTCCATGCTAGAACTCAGGTCATTTCCAGAAATCTACTTTTAGCCTTCTACATTACTTACTACAGTCTCTTGCACTGCACCAGAAGGAACTTACAAACTGTCTTCATCGGTATCTCTGATGCTGCCGACACCAACTAAGAAGAAGGTCTGAAGTTTCCAACCTCTGGCAGTCCCACTGGTTTGCAGAGCTCAAGGGTGAGACCACCAGAAAATTCTTTCTGGATATTGCTTTGCTCACAAAAAGTATCCTGACTTAGCTCATCCCAACTTAGAGACCACCTTTATGCTCACTGGGCACAGATCCTTCAAAGCTCATCTTCATCAGTTTGGAGCAGTGGATGACACATGCATCTGTGGTGAAACAGAACTGGAATCACCTTATGCTCGACTGTATGGTTTATTTAGATCTGATACAACAACTCCTCCTCCTCCTCCTTCAAAGCAACTTGCTTGCTCCCCAGCCTGTAAAATCTTTGATTGAAACTAGAGAAATCTTCAATGCCTTCATACACTTCTGTATTGCCCTTTTCAAGAGGAGATACCTTCTGATTACTGCTGCTGTTGCTCCTGCTATCTCACTGGAACCTGACTAGTTTTCTCTTTTCAGAAACCTCCTAGACTGTCCCTATGTTCTCTTCGAACTTAGGATCATCTTCATGCAAACCCTAACCTGATGTAGGATTTTCTCATGTTCCTGCTGGTGCACACATTTCAGTGCTGTTATTTGGTTTTTAGGAGCATTAGCAACTAAGGCCATATTGCTCCGGGGATATGCGGTGGTCATTCCCTGACCTTTCCACATCCTCCGTATTTGGTGGGCACGGGCTCAAACCCCGGTCTAATCAAGAAGCGTGTGCTATGCACTGCTGCTCCTGCCCACCTGGCTACAGAGGTGCCACATTTCAGTGCAAAATTCTTCCACCAAGGTTCTCCTCTGGTAGCCAGCTAACCCTTAGGGATAGGAGTAATTTTAATATTATTATTTTTTCCTGCTGACGCCCTCTCCCCATGTGTGGGATCTCCTGATGCAGGGTCCTTCTGCTGCCTACACTTTTTTTTTTTGCCATTTCTTACTTGACTGATTTTTGCTGTCCTCTCACCTTTCTTAAGGGTGCTCTCCTACTAGTGGTTTTCTGCACTACTGCTCGCCTTGGGACCTCCCTTCCTTGAGGTCGCACCTTTTCCTTCCCCTTTCTTCTCTCTTTCCCGATACCCTACGTCATTTCTTGAGTCTCTTTCCTTGCTTTGCTGGGGGAGGGTTTGGACTCCAACAGGTGTCCCTCTACTGACCTGGTCAGGCTCGTGCCGTGGATGGATGCTGGAATGCCTTTTCTTGGTGACAGGGCCTTCCAGTAGCTGAGGCCAGATGAACAACACTATCCATGATACCTACACTACTCACACACTCATCTGGCCTCGGCAGACTTTGCTTCTTTATAGTGACACTTTTTGTCACAGTGCTGACAGATACACACTGTCTACTTGTTTTATTACACTTGTTTTATTTGTTTGTTTTGTTTTTTTTTGACTGGTGCAGCATAATCCATAGGCTTTCTTGCACCATGCGGCCATTACTAATACTATTCCTTCGGTATATTTTTGGATTTCTACCAACATTACTGATTGCACTACAGAGACATGTGGCCACAAAAATCAGGGAACAGGTATGTACTGATAACTGCTACATTTTATGTGGCAGTTATCAGTACATACCTGTTTTCTGATTGAGCAGATAACAAAAATTTAGCAAGCAAAATTCTAAAACTATTACATTACAAAGAGTATTAAATCTTGAGTATGATACCTTCAAATAGTGCAGGTCACTATTTGAAGGTATCATACTGAAACTAAAATGTTCATTTTAACTAGCAAAATTAATACCATACTACCTTAAGGTAGTTTATTATTATTATTTGCAATTGCCAAAAACTACATAAGCAACATTACAGGAACAACTTGAGTAGCAAACATAATAGCATAGCACAAAAATGACCTTTTTTTTGTTTTTGAGAAGTGTGGAAATTTTTTGTTTATTAGTTTTTTTCCTTTTATTTATTTTTTAATGTGATTATGCTTTCTTTGACTTTAATGTTAATGCCTACACCTGGAACAAATTTGGTTGACCTCTATATATATTAAATGATTTAACCATTACTTCAAAATTCATTAAAAACTAACTATAAAATTTTTTTGTCCTGTACTATCTGCCACACAATAGTTTCCAAAAATAGTTACCACATTGCCTCAGTAGTATAAGCATATATTCTTGTCCCTCTTCAATTCAAGCTTATCCCATCTCTACAAAAACAATTCCTTAAATAAGTGCATATCACTGGGAGAAAAATTCTACCCCGTGAGCATTGCACAGTCTTTTTAGGCTATGGTTGACTGACAAGGTCACATACTCCTTCCTGTCATGGGTGATTAAATTCCAAACACTTTCACACGGAGCATTTTTTAACTCAGCTTTTTCTCAACACCACCTCATAACTATGAGGAAAACGCTCATAAAAAAGTATCGATAATACTCAACTCAATTCAGTTCAGTTGCTTAAACAACTCAATCAGTTATCATTGTTGTATGCGCCTGGTTTCCAGATGCTGCAATTTGCAGAATTGAAGTCTTTCTTGATAAGTACACCCTTCTGTTTCCCTCACCAATCTTCTCTGAACCTGTTCCAGAAGCTCTACATCCTTCCTAAAATGAGGTCTCCAGACTTGTATGCAGTATTCAAGATGTGGCGTGACTATTGCCTTATACAATGGAATAATCACTGCTAGCATAATTCTTATCCTTCCTAGCAAAATTCCTATATATCATTGACAAAACCCCATGTGCTGCCATGGCATCGTTTGAACTGCTCAGAGAACTTCAAATATGATTGCACAATTATTCCCAGGTCATTTTCATATTACCACGAATGTAATAAAACACAGTTAGTTCGTTACTTTGAGAGTTACTGCTACCCATATGCAGTATTTTGCATTTGTCAAGGCTAAACTTCAACTGCCATTTCTCAGCCCATCTGCCTAATTTTTCTAGATCCTGCTGCAGTAGCATACCATCATTACTGTCATTAACCACCATGTCAAGCTTTGTATAATCTGAAAACTTAGATATTAAGCCTGATATGCCTTCGATAAATATAGAAAATAATAATGGGTCCAGCACCTAGGTAACTCCACTAATAAGAGCAGTGCCCATTAATAACCACCCTTTGTCTTCTACCACTCCATCATCCCTTTATCCCTAGCAGTAATTTGCATCTAATGTCACGCTGCTCCAATTTGTATAGCAGTCTTTTATGTACAACAGTATTAAAAGATTTTCTAAAACCTAAGTATATAATGTAAAAACTATTTTTTTGTATCCAATTACTTTGTTACTATAACATAGTATTCAATCAGACTGGTCAGACAAAACTGCCCCTTGATAAATCCCTGAAGGACCATCTAGAGAGTGATGCAGTATAACTGCATTGCATCCTTTAACCAGTAAGTCAATTATTTCTGCTGTAACAGAAGTCAAGCTTATAGGTCTGTAATTGCTCATGTCACCCTTTGATTCCCCTCTTTGTGAATTGGGGATACATTTGTACATATTCAGTTCATGAGGACCTCCCCTGAATCCAAGCACACTCTCATATTCATGGCAAAAGATCTGCTTACCTCTTTTGTTGCCTACCTTAATATAATTGGATAGATCCCAGCTAACCCCAGGGGCTTACATCTGGTGAGTATGCACCTGGCAAACCAAGGGTCCTGAGCTGGATATCATCATTCTTCTCTTGGTGATTCCTTTCTACTTCTGACTCTCTCTCTCTCTCTCATTCACAGGGTAACTTGGGAATTTTTTTTTTTTTTTGGCCGGTGCAGCATAAGCCTCAGGATTCCTTGCACCAGCACCATATGGCTAATAATATTAATAATAATAATAACCATACTACAAGTATGAACCCCAGGCAGTACTAAAGATCCCAACCCACAAGCACTACTGGGACCAAGCCATAATAACAGATAAGACCATCCCGCACAACAGACCGGACATAACCCTTGAGGACAAGATGAAAAAGGCTACCTACCTGATTGACATAGCGGTGCCTAACACTAGCAATGTCCAGAAAACCTATTAGGAAAAAATTAGGAAGTACACAAACCTGAGACATGAGGTAAAGGAGATGTGGCATATGCAGTAAGTAACGACCATCCCGATCGTGTCGACCACCAGTATGGTGCCAAAGACCCTACATAGCAGCCTAGCAGCAATAGGTCTCCCAGAGAACACCTACAAGGAACTCCAGAAAGTTGCAATCCTGAACACCTGTAGGATAGTCAGAGAGTTCCTTGACCAACAGTAACACCAGACATTACAACCACCCTGTGTACTTGGAAGCAGTACCAGTCACGGAGTGGAATCCCCCAATCAGGGAGAAATAATATAAGAGCAACAATAATAATAAACCCCAGGTGCCTTTTAGGTGTGTCATATGCACCAAATGTCTTCACCATGTCTATCTGCATGTAAAAGAGGAACTCCTAGTGGATGGATTTTCATGAATTTTATATTTGGGCCTTTTAAAAATCTTTGTTGAGCTATTCGAAATTTCATTAAAAATGGACAAATAGAAATCTGGTTATTATTTCTTTTTTCTATATAATTTGTATGTAAAAAAGAAATTCATAGATTAAATGTAATTTTAATGCAGTACTGTTTACCTTTAGACAGTCTATGCACAATTCACATGTATTGTTACATGAGGCTCATGAATATAGAGTTGATTATGTAGAGATATATACATAGGGAGAAAGAGACTTAAAAAAAAAAGTTAGTTAATGTACCCAGCATGTTACATTTCAGGCACTTCCAATTTTTTTAAAAAAAATTAATCATAAATTCAAATTATTCGTTGAAATGACAAATAAATATAGAGTTATTTCCTTATCAATTAATTGCTAAATGTTAAAAACTTTGTAGGAGACTTAATAAAACTCTATAGATTCACATTCTCTAAACTTAGCCATATAATGTAATTAAAAGTGTATATTTATTACTCTCCTTCCACATTAATATTTTTATCTTGTCTCCATATATATATATAAATTTTCTTATATATTATTTAATTATCTTTTCCCATTCAAATTGTATAGAAAAAATAAATATTAATTGCCAGATTTCTATCTGCACTTTTTAATGAAATTTGGTTTGGCTTCACAAATATTTTTAAAACAAGTCCTAACACAAATTTCATGAAATGCTTCCAATAAGGGTCCCTCTGTTACATGCAGATAGATGGAATGAGCACAGTGAAGACAATAGGTGCTTGGCATATTATACATACGAGGTGTGGCAATACTGTTGATGTTGTTGTCATGTTTGATGGGTTTAAAAATAAATGGAAGTGGAAAGTTGTAGTTCAAACTTCCTCCAACAGATGGTGGTTCAGAGATTATCCAGTAGGCTAACAGGTTGCAAGTAACAACCAGTTTCCTTAGTGGCATTAACATTCCTGTTATAATTTTGCAAGGGAGCAAGAAATGAATATCAAATTTTGCTTTAAACTGGGAAAATCTGTAAGAGAAATGTATGAAATGTTAAAAAGTTTATTGAAGTGATAAAATGTTAAGCCATACTGGTGTATTTGAATGGTATAAGCGGTTCAAAGACAGATGTGAGGATGTTCATAATGATTCAAGAACAGGATGTCCATCAACCTCTCAAAATGAGTACAGTTGCAAAGGATTAGGAAATTGTGGCAAAAGATTAAATTTTGATCCTCAGAATCATGGTCAATGAGTTAGATATGAATAAGGAGATAATTTGTCAAATTCTGCATAAAGACTTGGGGCAAAGGAAGGTCAAAATTTGAAAAATTTTGCTGCACAGCCTCATGGATGAGTAGAAGCAACAAAGATTGTCACCATGCAAAGACTTCATCCAGAGAATCCTAATTTCCTTGACTGTATTATTACTGGAGATGACTGTTGGGTGTTTCAATATGATCCAGGGACAAAGTGTGAGAGCATGCAGTGGACTTCAAAATCATCACCAAAGCAAAAAAGTTTCAAGGTGATGCTGATAATTTTTTGTGACAAACGGTGTGATTCACAAGAATTATGTATCTGAAGGGGAGAGAGGTAATGCTGCATTTTATATGTGAAAGATTACTTAAATGCATTGTAAAGACAAACAATCCACCCTACTCTCCCAATCTGGCATCAACAGACTCCTTCCCCTTTCCCAAGGTAAAAACTGCCATCAAGGAAACATATGTCAGGATGTTGAGGACATAAAGAAAAATGAAACTACCTAACTAAACATCACCTCTTTGACCACCTTCATTGACTCTTTTCAAAAACTTTTAGAATGGTATAATAAGTGCATTCAGTTGGATAGTGCTTACTTTGAATAAAAACAAAACAATTTTTGAGTTCCTTCATTTTTGTGTTCTTTTTATTGCACAAGCTGGGAACTTTATTGCCACACCTCATATATATCTGAATGTACCCAAAAAAAGAGTATATGGGAGAAGGGTAAGGGTATTATATACAGTTGTAATTAAATTAAACGCAAAATTTAGAGAATGTAAAACAACAGATGTTTATTAAGTGTTCTGTAAAGTTCTGTATGATCTTAGTAATTAACTGATAAGGCAATAGCTATATTTACATATTTTACTTTTCACTTTTATTAATCACAGAATTAAAAAATAATTTCATTTAAGGAAAAAAAAAAAAAAAAAAAACCTAAAAGTAATGCACTGCATACATTAAGATTATCAAACATTGTTTTTTACTTTGCGTATGAAAATTAACTTAATAAACCATTGCCGTTCTTATTGTCATATTTGCTTTCTTATAAAATTAATGACAGGAAGCCCAGTGTTGAATTCTGCAAGGCCTCACAAGAATTTGTTATTCTACTAAAAAAAAATCAACTTCATTTCAAAGAATTAAAAACAGTTTAACTTGTAAAATTCAATTTTACTTTATATCATCTTATAACAAGGCTCTGTTATAATGCAAAAAATAAAACATATAATGACCGAATTCCTAAACATATGATGATGCTGTATTATAAGCATCATCATCAGCCATTTTCAATCCACTGCAGGATGAAGGCCTCTCCAGCAACTTTCCAGTTCCTTCTGTTTTGAGCACTGGCCATCCATTTACTACTCAAAAACTCATGAATTTCATCGATCCATCTCCGCCTTTGTCTTCCAGGTTTTCTTCTAGCTCCTCTTGGGTACCATTCTGTTATTTTCTTAGTCCATCTGTCATCATGTCTTCGAGCTATGTGTCCTGCCCAAGACCATTTTAGTTCTTTAGTTGAGTTTCCTGCCTAATCCATGTGTTTCTCTTCTTATCTAACAGTCTGATTCCCAATATAATTCATTCCATTCTTCGCTGTGTAGTTCTCAGCTTCTCTTCCATTCTTTTTTGTGAGTGCCCAAGTTTCACTTCCATAAGTCATGGTGGGGAGTATACATTGGTTCATTATTTTACGTTTCGGACAAACTGGGATATTGCTCTTCAGTATGTGACTATATTTCTTGAATGCTATCCATCCAACATTTATTCTTCTCTTGACTTCCAGCCATTTTTCATTATTACAGCTAATAACTTGTCCCAGATAAGTATATGACTCCACCTTTTCAATTACTGCTCCTTCAATCATTATTTCCCTTTCTGTGGCATACTTGTTGATCATTACTTTTGTTTTAGCCATATTCATCTTTAGTCCAAAATCCTTACTAACTGTGCATAACTGATTAAGATTTTCCTCTAATTCTTTGGGATTGTGGCTTTTGACCACAATGTCATCTGCAAATCATAAATGGTTTAGGTACTCTCCGTTCACATTGCCTCGTTTCTGCGACCAGTCTAATCTTCTGAAAGCTTCCTCAAGGGCAGCAGTAAATCTTCATAGATATTGTGTCTCCTTGTCAAACTCCTTTCTTGATTTTAAATTTCCTACTGTCTTTGTCTAGTCTAATAAAGGAGGTAGCATTCTCATATATTTTCTTCAAAATCATAATATGTGGGGTATCTATACCTTGTCTTTCCAGTGCCCGAAACATTGCCTTATACTGTATGGAGTCAAATGCCTTTTCATAATCCACAAATGCCAGGCATAATGGTGTTTTATATTAATTTGCCTTCTCCATTAGCTGTGACATTACATGAAGGTGATCCATAGTTGAGAATCTTGTCCTAAAGCCAGCTTGCTCTTTCGGTTGATTCTCATCAAGTATTCTTTCTAATCTGTTAGTAATGACCCTTGTGAACAACTTGTAGATGTGGGATAACAATTATTTAAGCATATTTATTGCAATGTTATGTTTTTCTAGTCCAGAATCATCTAATGTGGGTTATTATATGTGGATGCAATCAGGTATCTGCTTTTCTAGTTCAGAAAATCTGGCTACCTTAAGCATAAGTAAAATGGAGTATCAAGAAAAACATCAAAAGATCGCAAATTAATAAAATTCTTGGAAATAAAATATCATAAAAATATTTTCAGTAACTAGAAGCAGTAGAAGAGAAACTTTTGCCAAACTAAGTTAATACATTTCATCATGAGGTCAAAATCATTAGAGAAATAAAATTATAGATACACTTTGAATAAAAGGCCAGAGGTTAAGTTTGCCATATTAGCTTAGAGTGGGCTCCTAACTGCTCAGCTATGCTTAATGACATGTTTCAGACTGAAAAATTCCAAAATATATGCTGGTTAACTAGTATTAAAATTTTATTGAAACTTCGAATTAAAAAATATTTTGAATTAATACTTTAATCTTAACTCACCTAATAATGTATTTTCTAAAAATAGTTCACTTTTAAGTAGGTAAGTAGAAATAATGAAACCACTTGATAAGCAAAAAATGATATATTGCTGATCAAACCATTGTATTAAGTGGCTTTTGCAGATCTGAAATCCTTCATGGATTTAATTATTAGTTTACTTTTAGGGGTGTCAGCAAGTAAGTTCCTGTGCATTCTCCTAACAGCCTGTGGTTCAGCTTAATGCTGACACCCCTATAAACAAACTAATAACTATTAAGCTGCAGACCCATATCATACCAATGATACCCAGGCAACAAATGCAGTCACCATTTTAATTTGCTGTACTCTATATTAAATGAAAATGCATATGTTGGTAATTAGACATTAGAATTAGTTGGAATTAGACATCACTTTTACACACTGATTTTTTTTTACCATTTTATTAATTTCGTATTTTTTTACCTTTTGGACGTGATTTTTTTGGTTCTTTCTGTCGTTTCTTATTTAAATATATATCAACATTATCATACCACTGTTTATACATTGGAGCCAAAGAGTTTTCTGTTCCAATGGATTGCCTAAAGAAATCATGATATGCATTTACGTTTTCAGTAAATTTCCATAAATCTGAACACAATGTTTCTGAAATAGACACAAAATTATTTTCTCCATCAACATCACAAATACAAAATATTTGAAGGCTAATGTTCTCAGAATTACCCAGCACCCAAAGTCTGTCTTCTCCATCAAAATCAGCATCCCTTGGAACAAAAGAAATGTTAAGTGTCTGCCTGTATACAAATGAAAACGATCCATTGGATGTTTTGAGTTCATATACTGAAGCACTGCACAATTTGTCAAAAAATGCAACCAACAGATTATGCGCTGTAGAACTCTTTAAAAAATTTATTGGATTAATATCTCTTTTACCACGTGTTTCCAATAACCTATTTGTTGAGCACTCATTTAAAGGAACACTAGAACTACTCGTTTCTGCACAATCCATATCTTCATCTAAAATTTTCTGATTTGGCACATTTAACTCATTCACATCGTTTACATAACTTATACTACCGATTTCTTTTCCATTAACAAACTCCCAGGCTTTCAAAGTTCCATCTCCTGATGCAGATATTAGGATCTCTGGGTTGGTGGGCGATATAACAACAGAGGAAACGAATTCCGTATGACCTAAGCAGTAACTTTCAATATTATATGTTTTTGGATAATTTGTCACTCTTATCTTTTCATCACGGTCACATGTAATAATATATTTATCATCAGATGTTATCACAAAGCTTAACAAAATGGAAAGATGTCCTAATAAAAGAACGCCACGTTCTGTTGGTCGATTAACCGAAAAAGAATAAACATCACCTCCCCTATCGCACACTATCACATTTTCTCCTGAATGAAGAAATGAAATCTTAACACATTTTCGAGTAACCTCTCTAATGCTAATTATATCCAAGTTGCTCTCTGAATTAAATTTCCACAGAAATAGTTGTTTGGAACTGTCAACAGCAGCAAACCACTGACCACAGAATGAGAAAGCCGCGCAAGTAACATGTCTCTCACCTGTTTTACTGTCTTGACTACTACTGCTAGTCTCGGAAGTGCTTGCAGGTAACTGTTTTGCTGGTGGAATACTAGAAGTAACATTTATTAATTTTAAGTTCGTTGTATTACCAGTATTAAGCGACAATATAAGTAATTCATACCCACTAACGAAAATAACATGATCACACACACCACGTTGAACCACCACAGCCGCCATAGTGAATATTATGCAATAATTAAACGTAGCGCCACCTGGTTGGAGTTTAAAATGATACAAATTGAGGAATTTTATACAAATTTATATCTTTTATTATTATTATTATTATTATTATTATTATTATTATTATTATTATTATTATTATTATTACTAGCCAATATAGCCCAAGGAAGCCTGAGGCTTATGCTGCACCAGCTAAAAAAAAAAATTCCAAGTTACCCTCAGAGAGAGAGAAGTACAAGGGAAGTACCAAGAAAGAGAAGAATGATGATGTCCAGCTCAGGACCCTGGGTGTGCCAAGCCCACACTCACCAGATGTGAGCCCCTGGGGTTAATTTGAATATCAGACGGCTCGATTTATCGGGGATTTACCCCAGTTTTCAATATTTTATCCCAGTGTCCAGAAAGCATCTATCGGGACGCATAAATTTTCTGGTTTAAACACAATTGTTTAACGGGCAGTTTTTATCAACTCCCCTTGGTAAGTCACTCAGCAAATCTTTTATTAATGTCTTGCGTTCTTGTAGTTTTTGCAGATTAACTAGTAAGTAAGTTATCGGGAGAAGGCAAAAAGATATTTTTGAAGCTCCCTGGTTGGGCTCCTCCCTTGATTTCAGTGCCCCAGGCATACAAGTCTACATCACAGTTACTCTTTCTCCAGTTGGTGCCATTAATTTATCAGCCGCTTGGACAGCTGCACCAAGAGCTCTATCAGAAATTGATAAGTCACACAACAGATATTTTATTAATGCCTTGCATTCTTGCAGATAAACTACAATAGTGTGCAAAACTTAAGGAGCAGTCAGGTTTTCACCTGAAGCTTCTCATAGGAGTGGCCTGGGTATGGGAAAGGCATACCAAAGAAACCTTGTGAAGTACAGAAATGATGAAGGAAATAACATCGACACAACAACGGAAATACAACGGTACAGAGGGACTTTATTCAAAAATGGCAACATAGCACTGACTGCCATGATACAGATGCATCACTGCCAAAGATGGAACAAAGGGAACAGGTAGTCCTCAGTAGGAGATATGGACACACAAATGTCGTGAAGGCTTTGCACCGCCTGTCCATACTTAGAACAATGTTGTCGATAAGTTCTTGCGGTAACATCGTCCATTCCTCTGTCGGCGCCTTCAGCTCGTGAACATTTTCTGATGGGTGTGGACCTACCGCTAGGAATCTCTCCAGAGCGTCCCATATGTGTCCGATGGGATTTAGATTGATGGAACGGGCAGGCCAATCCCCTTTGTGTCCTCACTTTCCAAAAGCATATCAACAGCTGCAGTGCGATGCGGTGTGGCGTTATCATCCATAAACACGAACTCAGGGCCAATGGCACCTCGGATCAGATGCACATAGGGAAGAATTACCTCAGTACAGTAGCCTGTACCAGTTGCAGTACCGCCTTCCAGTATCTGGAGTTGTGTACGTACATCGAGGATAACGCCTCCACAGACGAGAACCCTTTACCGCCATATCGATCCCTTTCAGTGATGTTTGCCGGGTGATACCATGTGCCAACCTCTCGCAAGATTAGCTGGCGTCCAGAATCGCTTCTGAGACTGAATCTACTTTCATCAGTAAAGAGTACCTTACCCCATTGCGCTGCTGTCCAGTACTTTTGTTCGATGCACCACTGTATAATGATGTCTCCGATGGGCAGGTGTTAAAGAGACACAGCGTACTGGCCGTCGGGCAAACAGTCCACCTTTGTCGAGTCACCTGGCCACAGTAAATCGCGATATCCTGCGTCCTGTGCTCCTGTGCAGTTGGTATGCATTGGGTCCCGCTGTCTGGTGTCGGTCCCCTTGGCCTGTAGGAGTATATAGCGGTCAGCATTGGGCGTTGGTTTTCATGGACGACCACCACTGATCCTTCGAACAGCTGTACCTGTCGTTCTGAAGTCCGACCATGCACGTGAGACGATTCTATGGGCGATACCGAACTCTGCAGCACACTCCTCGCACTTCGACCTTCCTCAAGCTTCCCAATTATTCGAACCCGGGTAAAGTCATCCAAATATTGTCTACTGGCTATTTCTTTGTCTCTAGCACTGTATGAAACCAATCGAACATCTTTAACAATCGTGCTCACCATTCGATAATTTGCACATAACTGCTGAACTACTGCTTTTATCTGTTTACGTGAGCCCTCTCATCACGATTCGAATTTTTACATGTGCACGAGCTTTCTACTTAAGGGCCACAGTTATGCGAATCGCCACAGGCTGTTTCGTTTGATTTTGTGGTTGTAACCTTTAAAAATAGTATTGGTCCTTAAGTTTGGCACACCAGTGTAGCAGGTTACTGGGAGTACAAATGGAGATACTGATTGCAGCTCTCCAAGCGGCTTATAAATTAATGGCACCAACTGGAGGGAGAGTAACTGTGATTAAGACCTGTATTTTGAGTTTTGAATCTGGAGCGCTGAAAACAAGGGAGGATCCCAACCAGAGTGCTCCTAAAATATCTTTTTGCCTTCTCCCGATAACCTGCTTTATCAATTCCATTTGCAGAAATTCATTGAAAATCTCCAAGCGCGACTAATGCTGGCATAAACATTTATGCGTTAAAATCGCAAATAGCTAATTGTAAGAAAATTAGGATGACAGCTAGGCATATATATTTCTTTTTCTTCTATTCTATCTATAAGTGGTCTCAGTGATGCATATTTTGAGTGCACTCATGCCGTTTTGCAGAGCACCCTCCTGCGGTCTAAAAGGCATGATTTTATATCAGCGCTGGACAGACGATCTGCGTTGTGTTGTGAGGCAATGCTCCCTGCAATCTCCATTACTCTTGCTAAAGAATGTGGTGTTATTTTCATTTCTAGTTCATCAAACTTTGAAATTTTCAGAATTTTGTTCCTTAGAAGATGTCACGTATAATGAATTGTGATACATTCAAGCCCTAGTGGGTAGCACAGTTGGTAGAATCGCCGTCCTCCCCACACCGGGTGGAAAAGATTTGAGTTCGAATCCCGTCGATGACGGGAGGAATTTTTATGGGTCTTTTTCACAACGTGGCTGAGTTAGTCGGTCTCAAGCGAGGGTAGCATGGTTTTCTCCCGGAAAATCGGGTTTTCCGTCCAGCAAACAGAAACTAAACCACAGAACACACGCAATTTATAGACCATATACACGGAGCAACATGGTCTTAGTCGCCGATGCTCCTAAAACCCAATAACAACAACAACAACAACAATAACACATTCAAAAACTATCTAGTTAAGATTATAGCAAGCTGTCGATCGGGTATTAAAAAGTTTCGAAGTTGTTCCAGAAAACAGTGGTAGAAAGAATAAGTGAGAAAAGAAAAAGTTTGTTGCGTTAATTTGGAGTTAAGCAGTGAATGGATGTCAATTACTTCAGACATGTGTTGAAATTTGAAAGAAAGCCAGGAATTACATTTTCCAGTATAGAAAACAGAGTATCTGTAAAAAAAAGTACGCAGCAGAAAATGAAAGTCTGATAGACAGAAAGTGAAGACACTCCGTAAGAGACAGGTCATTAATTAACTTAAATGACCACTTTTGAACAGATTTAAGGAGCTTCAGAGAGGTTTGGGGACACCCACTCAGATGTGCGAACAATATTTCGTGGTGGGGTGGATTTGAGATTTGTACAGAGTCAGTATCAGTGTATAAAAAAGTAACGCCAAGACCGAAAAAGAAAAGAATGAAAGAAATTTTATAATACAGAGGAAGCAATATTTGTGATGTGCTTATTAGCAGTGCAAATGACCTCTAAATATTTCTCTAATTCTTGCTTAAATTTATTCAATTACCCACTTCCACTATAGTAGATGGAAGTTTGCTACAACAATCAATTACTCTGAGACCAAAAGAAAATTTTCAGACATCTATCCTACAATCATTATTTTTCAATTTAAAATCATGTCCTAGCTTGTGTATCGTTTGAGAAAGAGTTAGGATGCACACAACATCTAGTTTATTCCATTCATTAGAAACCTTAAACACGTCAGTGAGATCTTCTTAGAGGTGCCAAGGTCGCAAAACTGAATTCTTCTCTGGCACTGGTATCCTTTCGTGTCCCTCACTAATCTCGTTGCTTTCCTTGGCATTGTTACAATAGATCCATATCCCTGCTAAAATGAGGCTTACAGATCTGCATGCAGCACTTAAAATGCAGCCTAAGGATTGCCTTATATACTGAGCTGGCTTTGCATTATCAATGCCCTCGTGTGTAGCTCAGTTGGTAGAATCACTGTCCTCCCCACACTAGGTGGAAAAGACCCGAGCTCGAGTCCAATCAATGACGTGAGGAATTTTTATGGACCTTTTTCACAATGTGGCTGATTTAGTAGGTCTTAGGTGAGGGTAGCATGGATTTTCTTCCAGAAACTCTGTTTTTCGTCCAGAAAACTGAAACTCGACAACAGAACACGCAATTTACAGATAGAGTATACGGAGAAATATGGCCTTAATCGCTGATGCTCTTAAAAAACCCTAAAAGATCGCTAGCAACACCCACCTAATACCACGCAGTGCCACCTTTTAGCCATAACACAACCCAAACACACCTTGACATGTTCTCCACAAAACGTTGTAGAGTATCCTGTAAAATTGCTACCCATATGTTGCGCAATGTTTCCAGTAATGTCCGCACTTTCACTTGTGGATGGTTATAGCATAAAATACTCTATTGCAGCTTTACAACGGGATAATCGCCTCCTGCTTTTCATTTCCTCACACTACTCCAATTCGCAAACATGCTCATATGGAAAAAAACATTATGATATTAGGGTCCCCCACAAATGATTACATCTACCCATATATTTATTTTGTCTGTAAATTGCGTGTGTTCTCTGGTCGATTTGCCTGTTTGCTGGATGGAAAAAACCCAGTTTCTGGGGGAAAACTTTGCTATCTAAGCCTGAGACCGACGACTCAGCCACAGAGTGAAAAAAGCCCACTAAAGTTTCTCGAATCCTGTCATCAACGGGATTCAAACCCAGGCCTTTTCCACCCGGTGTGGGGAGGACGGTGAAGATACCAGTATGCTACCGCGCAGACGGACGCCTAAGGAAGAATGGGGAATTCGTTTTCGTTTTCCCGAAACCAGTTATCAGCCTACCGAACTTTGTGGCATGGCGCGTTGTATTGTTAATAGACGCCGGAAGTTGTTGTGTCTTCTCCAAATGCCCATCAGCATGATAAATTGGAAACCGAATTCATCAGACCAGGCAATAGATTTCCACATGTCGGTAGTCCAGTGTTAGTGCTCATGTGTTGAGGTGCCCATGTAAGTTGCAGTTTCTTGTGTTTTGCAGTAAGGGCGGGCACACGCGGAGATGGGGGAAACCCCGGTGCTGTCAGACAACTAACACACTTTACAGTTTACACTTCAGGGAAGGCATCAGTCTGTGTGAGTAGCACAGTGGTATCGCCATCGCCTTCCCAACACCTCTCGGGAAAATCCTGGGTTCGAATCCCGTCAACGAAGTGAGGACTTTTATGGACTTTTTTTTCACTTCGTCAGAATTAGTCGGTCTCAGGCGTAGATAGCAATGATTTCCCTGGGTACAGCAAAGTAGGCAAATCGACTAGAGAACCTAAGCAATTTAAAGACACAATACACATGGGTAGATGAAATAATGTTCCGGGTGACCCTAATAAATAGGTTTTTTTTTTTAAACGTGGGCACCCGTGACGGCCGTCGACTACCATAGCTTTTACAAGCTAATATATGGTGACTAGTCAGTGTGAATAGTGGTCTTGCAAAATCTGAGTTGTGTGGGTGATTACCTGGGTCACTTTGCTGGGTCGCTGCTGCGTTACAATACGGAGACACACAACACTCACCAAGGGTGTCGACCACACATGGCTGTTCCACGTGGGATCTTTCGGTTTGACCGATATTGAGCCAGTCACAGCAGACTCGTGGTACTACAGAATGGGAGCACTTAGCCGTTTTGGCTGTTGTCGAGATACTGACATTTGCATATCTCTTCCCTACAATCATGCCACTTTCCAAGTCGGAAATATTTCAATGCCGACCCATTCTTACTCTCAGACAGTAAAAAACCGATCGCCACGTGGCGAAAAACAATATTATATCAATCGTTCCAAATTTTGAGCTTTCACTAGCATCGCAGGCGATTCCATTCTTATACAAAGTGGTATTGCTAATGCAAAGCCAATTCGGTGTATAATTGGTTAATCACCTCCTTATTTACCTGCTATTTTTGATTTTCACACACTGCTCCATGAGCTGGCCAAATTCTAGTATATCATCAACAGAACCCCATGATCTTCCCTAGCAGACTGTCTATACTGCTGAGAGTGCTTCATGTGAAATTGTTCAATTATTCATAATATTTTTTCGTTCTCAACCATCCCTTATAGTATGATATGCTGGGATTGCTGCTGCCCACATTCAATATCTTGCATTTATCAATATTATACATCAAGTTTAACTTCTCAGCCCATCTGCCTAATTTTTCTGGGGCTTGCTGCAGCATTATGCTTTGATCGCTGTCATAACCATTATGTCAAACTTCATATCATCTGAAAACTTAGTCAATAAGTCTTATATGTCTTCATCAATATCTTTTATAAATATTGAAAATAGTAAGAGCCCCAGCACTGAACTCCGAGGGACTCCGCTAAAAACAATAGTCCAAGAAGAGCAGTGTCCATTTATAACCATACAGTGGCTTCTGTCATTTCTTTTTCGGAAACAGTAAATTGTCTTAATGTCACACTCCTCCAATTTGCTCTGCACTCTTTCATGTGGAACAGTGTCTAAAGCTTGACTGAAATCCAAGTACATGATGCCATGCCAAAATTATTTTTTCCATCCAGTTGTTTTGTTCACTGCGTCATATTATCTAATCATATCGATAGGATAATGTCTCCTCTTAACAAATCCATTCTGTAATTGCCTTATAACTGTGCATTCCTGTCAAGGCTATCCTGCATTATTTCGTTCATCACTGACTTCACTATTTTTCCTGGAAGAGAAGTCAAGCTCCCAGGTCTTTAATTACTCACATCTTCCGTTGATCCTCCTTTGTGAGTAGGAGAGACATTTGTACATCTCCAATCTTTAGAAATCTGTCCTAAATTCAAGGATAAGCAAACGTTTGGCTATAATTATGACAAATGTTTTCTTATCTGTTTGCTGCTTCTTTGGATTATCATTTAAACTTTCTTTGGATTATCACAAAATCATTTAGCTCCCATTGTTGCTGCCGTTGTAGGGCTTTGGGCACGTCAGCAACTTAGGCCACGTTGCACTGTATATACGTTTTGTAATTTGCGTGTGTCCTGTGGTCGATTTTCTGTCTGCTGGACAAAAATCAAAGTTTCCTGGATAAAAAACCATGTTACTCTCGCGCGAAATTGACTAACTCAGCCACGTTGCAAGAAAGAGCTCCCAGTGATAACCTAATATACTTCTCTTGTCCTTCGCGAGTGAATATAGATGCCAAATATTTATTTAATTTGTCAGCATACTGAAAAAATTAATTTTGACAAACTGATAACTGATTGAATTTGTCAGCAAACTGACAAATTCAATAAATATTTTGCAAAATGAAAGAAAATTCATAAATGTAACAAAAACATATCAAGAACAACATGTTATATTATACCGTTGATTAGGATAAATAATTAATGAGAATAATCATTACTGGTCAGATCGACTTCTAAAAATATCGAGAAAGTTCTTTTTTAATAGTTTTGCTGTTGTTATTATTAAATTTTTAATTTTTACGCTTTGATGAAACTGAGGGTTCACTGGGGAATTACAACTTTGCTAGAGGAAAGAATACTTTTCTAGGCAGAAGTAACACGCCAGGTATTCCACAGCTGGTTTACAACCATAAAAATGGAAAGATAGAAGTGTAAAATTTACAATAAAACCCAAAACGCCCTAATATTACCACAAGGAACCTTATTTAACATGTCATTTATTTTTAAACCTGTTGAAATAATCCACACAGGGATAATCGAAAATTTATCGTATTTCTTGTTTCCATCGCAACGCGACATTTTATTATGGATAATTCGATTTTCAAACTGATTTTACATAGCGATATTATTCTAAGAAACCTGAACAACTGGAAGTTAGAAATTTTTTATTTGTTTTTGTTTTGTTTTTAAAGACATTTTAAAGTGAACAACAAAAACGAGAATTAAAAATAAGAAATTTAAAATGAAATAATAGTTTTAACAACCAAAAGATGGCGCCATAAATAAGCAATTTGTTACTTCAGAAAAATCATGATTTTATTGACAAACTTTTGTTCAAATTTTGTTGTTTAGTAAGAGATTAAGTGAAGGTTATCGAAATAGGTCATATTTGATTGTATCGTTTGATTTAAATTTTCTTTAGAGAATATGAATGCATATCTCCAGCATATGAAACAGTGGATGTTTTCATATGCTTATTTACCCCATAAATTGCTTAAACTAATGCCGGATTCTACTTTCTCATGAATGTACTCACTGGTATAGAACAGTAGTGAAACAATTGTTGCGTTGAACCAGTTCGACTGATGATAGTCTATGTTTCCCTGCATGTTATACTGTAGGAGCATTACTATTATATTATTATATTAAGGAAACTTGGAAATTTACTTTCAATTATTCATATGTATTGTGTCTGTAAATTGCCTATGTTCTTTGATCAATTTTCTTATTTTACTGGACAGAAACTTTGCTATCTACGCCTGAGACCGACTAACTCGGCCACAGAGTGAAAAAGCCCATAAAATGATAGAACTGACAGTGATTTTAATAAAACGGATGCATACCTTGTTTATAGGAGAGCGCTGATAATAATATCATAGATCATCTAGACGTTTTCAATCGTCATGACAATGACATGTTAAGATAAGCAAATTTCATAGAAGAATTAGGTCAACGCCACAAGTTTCTGTTTTTGTGTCTTATAAGTGACACTTCTCTTCTTGGCCTAATGTTATTACTGAAGTCTCCAAGCTTTAGTGTTGAACCCGTTGTTGTTTTCAGTATTAATGATAGTGATGATGAATATTAGGCTTAATATCCAAGCTTTCAAATGATAAGAAGGTAATAGGGAGGTTGGCCACCCAGTAGTAGCATTCTGTCCTTCACAGGCCAGCGATTCCTAATCAGTGGCGACTCTCTGATTAGAAATTAGCAGCTGTTGCTTAGTGTAGCAGTTTCTTTTGTTTGAACTAATTTATATTATTTTTCACTTTGTATAAACTGTGGTCCCTGTGAGAGGCTATCAAACCCTTTACGTTGCCCACTGTTGGTTGTTGTGGGGTTTTAGGCACATCAGCAACTTAGGCCATCTTGCGCCTTGTATAATTCGTCGGTAAATTGCGTTTGTTCTGTGATCGATTTTCTGTCTGCTGTACGAAAAACCCGAGTTTCCTGGAGAAAAAAACCATGCTACCTTTGTCTGAGACCAACTAACTCAACCATGTTGTGAGAAAGACTCATAAAAATTCTTCGCATCATTCACGGGACTCGAACTCAAGTATTTTCCACCCGGTGTTTGGAAAGCATAGTGATTATTCCACTGAGCTACTCGCAAGGGCTAAAGGATGGGTGGAGAGAAAGAATGTTTTCTCCATTTGGCAAAAACAGCATGATTCCAACCCATCCTGCCAGAATTCTACAACTCAGGATGGTGGTCGGTAGTGTTTCCATGGTGCTCTTTAGGACTCGTGATACCAGTGGAGCAACACCGTGAGTTGCCTGGAAATTGTTTTCAACTAGATGCATACCTTCATGGGTGAAGAGTACCCATACATGAATGAGTTTAACCCATAGGCGCGTTATCCTATAGGCAAAAAAGCCATCTGCGACCAGAGGGGGGGGGGGGGCCCAAAATCACTGTTTCAAAAGCTCATTGCTATCTTTCACTAATATTTTTTAAGTGATTTCTTTTATCGGAAACTGAACCTTCTACCTTCCAAGGTCAATGAACTTTACTTGAAGATTAATTTGAAAATTACATTTTTTTCCAAAATTGGTTTTACCGATTTTGATTAAATTTTATATTTGGTTCTTATGTCATATAATTTGTTTTGTTGTCACAATAAAATGAAATTGAAAATGTTCTTTATTAGTATTTCCTTTAGATGTGGCCCCCAAATTTAATTTTGCCTTGAGTCCCATGAAGTATAACGCACCACTTCTTCCATTAGGATAATGCACCATGTCTCAAGTCCAGAACTAAACAGACACAATTTTAGATATATGAGAATGAACTCAGCATTCTGTAGCAGCTTTCCCATTCATCAGATCAAAGTCAGAATTCATTCCATCTCAACTGTGGATTGAAGTGAACGAGCACTTTGGAGCAGAGATCCGCAACCACTTTACAACAACTGCGAAGCAACTGGCTGAATAGCATTCCTGTGGCACGCTTTCTACACCTTATCGAGTCCACCTTAGCTGTTCTGAGGGCTAAAGGGGAAGAGACCTGCTCGTTATCAAGTGGCCACTCAATGTTTATATAAACACTACCCTTTGTAAAGAATGCTACATAATGTCTTATTTTTCATCCGATAGAAATGGAAGATTCCAAGGTTATATTGAATATATTTTCAAAGTCCCGAAAACTTAATAAGAAAAGAGTATTTAATGAATTTTTCAATACATTTGAATTTCATCTATAAGTTTCTGTAATAAACTGCTTTCGAATACTTTTGAGAGAACAGTACATTTTTTGGTAGTTTTATTTAATATAGCATGCAAATTCATGACCAGTTTGATGCTTACAGATTTATGTAATTTTGATAATGGAATTTTTTTCCTGAAATACTTTTACTGTATAGCTTCCGTAATTCGTTTCATTCTTGATTAAATTGAAACCCCGCCACTGAGATAAAATGTTTTCTGGATGCTTATCTTTAAACAACTCTGTATATTTTGGTCCTGCTTCAGCCTATTTGCAAAGTGCTATAATCAACTGCACTTTCTCCTCTATCTCTTTAATGCATTGGACTGATAAAAATTGTCCCATTTATTTTGGGCCTTAATGTCATTTTGGCATTTTATGAGCTACCTTTGCCCTTTACTTAAGGTGAAGTTATAAATTTCTATGGTCTTGCATCTTCCTCTGGGAGAAAGTAAGAGATATTCAAAGGTATTCATTTTTTTTTTTGGTGCTATTTTTATAATGGCGCTATGGGCTCTTCAAAATAATCTCAACTGGAGACTTTACAGAATAAAGTCTCTAGTTGATATTGCAATATACAGCGTTAAAGTATTCTCAATCTCTCTCCAAAAACAAAAGGTTCCATCCGCATACTGTAAATGTTAATCTTTTGACACAAACTGTGATCACTTATCGTAAACTAGTTGTTTGGATACCAAAAAAATCTAATTATAGTGGATTATTATAACTAATCCAGAAACCTACACTAGCGCCACCTACATGCGCTGTGCGTTATCAGTTTATTGCATGTCACTTACTTTACCAATAAGGGATTTTATAGCTAATAGAACGGCTGTTTTGATTTTGATTTTCAATATCAGGCGCAAAATCGTAATGGATATAAAGATCAATGCATAATCGTTTTGGAAACAACGTACAGTAAGTTGTGTTTATAAGGTCTCTTGTTATGCTTGATGTACGCCAGTAGTCAGACGCGAGTGCAGTAGCACACGCTCTTTGAGTGGACAAGGGTTCAAGCCCGTGACTGTTAAATACGATTAACTTTTGTATTGATTGATTTATTGTAAGCTCCACTGATTTGCTGCAGTATAAACAAGAAAATTATAATGTATGTGGCGTTTGACGATGTGCAGAATTCTTTTTGCGTGAAATTGAGAACAGAACAAGAAATTTTGCTCACCTGAGAACTTGGTTTTTAATAATGCCTTCCTAGACCAGACGCTACAATTTGCAGAACTTAAGCCTTTCTTGGTAAGATCATCCCTTTATTCCCCTCATCAGTCTTGTTGCCCTTTTCTGTAGCCGTTTTAGCAACTCTACATCCTTCCTAAAATGACGCCTACAGGTGTGGCCTGACCACTACCTTATATAAGGGGACAATGCCCTCTTTATCCCTGCTAGCAAAATTTCTGTATATCATTGACAAGACTCCATGATTTCCCCTTGCAGCATGTCTGTACTACTCAGAACACTTCATATCTGACTGCACAATTACCCCCCCCATGTATTTTTCATTCTCCACTACCCTGAGTGTAGTATCACACAGTTGCTACATTTCTCTGGGGTTATTGCTACTCATATGCAGTACTTTGCATTTGTCAATGTTAAACTTCATTTGCCACTTCTCAGCCCATCTGCCTAACTTTTATAGATCTGTTGCAGTAGCATACTGTCTTTACTGTCATTAGCAATCTTGCCAACCTTTGTATTATCTGCAGACTTGAACATTAAGCTTGATATACCTTCATCGATATCATTGATAAATACCCAAAACAACAATGGGCCAACCACTGAACCCTGGGGGATTCTACTAATAACATTAGTCCATGAAGAGCAGGTCCATTTATTATCATTCTCTGTTGTCTCGCATTCAACCATCCCTTTATCCATTGTAGCAACTTTCCCTTAATGCCATACTGCTCCAATTTGTACAGTAGCCTTCCATGCAACAGTAGTCAAAAACGTTCCTGAAACCCAAGTAGACTGTATATGATATCAAAATTATTTTGATCATAGTATCCAATCAAATTCGCCAGGCAAGACTTCCCCTTAACAAGCCCATGCTGTGTCTGAACCATTCTTATGTAGATGAGAATAGTTCAGATCTAGTTTAGAACTAGTCACATGTAGATGGTCCTGCAATGCTTCTTTAACCATTGACTCTATTATTTTCCCCCTGAACAAAAGATGTTAAACTAACAGGTCAGTAAATACTCGCGTCACCCTTTGATCTCCCTTTGTGAATTGGAGATAAATTTGGAGATCTCCTGTACGTGGGGACCTCCCTTGAGTCAACGGATGCTCTCATAATTATGGCTAAGGGTTTGCTTACTTTCTTTGCCGCCTCCTTTAATATAAGTGGATAGATTCCATCCACCCCCCAGGTGCCTTTCTTATGTAAAGTAGCACGTGATTTTTATAGGTGTGTTAGAAGTAGGAGTAGACTGGATTATACGTATAATTTGTTCACATAACATTTTCACCTAGTCTTATTTACTGGTTTCCTCTCTTTTACCATTTTTAATAGGTTTCATTTGGAACTGACCCACAGTTATTGAATCCCATGTAGAATTAACCACATTCGGCACATGTTAAATTCAACTCGGAAGAACTGTGCTTAGCAACTTGATAATCAATTTCTAGAAGCTTCATAGTGTTGAATTTTAATTTTTGATTAGTGCTGAATATTAATTTTTGATTAAAGATTTACATTTAATCATTCACAACTGTAAAGGTTCCTACACTGTTAACTGAGTGGTACTATTAGGATGTCAGGTATAGAATAGTCTTGCCCCTAATATGCTCACTAATACTCGTGTGCTGATATCAATAAAGATCATCTAGTTAGTTTAAAACGACTGTCCTGTATGTCCTGTCCTAGATGCTTTCATCATACCCTTCACAATCTTTTGGAACTCTACTTTAATCTACAGCTGTAATTAGGTCAGAGTACACACAGAAAATTCATGCAATTATTTCTTTCTCCATTTAGGGGTGATTCAAATAAAACAGAAAATATGTATATTTAAACTTTGCTTGGTAAATTATTAAAAAGGTTGTCTTAGTTGTTCATGGAAAAACGTTCAGAGCTTTGTTTTTTCATGGATTAAAGATACGATAATCAGATAAAAGAAAATTCGGACTGTTAGGAGGATGTCTGAAACCTTCTCATCAAATTTTGTCCAGTGTAGCTTTCATTATCCTTGCTACGCTTGGTGGGGAGTAGGAAGCACCTTATGATTCACCTCCTCTTCTTCAAAAATGCAAAGTCATGAATATGGTAGATATGGCTGGGTTGTTTCGAATCTAACCTGAAGGCTAAGGCCATAAAGAGAATAAGGCCCCGAAGGACCTGTCTATGTAAAACAATTTGCATTGAATGAAAAGTTTCACTTTGGTAAAAATGGCTTCATAGCGCGTTGCGCAATTTGAATTAGTCCATCTTAGTCTACTTCTGCATCTACATATGCATAACTAGCAAGTAAACATACGAAATACAAACAATTATCTCTCCTCCCACTGGGTGGAAAAAGCCCGTTAATGACAAGAAGAACTGTTATGAGATTACATTTCGTGGTTGAGTCATTTGGTTTCAGGCGAAGACTGCAAGGTTTTGTTCAAGTAAAGCGCCACATTTCCCTAGTGAGCAAGAATTGGATCAAATAGCAAGAGACTTGGCTCCGACCATTTCCAATGCAGAGCTCCTGACATCTCGTTTAAAAGAGTGGAATCTTCTCGATCCCAGCTGCAAGATTTCCACATACAGAAAAAGACATGTCACTTATTTCGTTACAGAATCCCTCTGCTATTGTTTTGATTTGATTGGTTTTATGAAGAAAAATTATAAATTGGTAACGATCCAGAAGAGTGGCGTGTTTTTATAAACAGTTCAAGTGAAAGTTTGAAAGTTATGTTGCTTCACAACGTGAATATGCATCTGTGGATTCCTGTTGCACACACCTGTTTAAATGAGAAATTCCACCCTACCTGCGGACGATGCTTTTCCTTACATCCTCCATCGCTCTGTCTATACCACCTTTCCTTCACTCTCTTCAGTACATCCTGTACTCTATCTTTTTTTTTTACTTGGTCTCTTTCTAGGAAGCTCAGACGACCCTGGCAGAGACCAGCCAGAGAATTATGGGCAGCCTGGATACCTCATAGCGGCGTGTGCGCGCAACGTGAGATCCCACTAGAGGTCCTTGCGCCAAAAGCCAGAACACACAACAGAACCCAACACAAAATGTCATATACAAAACATAACACTTTCTGGCTTTTTGTTGTCTCCACAAATTTCATATGGCACAAATGTGTGGAAACCACCGCAGGCGCCTTTTCCCTAACGCTATGCACTTTGTTTGAATGCTTTTGGATACCAGGAAGCTAGTTTCATGTTGATCATTGTGTTTTGTTTGTTAAATGAGCAGTTACAAGAAAACTCACGCAGTACGGAACACAAACAGTATATAGACTGGAGGTCAAAGAAATGTGGCACATATACTACAAGTAACGACCACTCCGATCATCGTGTCAACTACCGGTGTGGTGCCAAAGACCCTACACAAGAGCTAGCAGCAATAGGTCTCCCAGAGAATACCTTCAAGGAACTCCAGAAAGTCGCAATTGTGAACACCTGTAGGAGAGTCAGAGTTCCTCGACCAACAGTAATAGCCAGACATAACAACCACCCTGTTCATTTCTAACTTAATGGGTGTTCCACATCGGGGAGTGGAACACCCATTAAGTTAGAAATAATAATAATAATAAATACATTGCCAAGGAGCCGAGAGTGTCAGATGACGCATGTCGACGATGCCACTTAGCCCAGAAACGATCCAAAATATCACCACGGGATGCAAGGTAATCCCTTGGTGAGTACACTCGTAGACACGACCAGGTAGCCAGGATAATACATCCGAAGCCAGCAAGGAAATAACAGTTGATCAAAGAAAGTGTACCGTATTACAAGTAGTAACCCCAGGCAGTACTAGAGACCCAACCCACAAGCTGTACTGGGATCGCGCCATAATAACGGACAAGACAATCCCGCACAACATACTGGATATAACTCTTGTAGACAAGAAGAAAAATGCCATCTATCTGATTGGCATAGCGGTGCCCGACACTGGGAAACTCCAGAAAACTTACGGGGAGAAAAATAAGAAAGTACACGAATCTAAGACAGGAGATTAAAGAGATGTGAGTAACGACCATCCCGATCATCGCGTCAACCACCGTTATAGTGCCAAAGACACTACATAACAGCCTAGCAGCAATAGCTCTCCCAGAGAACACGTACAAGGAACTCCAGAAAGTCGCAATCCTGAACACCTGTAGGATAGCCAGAGAGTTCCTCAACGACTAAACGTAACACAGGCATAACAACCACCCTGTATACTTAGTAGCAATACTCGTCAAGGGGTGGAATCTTCCAATCAGGGAGAAATAATATAAGAGCAATAACAATAATCTACGTTTTTAAAATTGTCTGATGCCAAACTGAAAGGAGGTGGCACATTTATTGGTCAACAAGTAATGCAGACGTTGGCTTTACGAACTGAACCGTAAAATGATGGATGCTGAGCGAAATGCGTATCAGTCACTTTGCATTGATGGCTTTCTTAGTAACACTGAAAGCGAAAATTACAAAACAAGTTGACAAACTGATTGAAAAGTGCGGAAAAATGGGACGCAGAAGGTCAATCAAGTTCCATTACTTGCACTTTCATCTGGATTTCTTCCCATTGGCTCTCGAAGTTCAGCGTGCACTACCCGGGAGAAATTGGATTTTTGGGACACTCGTGTTGGTTTTACGAAGCACTTTTTTAAAAAGAAATATAGACAAACCATTCCACTAATTTATGTTAAATTAGTTGAAGTAGATGTTAATTTATAAAAGTATGTGTATGTATATTCATTGTAAATTTTATGTCAGTTCTGTTTATCACTGCAATGCGAAGTAACTGCCAGACATTTGTTCTGAAGAGAGACGTGAAATTTATGAAATACGTTAAAGGTGTGTAAGGTATAAAAGTTTGGGAACATCTGCTTCAGAGAAAATCTGAGCGAAGTTAGAGAAGTACATGGGGATTGAATTTCTCGCCGGAGCAATGCATGGTGGAACCAACAGCTCAGCCTCGAATTTCAGAATAAGCAAAGACTTCATGCAAAATGGAAAGCCACATCAGACCCAATAGACAGGATAGCATACTGAAGAACCCGTGTTCAGTTTAACAGAAGTAAATCTAAAGTCATGAAAGCCTACGTTGATAAAACACTTAAAGTACACTCAAAACACTCAAAGTACACTCAAAACACTCAAAGACACTGTTTAAGGCAGGACATGATGATTTCCATCAACAAATTAATCCGATCGAATGGCTTAACTACATTACAAGATTTGAGCCCAAGTCTGCGTTAGACCGCAAGAACCTTCACAACAGTTGACAGCGAGATACCCTCGCATCCATCATCATTACAAAAGGAGAGCTCATCCAGGCCATCAATAGTATCCCACCAACGTCATGTGCTGAATTTGATGGGATTTTTTCCCCACAATTTATCCTTAAGAGCGTAAGTATTTTCATCATAGTTGCGCTTCTAGGAATCCTAAATGGAATTCACACAACTCAAAGTTTCCCAACAGCCTGGAGCCAATATATAGTTCGGCCAATTCCAAAAACACATGGAGCTACCTTAGTATCAGAGTTCAGGCCAATTATGAAAGCGTCAAGCATCCTCAATATTATGGAGAAGTGCCTTCTTCCCATCTTAACCAACCAGGTTCTCCCATGTAATTCACAATTTATCTATTATGCACTGAAACGCAAGCCGCCATCACCAACCTGCTGGCAACCACTAACACCAATCTTGAGGCTCTATAAGAGCGGAAGGAGATGGCAATTGTGTATCTAGCTATCCAGTCTGCCTTCGACTGCATTGACGTCCAGCCCCCTCCTTCAGCTATGTGAGGAGGGATACCGGATTAAAGGAAATATCCTTGAATTCTTAAAGTCGCTTCTTATTACAAACAGGGTTCTTCACCTGACGGTGAATAAAAAATCCTTCACTAGGAAAGTCAGTGTAGGCGTTCCCCAGGGCGGAGTTCTTTCTGGGCTCCTCTTTACTGCTGCAACACCCATTCCTGTGCCAGGAAACGGATTTTCTCAGCTGTGCAGATGATTTGAAGCTCTTCTATCAGATCCATGGGACTGACCAACCTGAGACTGCTTCCGACACCATCATCAACAGCCTAAAAACTCTTGTTATATACTTAGCGCAGTTCTCTCTGCAGATTAACCCAAATAAATCTACACGAATGGCGTTCTCACTCAAATCACACCCAACTCAACTAAACCTGAAAATCCATGGAACTTCTATTCCTCCAATAACCAAGCACAGACATCTCGGGGTCATCTTTGACCCTAAGCTCAGCTTTAAACACCATGTCGCAGATATTTACAACAAGGTCTGCCGATCCAGATGGCTTGCCAAACAACATCTCCTTCATGTCACAGAGTCTCAGTTCACACTACAATACATTTACCGGTTTCTTCAGCCAGTCATTACCTATGGATCTGAAATCTGGGCGTCGGCAGCAAAAACCACGCTAAAAACCATCTCATCTGATGAGTGCTTCTTAGGTGGGTGCTCTTCAAGCTCAAGTTTCCACCTCTAACACATACTTCAGAAATGACCAAACTTCTAAACTACAGCAACAACAACAACAACTGACTACAAGAAATTCATTGTGGACAAAACCTACAGATGTATCATCATGGAGCAGCTCTCGTCTTCAATCGAGTGACCGTCTATTTTTCCTTGATCGGTTCTTTGATATTGTGAAAAAAAAACTGTTTTCATGTGTTTACATTTTAAACCCCCTAGCATTAGGGGGTTTAAAATGTAAAATTTACTTATTTTCGCTGATTGCAATAAAGATAAAGATACTAAGATGTCATTGTCCAAACCATGGTTGATTCTCCTGCATGCTTGATAGTTGGAACAAGACTGTCAAGGTGATATTTTTCCTTTGTCAAACGTGAACTCTCCTTAATGTTGGAAAAAGTGTAGATGATGATTCATCTGAAAAATGACATATTTCCAATCATCAAGTCTTGAGTTTTTGTGCTCATGACACCACAGCGTCCTCTTTCTGGATTTACCATTAGTAACGAGTGGCTTGGAAATATCATTCCATAAATTTCAGCTTTATGAAGTTATTGCCGAACTGATTTGCTAAAAACTGGATTGCTGAGGCTCACATTAAGTTCTACAGTAATTTTGTTTTCGGAATACAATCCTTTTCAGTGTCCGATGGTCTCTTTCAGTCAGCTTCGATTTTCTTTCACAATTGGTCCAATCAGATTTTGATCTTCCCACACATGATGAATGCAGACATCACTTTCAATATAGTTACTCTAGATACAACAAATAAATCAAAGTTTTAGTCATCGATGCCCCAGCTAAACGTGCACCAACAAATTGACATATTTGAAATTCGGACAGGTTGGTCATTTTCATCATGTACCTTTTCATATTACCTCTAAATAAATGTCAGCTTTTTATTAACTTTCCTTCACAGTACTACCTGCAAAACCAAAAAAATAAGTTCATAAAGACAGCATACAATCATTACAAAAATTTTCACACCAGCTCTTCCATTATTTTGTTCACCTCTTGTAGATCTTCAAATGTACCTCTTTTAGATCTTCAAATGTACCTCTTGTAGATCTTCAAATATGGAAATGTTTTCATTGTTAATCCGCAGAAGGTTTCTATTTTTTAATTTGCATTTCTTAGTTTGTTTACTGGTAGCAAAGATTAATACTCTATACTGTACAGAAATAAATCATTGTTTAATAGATCATGCAGCATTATTATATGTTTACCTTTCTTTCATTTTTAGACAATTTGTTGATGCTATTTGAAAATTAAGGCCCTGTTTGGAGCAACATCCTCAAATTCATAAAGAAAACTCAAGAAATGCAGAAAAATAGAGACCTTTTTGAAAATTTGTTAAATAGTGTCACGCAAGTAGGTTTTCTCGAAAATGTCTAGAGAGAACCTCAAAAACAATCATTGTCTATCACAATTTTATTCCTACATTTTGCCAATCGTTAAAACAAAATCAATGGCCTCGTAGGCTACAAAAGATGTCATGAGAACTTATTGATCCATGTATAAATTTAGCAACTTCTTGAGAGATTTATTTAATGTGTATAATGAACATTTTATAAATTAATTTTAATGTCTATTCAAACTCCTCTTTTCAGGAGTTATTTTTGTTTCAGCATAAATTTATTCCCAATTAATATTTGCAAAACACCTCATTCATCTTTTGTAAACTGACATCATATACTCCGATGTGAGATGATTTATCTTGAATAAAGTCACAGAAAATGGCTTAAGTAACTAAATAAAGAATCAGGATGCACTTTCTCCATTCAAAAACAATATCAAATGCATAGCTGGCGGATGCCAGGAGGTATAACGGAATGCTTAGGAGACAGATGATATTGTGCGACCCCGGTAGATAACTTTGAACAACAAAAGTTTATTTGGGAAGGTATCTATCATCCACTCCACCATTCATAGCCTGCTGTTATTTATCTACTTTGGCCACATTGGCTCTTAGGAATACTTAAAGACAATGCAGATGATCTTCTATCAGTAAGGTATCTAGAAAACTTTGCTACCTTCTCTTTATTAAGATTCATTCTTTCATAAAAACTTCAGTGATCAAAATACCTTCGCTTTTATGAGGATCCCCCTTTCTGGTTTAATATTTTCATTTGAAAACACAAAGTGATCAGAGAAGAAAATCGGCGCTAACCTTTATTTGGTTTGATGACGAGCCTTTCATAATGGATTTTCTTTCACCAATGAAGAAGCCCGTTTTGGCTGAATTCTGATATTTTTTTGTTAATTTGAAAATCAACAGTAGAATTCAAGCGAAGAAATTGATGACGATACCATTTTCACTTTAGAAAATTAATTTTCTTCATTGTCTGCTAGGATACCGAGATTCCTACCAAGATTCTTGCATTTGATAATAACTTCTTCCTGTACAAGATTGAAAGCCATGGCAATCACAGAAAGTCCCAAAATCAAATAGAAGCAACAAATAATTAGTTTTGCTTGACCGGACTGAAACTGTGTGTCAAAGGTGGCTGTTCCTGGCACCAAATCTCCAAATCCAATTGTACTGAGTGTAATAAAACAAAAATAAGCACCATTTAAAAAGCTCCACTTTTCCCAAAGTGAAAAGAGAATGGCTCCTGCACATATATAAGCTGTAACAAGGGCAAAGACCATATACATAGGCACCCTTTCTTCAGAATCTTCTTTAGCATAGCTCCGATCTATCACAATTAGTTCTTCCTGCTGTCTAGTTGGAGAAACGTTATTGGGCTGCGAAGATTTCGCTGAAGACGGTACACTGGTTGGAGTAGTTGGAGTTGTACTACCAGAGTCCACTGTTTTCTCTGCACAATGAAGTGGAGTAGAAGCATCTCCATTTTTAGCGTCTTCACAATGCACACTTTCTGGTACAATGTCCACAGTTGTGACAATGTATTTTTCATCTCTCTCCAAGGCTAAATCGGGAGAAGCTGAAGAATTTTTCTCTAATTGCTCGGATATCATGACATGGTGCCTTTGACTTGGTTGACGACGTGGACTTCGGAAAAGGACACACACGTGAGAATAGGTAAACTTAAATGAACGAGCAAGAAGATTTCCAATGTTTGTAAGGCACATTAACATTAAAGGAATTCCTAGAAGAGCGTAAAATATAGTCACTACTTTTCCTGTTTCTGTCTTGGGAGCAATATTTCCATAACCTGGAAAAACAAAAACCGATAATTAACAATCAATACGGTTAACTCTTAAAACTTCAAAACACCTTTTACAACAAAATAAATTATGCTATTTTGTAATAGATTTTTAGACAAATATCCAAAAATGCAAAGACAACTAATGAGAGTATCACGTAGAACTTTGTTAAGAACTAATCCATGTACTAGAATCAACATGGAGCCGAACTTACACCCTTAGAGGCATTAGGTACAAAATAACGTTGGGACCCCTTGTAGTTTGGGTACTTCAGATTTAAAAAAATAAATATAAGAAAAACTTTTTAATATCATTATTGATAACGCAAAATAATACAGGTATACATGCTTATCATCGTCATCATCTCCAGTCATTGTTGATCCACTGTAGGATGAAAGCCTCTTCAGCACATTTCCAGCAATTTCAATCTTGTTGTTGCCATTGTACACCAGAAATTTTTCCAATTTCATTGATCCACCTCATAGAATCAAGGGGGGTATCCATTCCAAAATTCGTTTGGTCCATCTATCGTCAGTTCTTCTTGATATGTGATCTTCCAATTTCAATTTTAAGCGTGTTATTCTTTCAATGACGTCACAGACCTTGGTTTGTCGGCGAATCCATGCACATGTTTTTCGGCATCTTTTGGTCGGTTAAATTCAGCGCTCCATTCTTCTCTGTGTGACTCTTAGTCTTTGTAAAGCTTTGGCATTCAATGTCCAACAGTTCCAACGTTAGAGAAGATACATCTGTAACTGTTATTTATAAATTATACATATTTTACATATTTAAATATTTTCGCCAGTTTCGAACTCTTTAATTGGGAAATAGGTTTTTCATTTTTACAGGTAGATAAATTAATTAAAACTTGCTGAATTTAACTTCCGGCTAGGGGATAATTTTTTTGACCAGATCCAGAGTACAATCATAAATTTTGCTTAAAAATTCATCAAATTTGACTAAGACATTACAAACAAGTTAAGGAATTGCCACTGCGTTCACAATGTATATTATCATTGCATCTAAATGCTAAACCAAGCTTACTTAACAGATTATCAAGAGCAATGATTCTTTTCAAAAGATCTAGCGAGTAATTTTCTTCATATTGAATTTGTGTCATTAATTTCGTATCAACACGTTATTTAATTAGTAATCATTTACAAATTTCGCTCTAGACGCTAATTAAAAGCTGAATCTGTAACATCTATGCTGGACTTTTACGAAGTTCATTCCTTAAGGTATCATTGTCTTGTTTCTGGTCAACAAGAAGGGCCTGAAATTTCTCATTTCTTCCCTTAGAGATATTGTCTGCAATAGCAGTTTCCAAATCCACTATATGCACTGTATCCAAATCCAAAATAATGCAGACTAAAAGAGAACTATCACATGCAAATAAAATGATTGCACTCTCTCTCCGCGATTAGAAAGTTGTGAAAAATATGCATAAACATATTGCAACTGTTTTTTAGATGATTACTGTGGTTTGGAGATCTCCTATTGATGGAAACAATGATTAGTAATTAAATATGGAGGTTGTAGCAATGCATTTATATTATCAAAGTTATCAATTAAGACAATTCTGTGGATTCAAGTACAAAAGTCATCCATACCCCAATTTCAGGTAAAGATCTCAGTTATATTGGTGCTACCATTTTCCCACCGATGACAGCTGGTGCCTTGATGGGGTCTGCTCTCGTCTTCTGCTTTAACATGTCTCTGCCTGTTGCACATGTTAACTATTGTTGCTTTATGAATACTAAAAGCACTGACATCACTGTGAAAACTTAATACTCACTATAACATTTAGTAGCCCTCAGGCATATCGCTTTGTATAAATGGCGTTGATGAACGCGTTGAATAATTTATAAATTGTTTTTAAGTTAAGAAAAATCCTTTGTATGTATTGTTTTCAAACATAATTTTCATGAAAAGTCAATCAAACGAACTGATTCATCAATTTGAAATATTTGTTTCCAACAGATTCCATCATTGGCAAGGTGATATATTTCTTACCTTTTTAACAATCTTATTTTGTCAGGCGGTAATATATGTATGTTTTTAACTGTCTAAGGGTGGCACCCGGGCATACATCCATCTCCACCAATTTAGCATATAATACCATGTTCTCATAATGGCCTGTTAGTGTAAGTGTGTGTAATGTGTTGTAAAGTGAAACAGGCTACACTGCCACCAGGTGATAGTCCATTGGGCAATTACCACCACGCCATTCCCTGGCACGAGGAGTTAAGCCTGGGTCTACTAACTCTGGCGGTGCATATTACACCTAGATCCCGCACCCACCAGTAAGTGTGCACCAGTCCAGCAGTCCCGCTCCTGGGCTGTCCACACCCAAGAGCCAGCAAAAAAAAAAAAAAAAAAAAAAACATAAACAAACTAGAAGAATACTTCTTACTAATGAGTGGCAACAATCCCGCTTCATGGTATTTCCACAAAGCCTGCGAAAAAAAAAAAAAGAAAAAAAGGTTTTCTCCCTCTCCCAAGACAGAATGCCTATCCATCCAGAAAAGGAGAGAGAGAGAGAGAGAGAGAGAGAGAGAGAGAGAGAGAGAGAGAGAGAGAGAGAGAGAAAAAGGGTACAGGTCTTTACTCGGTATTAGTAACCACAGGTATACGCCTCCTTTTATTAAATGTCAACCTACAAAACCGTTGAAATTCTACAAAATTCCTTTCATTAGACAACCAAATTAATTCAGGACCCCTAATAAAATTAGGTACCAACTTAAATAAGTCTAATCTAAATTCGTCATACAAATTGCACTCATATAAGATATGATCCCATGTTTCCAACCTTCCACAAACGCAGTAAGGATCTTCCACTAAACCAAATTGAGGCAACTTATTTTTTAAGGAACCATGCCCCGTAATCAAATATGAGCATTCCATACTTGGATAAAACCAGCAATGCAATTTGTTATTAAAATTAAATTCGACACTAGATATAAATAAATAAGTTATCCTACCAGTACTACTGGAATCCCAACGGTCCTGCCATAATTTAATTAATTTCACCAAAATTTCTGTCTTCTGTTTGCTAATTGCAGAAGAAACTTCATTAGTAATCCCCATAAATGTAATTTGTTTTCCCTTACGTATAAAATAACAAAAAGCTCTATACACGACTGCTAAATCCAAAGGCAATACCCCCGCAATCGCCTGAAGAGCATTAGTCGAAACAGTCTTACAAACACGCAAAATAGTTAACAACATTATTCTTTGTATTGATAATAGTTTTTGTTTAAATTTTACATTGACAGTACGAATGTACCAGATTGATGCAGCATACAACACAATCGGAATAAAAAGAGCTTTATAATATAGCTACAAAATGCGTTTACCTAATCCCCAATCTTTTCTGGTAACCCTAACTATAGAGGCAGTGTAATTTTTTTATTTTCCTAGTTAAATAATTCAAATGTTGTGAAAACAATAACTTATCATCTAAGAAAACCCCTAAATATTATATCTGGGAAACAAGAGGAATTTGTTTACTGTTTACTAATAATCGAGGTGGTCTGTTGTAGTCTAATTTTCCTTTTTTGTCAAACGGTAAGAAATATACTTACTACTTTACCAATCTTTATGATGTAAAGATTGGTAGAGTAGTTAATGATCGCCGCCAAGCAGAGCTTCTTCAGAATGACCTAGATAGACTTCAGGGATGGTCAGAAAAATGGCAGCTATGCTTTAATCCAGCAAAGTGTAAGGTATTGCACCTGGGGAACAGTAACCCCAAAATAACTTATACACTTGGCGGAGTTGAACTAAAGCCAGTAGTGGAGGAAAGGGACTTGGGTGTTACGATAAGGTCAGACATGAAGTTCTCTGAACACTGTAGCCAGGTTGCAAGGAAGGCCCATGGTGTCCTATCGATGATTTATCGAACCTGACGTAACCCAGTGGTCAGGAGCGAGAGTGCATAGCACGCGTTCCCTGAGTGGACTGGGGTTCAAGCCCGTGACTACTAAATACAATAAATATTTGTATTGACGATTTATTGTAAACTCTACTGACTTGGTTGTAGTGCCAGAGTATAAACAGAAAATTAATTTATTTAGAGATAAGGACGTCATAATCCCATTATATAAGGCTATTGTTAGACCACACTTGGAATACTGCGTTCAGGTATGGAGACCGCACCTAAAGAAATACATTGTGCTTCTTGAAAGGGTCCAGAGACGGGTAACTTGTCTAGTGAGAGCAGCAAAAAGGCGTCCATATGAGGAAAGACTTCGAATATGTGGGTTGCAGAGCTTGGAAACTAGGCACCTTAGAGGAGACTTGATTGAGGTGTTTAAGGCTCTGAGAGGCATAAGCAAAATGAATAAAGACGAAATTTTCACGGTTATAAATGATTCTACAACTAGGAGCCATAATTTCATGTTACGGGGGTTGTTGTTTAGACTGGATTGTAGGAAGTTTTATTTTAGCCAGCGAGTTATAAATTACCGACGTGGGTGGTAGAGGCTGACAGTTTGGGGAAATTCAAAGGTCAGCTGGATAATTACCTACGGGAGGAGGGAAACGGTTAGGTTGTCCATTTCCTTTTCTCTTATTTATTAATTATTATTATGTATGTATATTTTAATTTTATTCTTCATATTATTATTTTATCCTTATCATTTTATTTTATTTATTTTTTGTTATTTTAGTATTATTATTATTTTAAATTTCATTTTATTTTATTGTGGCATTGCGAATACCAATACAAATACTACTTTTCTGAAGTGGAATCTTTGCTAGCAACGTTGCGCCCGATAATGACGATTTTTGGAGCTATAAATGCTGCATATGTAATTCTATTTTGAATTTTCCGGCTAGTAAGGGTGCACTCGGTGTTGCTTAGATTGCCAGCTGATGCGGAAAAGTTTTACTAAGAAACCATCTTGATCAAAACAAAAAATCTTACTAATATTCTCAACGTCAGAATGGCAACTTTCATTCTCATCTTTTCTCAAAGAAAAATTCAGGGTGCTCGCCTGTTCACTAGCGCGCGTGCCGAAACTTAATGCTTTCTCAACATTAATTGCATCCGTAGAACATTCAAAATAGGATAAATCCAATTACAGGCACCCTGTACAATAATTCTTCAAAAAAATCGACTAGTGGCCTACTTGCACCTGTGCGTGATCAAAGAAACCGCCATCTAAATAAGTGCATTAGAATGAATGACAGGGGCGTACACTCACTTTACTATTTTCTGACTGCACTCAACAAGGTGGAGTCAAAGGCGACGAAATAAGAGCGAAGATAACAAACGCCAGAACCTTTCGGAGAGTGACAAGGACTGACAGAAAGCATGTTGAGATATGCTAGAGCCAAAATATAGGACTTCGTACATCAATACATCATAATTAAAAATGCTGGTCAATCCATAACAATTTTAGAAGAATTATTTATTTATTTTTTTAATATTCTGTGATTTGTTTAATTTATTTATAGCAATTCATCGAGGTATGCTCATATATACTAATGTGACGTGAATTAAATTACTGTTTTTAGTAACAGAACCATAAATGATTTTAATGAAAATGTGCTTACTTTTTAATAAGATATAACTGTACTGAAATAATAATTATTACATACATGAGTACTATAAATAGCGTTGTTCTACTTGACAAGATTTAATAATAAAGATCGTTTATCTTGCAAATTAGTATTTGAATTATTTAGACGAAAATTTTCATTATTCAATAATTCAAAAGGTGAGAAAGGAAGTTTTTTATTTTTTTTTGGTTTTCTTACTTAAACAATATTTATAAATTTTCAAAATATTAATCACATAAAGTGCCGTTTATATATTGAAAAATGCTCAATGGAAAATGCGGCGAATTAATTAATTTTAGATACCCTAAATTATCAGTTTACTGATTATTATTATTTGTCGCATATTTATAATTGCAATTATAAATTTATAGAATGTAATTCCATTTTATTATATAATCAGCGAATTTGGAACAGGAAATAACCATAATTTTTAAATGACAATAGTGAGTAGTGGCGCTGTCATCGTTGAAACGGAAGTGTACTGTATTCAGAAACGATTTTATATCGTTTGCTTGAAGTGTGCTCTAAATTTAATTTTAGTAATAAATAAATCACTACAATTATAAATTTCCTTTATTTGTGGTTTTTATAGTGTGGTTTTTATAGACAGGTTAATTTTTGAAAGCTATATTTTTTATAACAGTCTATACAATTTCATATTAAGTGCTCGTCTTAAAGAAAGCGAATCTTACCAAAGGCATTCACTTCCGGTTAGGGGATTGATATTTGTATGGTGAGTAGATTTAAATATTCAATAAATAGTTAATATTATGTCAAGATAGCTCACTAAAAGCTACTAATAATTTGTTTCTATTAAAAAGATCCACATACAGTATCTTTAAGTACACAATAAGAAAAAGAAGTAAAATTTCATTGATATTCTTCATCATTATTAGTTAATTTATTATTATTTTTTATTCGAAGTGCTAGTGTTTTTTTGTAAACCATTCAAATTAAGAAATTATTCATTCCGTTAATGGGCCCTGTTATCCGTTTATTAATAATGAGGATGTCAGAGGGATGAATGATGTCCTTGCGACAGTCAACGCTTGGAGATATTTGCTCCACTTAGCTACCGTTTGTTTCAACTCCAAATGACAGGGAGAAACTTTATACGCGGTATTCAATGACCTTGAGCGTGGAGATGTTTTGCAGGATAAACTGCGAAAGTGATGTCAGTCTAAAACAGAACAAAGACCTGTAATGCACTGAAAGAGTGCTTGTAAACTGGAAATTAAAAAGGGAGAAAAGTTCCCATTAACAAAAAAAAAAAAAAAAAAAAAACCACACACACACACACACACACACAAAAACCGCTGCATTCTTGCAAATTGCCTTTCCGAAACATTAAAAAAAATTATAAAAAAGTGTAGCCACTTAAACAAAAGTGTAGCCACGAAAAATCACAACCGTTTCTTTGACATAGAGAAGCTTACTCAGTTTTTGTTTGTTTATTCGTTCTAATAGAGTCTCTTTGGAAGGACTGAAATCCGGAAGCTATCCCCACCCTGGGGTCTCCCTTGAGTTCCGTAATAATTCTCGATAGATGGAAAACGTCTACTGTCGTTTAGGTGGTCACAATGAATAATTTTGCTTGTAATTCTTTAAACTAAAGGACGATATGCCTTGTGGAAGTTTATACCTCACTACATGAAAGTAACATATTGGCATCTGTAGACACACTGCATGCTGTTTACAGTAGTATCGGGGAACTTTTGCATGTTTGAGCCATTTAAAACTAAGCCATGCATGCAATCTAAAACCTCTGAACATCTCTCGGGTGGCACACTTAAAGTAAAAGATTATTAATTCATTTAGTAATTACACAAGATTCTTTAATAAAATGGTGTTAGTGTACAGCATCCTTAGGAATTAGAAACTTTGAAAACACTAATAGCTTTTAGTAGGGATAATCAGGAATCTAGACAGAGGGAATTCAGGGGGGCCAAGAAACCTGTCCCCCAAAGAGATCTCGAAAGCTTTTCTTTAAACATCTGCTCAATATGTGCCCAGAAATGCAGGCGCATATTAGAGTGGACTTCCCTCTCCCCCAAAACCAACAACGTATCGAAAAAGGGGTGGATGAATATTTCGAGAGTACTGGACAACGCGATGAATATTTCGAGGTTACTGGACAACGCGACGCTGTCACCCCTCTCGCTAGTGGACGAGTCCACCTCTTGGCAGGTATATAGGTACACTGCATTCACGTATACGGTAATTCGATGTCAGTATGAATAAACGTCGTGATTTAACCAACTTTGAAAGTGGGATGTTAGTGGGTGCCCAAAGCATGGATCACTCTATCGCGGAGGTGCTGCAGAAATTGCACTATCTTTGTTTGACAGCATCAAGAGTGTATCGGGAACGCCCATTTCCGGAATAACATCTCATCGTGGACAGCGCTGTGGGCGGAGAAAGGTGGTGGATGAACGTGGCCGTCTGTTTCGCATTGTTTCAGCTAACCGGAGAGCAACAGTGGCACAAATCACGGCCGACTTCAACGAGGGAGATGTCAGAAACGTCTCCACCAAGACCATCAGGCGATCATTGCCACAATAGGCTATGGGAGCCGCTGACCCACCAGAATCCCATTGCAAACACCACGACACAGGACTTTACGCCTCAACTGGGCGAAAGAACATCGGCACTGGACCTTGGATGATTGGAGACGGGTCTCCTGGTCCGTTGAGTCCCATTTCCAGTTATTTCGAATGGACGGGAGGGTGCGTATCTGGGGGAAACCGCACGAAGCTATGCACCCGTCACGTCAACAAAGAACTGTTCAGTCTAGTGGACTGACGCTCGGTAATGGTCTGGGGCGTGTTCAACTGGCACACGTTGGGACCTCTGGTACGTTTAGACGCATCTGAACGATCCAGGTTACGTGTCCATCCTTGCAGACCATTTGCATCCCTTCGTGCTCATCGTGCACCCACAGGGCAATGGACTCTTCCAGTAGGACAATGTGCCTCCCCACAGAGCCGTGGTGACTAGAACATGGTTCGAAGAGCATTCTGCAGATTTTACCACCATGGAATGACTTCCACGTTCACCGAACATGAACCCTGTGGAGCATCTTTGGGATGCTGTAGAAAGGTCCATTCGAGTTTTGGATCCTCCACTCAGGAATGCGACGAATTATGGACAGCGGTGCAGCAAGCACTGATGGAAATTCCTGTGGAACGCGTTCGTGAACTAGTTGACTCATCCCCCCCCAGGTGACTGCCCTTATGCGGGTGAAAGATGGGCCTAACCGTTACTAGGCATCCCATTATTTCTGTCCACTCAGTGTAAACTGCATCTCTTTACTATAAATATTCAGATAACCTTCCGATCAGAGCTGAACAAAATCGACTGATTTTTATCTTCCAAAGTCAACAAGTTAGTAATATACTCAGTGCATTACATTTTAAGCACAGTCCATATTTATTTCTTAAATTAATTGAATTTTTTCTCTTTTACTGTGATTAATTAATAGAAGCGAAAAATAAATAATAAATTATCTTGTTATCAGTTAGTTACTAATTTATTAACTAATAATATATAAAAGTAATTATTTCCACTGTACGTACCTCACAGCATAAAATTATTTTCTTGGCGTTTGTATTACTATGTTATAATTATAAATGAAATAAATAGCAGAGGTACCTCAGATCGTATTGTGCTGTCAACACTTTCATAATGCACTTTACTTATTTATTCCTGAATTTTAATAACAATTGAAATATAACACGTATTTCATGTTTCTGCTGTGATGCTATAATAAGAAAATAGTAATAATTTGTGATTTATATATTTAACAAGCTGATAATAAAAAAACTGAGCTGCTCAAAAATAACGACTTTTATACGCGAACCGATAACATTTTGATTCTGCGCATCTGCCATATCCTGTGCTTCAGCTAAAATATACTATATATGGTTCACACATGTGATATGTATAAAAAAATAAATAATAATTGTCAGATTTTTTGTTTTTCCGATTTTAATTATATTTCTGGTGGTGTGACAAATCTTTCTAAAAGAGCTAAAATATAAAATTTCATGGAAATGTGTCCAAAGGAGTCGAGTTATTACATGCGAACGGACAGACGGACGAACGGGTAGGCATACAGAAAGATGGGGAAGACAATCGAACTGAGGGATGCCCCAAAATTTGCTGATTTACAAAGCAGCAAAAGACTTTGTATGACGAAAAAAGAAACAAAAAGCACTCGAAGGTCAAAACTTAACGGGCGCTGCTAGAAACAAAAAAACAAAAAAAAAAAAAAACAGCAGAGAGCGGGGTACTGCTAAAATAAAAGAGCAGAGGAGACAGCTGGCAAAGTAAAAAACAAAAACGTGAATTGGCAGCCCGACAATAATAACCATAAGAACTGCAAGGAGCGATTCGAAAGGAAATTTTCGTTCAGGCAAAACATCTGATGCTCTACATCTCCTTGTCCGTTCCTTCCAAGTGTAATATAAATAAAAAAAAAAAAAAAAAAAAAGTACTCGAATTGGAAGATATTAACAAGTGTAATGCTAATTTTGGCAACTAAATTAAGATTAAATATTGTGAGAAGTTTATCCAACGTATTTAAACATTATAAACAAATAGCCAAGATCTTTATTGATACTAGTTGTCAAAAGATATGGTACACCTTTTGATTACTCCATTTTTAACTGAACGACTTGTTGCTGCAGAATTGTTTTACGAAGTAAATTGCATGTATTCAAAATGATTTTAATGAGAGATTAAAATCATTATGATAACGATTTTAATCATTGATGAACTCTCATTATTATAATAATGAGAGTTCATCAATCTGGAGATTCAAAATAATTTTAATTTGTCATCGCCAATGCAGATGTTGTCCAGGCATATTACACACCCGACCATGTGATCGGAATAGGGTATAGAGAGATTCGTGATTCCATAGAACCGATTTCATTACTCTGTGGACAAATTACGGCATTATTTGCACACAATGCTAGTCGAGATAACTCATTGTGGTTGGTGAACTTTGGCTTATGCACCACAGTGCTCTCTCTAGAAAATCGAAGCCGTGGAGCTCCCCACGTAGTGTGTTCATATAGACCTCAACTTCTGTTGACGCTTTAAATTTCTGGTTGATATTTTTCACGGCTGTCTGATGAGATATTCGTACTATCCTTCCGAATACCCTTTGGTACTCTAAAGCTTCAGTGGTTTTGCCGTCCATTACTGGACAGTGGTGGCACCTACGCGCTGCCATTTCATGGATGGCATAGGCTGGCAGAATTGCTGGAATCGAAAAGCCAACAATGGGATGTCTGACAATAACATCCCTCTTGAAATCAGCCATTTCGGCTCTATTCTCGATGATGCGAGAAACTTTTATGGGCTTTTTTTCACTCCGTGGCTGAGTTAGTCGGTCTTAGCTGTAGATAGCAAGATTTTTTCTACTGAAAAACTTGTTTTTTTTTTGTCCAGCAAAGCAGGCAAATGGACCAGAGAGCACACGCAATATACAGTCACAATACACATGGATAGTTGAAAGTAATTTTCCAGGTGATCCTAATATAATAGTTTTTTTTTTTTTCTACGTGCCATTAGTCTGCGTGGTAATACAGTGGCATCGTTACCGCCCTCTGCCCCACCGGGTGGAAAAGACTGAGGTTCGAATCCCATCACTGATGCGAGGAACTTTTATGGGCTTTTCTCGCTCTGTGGCTGAGTTAGTCGATCTCAGGCGTAGGGCGCCTCCGTAGCCAGGTGGGCAGGAGCAGCAGTGCGTAGCACACGCTTCTTGATTAGACTAGTGTTCGAGCCCGTGACCACCAAATACGGATAATGCGGAAAGGTCAGGGAATGACCACCGCATATCCCCGGAGCAATATGGCCTTAGTTGCTAATGCTCCTAAAAACCAAATAACAATCCACAACAACAATCTCAGGAGTAGATAGCAAGGCCCCCCCCTCCCCCGGCAACTCGGGTTTTTCGTCCAACAAAACAAGCAGATCGACCATAGAGCACACGCAAATTACAGACATAATACACAATGCACGGCAAATGAATAAATATTCTGGTGGCCTAATATAATTTTTTTTTCTACGTACCATGACGAGAACTACTAAGATGTATGGCTCATATGTCTACCTTATATACTGGCCTGAGTCACTGATTTTCCAGAAAGGTCCAATGGACCTTTCTGGAAAATCAGTGACTCAGGCGTAGGACAAAATCAGGAGTGTCCCAATAGTTTTCGGAGGGTAGTGTATACAGATTTGTTAAACATTTGTCTGTGATTCTATGACTTAAAAAAAATTGGGAGTGATTCAGTTTAAAAAAAAAAGACTGAATCGAACCTCAGTATAAAAAATCTGTTATCCGGCTTATTTGCATGTTAAAATGAGCAGTTGATGTCTCATTTTAATATTTTATTAAAATTTGCTTTCTGTGTTGTAGTAGAATACACTGATATAAATATGGTCATGGCCCTTTGCTTTAAATGTGAGCCCTGACTGATGCCCTGTTTATTTGCCTTCAGACAAACAGGTCTGCTTAAAATAACGAGGTGAGAGAGAGAAAAAAAAAAAAAAAAAAATACGGCTACAACCAAAAAGCTGGAAATGTGACAATAGATAAAGAGATAAGATGACATGTCTTTGTACGTGAAAGCAAGGATAAGATCAAAATGGTATACAAAACAACTAAAATAGAACAAAAGATTTAATTAGATTAGTTGAAAGGAAGATCACTGATAAGATGAATTATTTCATTATGAAGAGAAGGGTAGTATTTCAACCTGATGTTATTTTAGTCTGGAAAATATAGAGATCGTATTGCAACCATAGAAGACTGAAAACAGAAACGTAGTCCCGAAGACTGACAAGAAAGAATGAGTAACACGCGCACGCACACCAAACGCTCTCAAAGATGAGTTAATGTAGTCCTTTTAATACATCACCGCTAGGCACACAAGAGAGTGCTGCGGAAGTGAGGAGGGGGAGACACATTGACGTACGTCATCCTGGAGGAAATGAGGGATGGTTTCAGTTAAGTACGCTTTGTGGTGGATTAAGGAAAGAGGAGAAAATGAAAGAAATTTTAGAATTAAAGGTTGGTGTGGTTAAAGGAAAAAAATCGCCAACCTCCATTTATCTTTTGAAAACATTGCTACTTCCATTACCATGAAAATTAAATGCCATTATTGAGTGTTACTGACCCATTATCTTTAATAAAGCAACAGTCAAACCTACTCAGGTATATTAGGCAGTTTTTCAGTATAGCTGGGGTTAACTCGAATGATTCCCATCAGTTAGTTTGCGTAATTAAATTAATATGGTTGGATATCAGCTTTGTCCAACCAAACTCAAAAGCTGTCTTACTATGCGTGAAACAAGCCCAGAGCTCTGACTAAAGATTCAAGATTCATAATTTATCGAAAATTGCAGTGTTAAAATATATCTAAAACTAAACTTTGATTGGTACGTGTTTTATTATTTTTTCTCCATCCTCCATATGCACACTTCGCAGTTGAGACCCCCCCTCCCCAATCGAGACCCACTATTTAAATATTATATTCAATTATGTGGAGTTCGGAATTTGCTACAGGATTTATTTTCTTCGGAAACTCAGGTTTTTCATCCCATATTTCATTTCTTATATCTATATAGTGTAGTTGCCTGTAGAAGCGTATTTTCACGGCCCGATCCTCATGTTGACAAGCAATAGGAAGTTGTCTGCGATTCTGAACGGATATTAGTACCGGAAATGTAGACGCCATAAAGAAAATGTGATTACTTGGGTCTGCGTAAATGAAAATTTACAGAGTTTAAATGGGCGCACGGCTACTGAAAATTCTAGTGTTGAGGACATTCGAACATGGGAAATGGTTATCATTAATGCTGAGCAGAGGAAACATATATATATATATATATATATATATATATATATATAAGAATAAGAGGAAGAGAAGAAATAGTACCAGTGACAAAACTTATTAAGAAGAAATTGGTCACTTTTTAATGTAGAATATAAGATTGTGAAGGATGCATCACTATTCGTTGGTGTAGCTGTTCACGAACAACTTGGACCATATTGAGTCATATATTATATCTGTAAATGTTTAATAATTTCTCGCGTTAGTGATGGGACTCCAACCCACACCTTTTCCACACGGTGTGGGGAGGACAGTGCTTATAAGCATTGTGCTACCACGAAGACGTTGTTGATGAAGCACCTTTGCACTACGTAAGGTGTAATAAGAAAGGTGATACTGGCAAACTCAAAACTGCTGAAGAAATAGTGCTAAGTGAAGTATGGCTGATGAAGACAATTTTTTTCTAGATGACGGAGTAGAGAAAAAAATCCATCACCTTTTCAGCAGCAAATAAATAAATAAATTTTAGAATTGCAGCTAGTGTTTTATTTTTTGGGGCACTTATTTAAAAGTTGCTGTAAGCAGACTCAAATATACATCAATGAAAAAAAAATTTTTTTGTAGCTAAAGAGAATTTAAACGATTGATGTATATTTAGATAATGGTTGACTTTCCATTCAGGAAAGCACTCCTATTCACCTCAGACTACCAGCGTTATGACTATTTCGGATACCAATGACTTGATGCAATTACTTCTGTGGAGTAAGGAAATACTCCACACATCTAACAGTGCCATGGACGATTTCATTACAATTTTTTCTCCTTTGCTGTCTCACCAAACGGAGACAGCAAAGGAGGAATTGGATAATATATGAAAGTAGCGATGCTAGGATTAAAAGAACTTTGACTTGGTACGTATATAAAAACTGGAAATATTAAAAAAGTGATAGTTCAAGTACTTCACAAAGTAGCATGGATCAATGATCCAAAATCAGTGACGTAATATTTTGCAATAGAGAATGATATCATTATATGCATATATTGCACTACTATGCACAGCACTACTTTCCTCCTCTCTGGAACAAATATGCTGTGAGGCCACGCCCTCAATGCCAATCTGCAACCCTCATTAAACAGTTCAGGCCAATCTATCATTCTTCCAGCCTCTTGAAGCTCATTACTTTCAACCATCACCAATCAAATCATGCTTCACAAACTCACAAAGATTCACTATGCCATTCCAGGAAGATCCACAGTCACCAATTTAACATACATAATGAACATCATTCTCAGTGCACTAGAAGCTAATGCAGAGCTTGCCGTCACGTACATTGACCTGGAAGCTGCCTTCGACTCCATCAGTAAGTGTCCCTCGCTTGTTCACCTCCTAGAAAATTACTTCTACATAAAAGGTGACATGTTGTGGTTTATCACAACCCTGCTCTTTGACAGAACCATTCTTCTCAAAGCGGATCAACACACAATCTGGAGAAAGATCACTGTGGTAGGTCCCCGAGGCCGAGTCCTCTCCGGAGCATTATTCTCTGCAGTTATTATTCCGTTTGTGCAACAGAGAGAAGACATACTCTGCTATGCCGATGGGGGGGGGGCCTCTCTCTCTCTCAAACATCAATAAAAAGATCAATGAAAAGTTACACGACTTAAGATCCTATCTCCATCAATTTGGCCTCCTGATAACCCTGCCAAATCAGCCCAAATTGTCTTTTCTCTGAAGCGCCAACCCACTGAAATCCAAGCTTCTCATTCCCGTTCTAGTGGTCAAGATGCATACGGACTTGGGAGTCGTTTTCGATTATAAACTGAGCTTCAACCCCCATATTGACAAGCTAACAGCAAAATTCTATCAAATGCGCTGGACCACAAAACAACTGCTCCACGTTAGGGATCTGAATGTGACTCGTCGGTACGTATACACCTCAGTATACTCCGTCGTATTTTATTCCTCGGAAATTTGGAGGTCCGCGGCCCCTACCAACATCAAGCGCGTGTACTCCTCCTAATACTGGCTCCTTCGTTGGATCACGCATAAACGTCGTTGTCCACCCCAGCAAAGGACAACTGCGATGGCGATCTCACTAAATTTTGCTCGACTTTCAGATCTTGTATTGGAAAAACGCCTTGTTCTCACTGCCAAAATGACAACCGGAATGGTCTCGGAGCCAAGCAGCTGGGAACTGTGCGGCTGGAGGATCCCTCTACCCGGACCGAGGTCAGTTCCCTCGCTCACAGCCAACTATAACAGCCTAGCCCTTAGTGACCGTTTTCTCCCCAGGGAAATGCTCCCCACAATCCAATCAATTGACGGTGACCTCTGCAGGTTTGCGAAGGCTCGGAAGTACCGAAGACAGATCCTTAAGACCTTGGCCAGGCAAACTGCACATTGATATGGGCAGCATAATAATGCCCAATATATTGTAAATAATGTTCAAAGTACGATGTCTTTATGAATGCATGGTGAATAAAGTCAAGAATATATGAATATTTTATGTCAATAAAATAAACTGTCAATATAAATATGAATATATTTATGAATATCTTTATTAATACATTGCAAATACTGTCAAAAGCATAATATTCTGTAAATAAGCTGACACTGATTCTATTGTTGACTCTGGGAGACGAGCCCGAACCTCGATGTGGGCCCAGTCTCCTCAAGGCTATTGTCCACCAGCCAATGTACAATCGCTGCTGTGAAGGGTGTATTGTATATACCACTTTTGTATACAAAAAAGATTATATATATACGAAGTTATGTAAAAGAATTTAAGAAAAAGAAAGGGAAAGATAGGGAAAGAGTTGCAGAACAGAATAATGCCATAAAATTTATGATTGTACATTACATCTGTCTGTATATAACAATAATTTAGTTAATTATAATACTAATGAGATAAATTGGACAAGAGTATTAGGGGTGAAAACTATAATCATTAGCTCAAAATGCCAAATTTAAAAAAAACCAAAGTTGGACTTTATTGTTGTACCCTATAAATAAACACATATAATGAAATAAAATAAAAATAAAATGACATGAAATAGTAAAAGTAAAATGATAATAAAGCTAATTATAGATATATAGTTACATTGAATGGAACGTTAACAAGGGCTAGCTCCACTCAATATATCCCATCAATAATTAGCAAAACTAGTTTTCTGTAACAGAAAACTAGTTTTGATTAACTAATTGAACTGCTATTTAAGTAAACGAGGATTCATTCTTATAATTTCCCATTGCTTTTCTATATTTTTATCTTATTCACATATTTTCAAATATATCAGGCATTTTCTATTGTACTTAATTTTATATCTTATTCAAAATACTTCTGATATATCAGATAATTTCTAATCATTATTGGATTTAAATTACATCAAATATCACTTCATACTAAATAACAGGATCCTTACTAAAAGGTCGGGCAGTTACGCTCCCGGTAAATCCGAAGTATCTATATGAAATGCTGTTTCTATGCATTTGCTTTTTTGCTTGCTAACTCTAATTTTTTATACCTCAAAATCTATTAGAGCAATTCGAGGAAGATTGAGGTCTATTACTATTCTTAATCCTATTCATATTCGTCTTAATTTTTAGGCATAAGCCTTCCTTTTCACTACATAAATAAATAATTGGTACTCATATATATTATTCATTTTTCACTTCCATTATTATTAATTTGCACTGCTATCTGTAGGGCTAGCGGTTATTTTGCCAGTTTTCTGCTAAATTTAAGGTATATAAAAGTAATTAAGCCAATTTAATTATATAATTACAGTAAATTCTCAGTATATTTGAACATAGAAATACTGGCAAATGGCAAACAGAAACAGATAGCTTCTGCTAATTATTGATGGGCTATATTGAGTGGAGCTAGCCCTTGTTAACGTTCCACTCAATGTAACCATAATTAGGTATATTATCATTTTACTTCTACTATTTCATGTCATTTTATTTTTATTTTATTTTATTATATGTGTTTATTTATAGGGTACAACAATAAAGTCCAACTTGGGTTATTTAAATTTGTCATTTTGAGCTATATTATATATACAGGGTGTTTCAGTTAAACGTTTCAGAACTTCTAAGAGGGGTAGGGTACATCCTGATAACTCGAAATCATATAGCAATGTGGGGTCGGAAATGCTTTCCTGAAGCGGTGTTGTACACAGAAGCACCATAAAGAAAAGAGACCGTAAGTGAGAAATCGTTTTAATAATACATGAAAAGAAGCAAAAGGTACATGGATTAAAGTAAGTGTTCGAAGTTTCTTCCACGGGCTACAATGCACGCCTCACATCTCCGACGCATGGACATTATTATTATTATTATCTGTTTATTTCCATAAGGAAACCACCCCGGGACGGCAAAGTGCCATTCTGGAATACTCCAGGCGAATTTCGAATTTCTTCGGCAGCTACTGCGATTCTTGCAACCAGCTCCTCAGCATTGTTAACAGGGGTGTCATAAACTAGCGATTTCATATGACCCCAGAAATAAAAATCAAGACATGATAGGTCGGGTGACCGAGCAGGCCAACGCACGGGACCACCACGTCCGATCCACTGTTGACCAAATGTGACATCCAGGTAGTTACGAACATCTCCGCTATAATGGGCAGGGGCTCCATCGTGTTGGAACCACATTGTCTGTTGCGTCGATGCAGAAATCTGTTCATCTCTCAAAAGTTGTGGCAATACTTGCTGCAGAAAGATCAAGTAGATAGGTCCGGTTAGACGACACGGTAACAGGTAAGGTCCGATGAGGTGATCTCCCATAATACCGGCCCATACATTGACCGAAAATCGAATCTGTGCTGCACGACGTCGTATTGCATGCGGGTTCTCGACCGCCCAGATATGGTCGTTATGCGTGTTGAAAATTCCTTCCCTTGTGAAGGATGCCTCATCGGAAAACAACACTTCAGCAGGAAAAAGGGGATTTGTAGCACATTTTCCAAGGTACCACTGTGCGAAAGCAATACGAGGTGCATAATCCTCCGGTTGCTGTGTCTGGACACGCTGCACGTGAAACGGATGCATGTCTTGTTCTCGGAGAATCCTCCAGACGCTGCAATGGGAAACCCCGACTGCGTTTGCTAGACTTCGTGTACTCGTTCTTGGATTCCCCTGTACATGCTGCAGCACATTCTGTTCGACGGCTGGAGTCCGTGCTGTTCTTACCCTGTCCCTGTCAGCTCTTTCAAATGAACCTCTCTCAGCTAACCTCTGGTGCAGTCTTGCAAAGAAATTATGACTGGGAATACGCCTCGTCGGATATCGTTCCGCGTACAAACGCTGTGCGGCTGGCCCACTACAATTTGCAGCCCCGTACGCCAAATGCATATCGGCTAACTCTGCGTTCGTGTAATCATCCATCCATCCTACTAACTTGGCGTTCTTGTTCAAGAAATTCGAAATTCGCCTGGAGTATTCCAGAATGTTCAGATGTCCATGCGTCGGAGATGTGAGGTGTGCATTGTAGCCCGTGGAAGAAACTTCGAACACTTACTTTAATCCATGTACCTTTTGCTTCTTTTCATGTATTATTAAAACGATTTCTCACTTACGGTCTCTTTTCTTTATGGTGCTTCTGTGTACAACACCGCTTCAGGAAAGCATTTCCGACCCCACATTGCTATATGATTTCGAGTTGTCAGGATGTACCCTACCCCTCTTAGAAGTTCTGAAACGTTTAACTGAAACACCTTGTATATATACACTGTGCTGCCACTGTACACCTACCTAGTAGCGTGTTGAGCCTCATTTAGCCTTCAAAACAGCCTGAATTCGTCTAGGCATGGATTGAACAAGATGCTGAAAACGTTGTGCAGGAATGGAGTACCATGCAGACATGAGTGTGTCACGCAGTTCCTTGAGATTCGACGGAGGGGTAGGCCTGCAGCGAACAGCCCTTTCCAGCTCATCTCAAAGATGCTCAATAGGATTGAGATCCCGGGACTGAGCGGGCCACTGCAGCAAAGAAAAATCATTGTCATGTTCCTGGAACCGTTCCATAGTGGTTCGGGCTTTGTGCACCGGCGCATTATCCTGTTGAAAGTAACTATCTGAATGAGGATAAACTGTCAACATGAACGGATGCACTTGGTCAGCAACGATATTTAGGTCGATGTGACATTCAAACGTGATGGTTATCAATGGACCCAACCTGTGACAAGAAAACATTCCGCCACACCATAACACTGCCCCCATCACCATGCACAGTAGTCGTCAGACATGTCGGGCCCATGCGTTCATGTTGTTTTTGCTAAATTCTGATCCTTTCATCAACATGATGCACCAGGAACTTCGACTCGTCGGACCAAGCAACTGTTTTCCAATCCTCGATAGTCCATTGCTGGTATTGCTGTGCCCACAGGATGCGTGCTCTCTTATTCTTCATTGATAACAGAGATACGCGATGTGGCCGTCGGCTGGTGTAGCCCATTCGCGACAAAGTGCGGCTAGTGGTCCGTTACGATATTTTGTACTGCGCACCAAGGTTGTATTCTGACGTGATGTGCGACATTGTGGCCCGTTTGTTTGCTTGCACAATTCTAGCCATCCTCCTCTGACCTCTCTCATCAACAAGCGATTTTCACCCAGAGGAGTGCCGTTGAGAGGATGTATTCTGTTCGTTGCACCATTCTCGATCCACCCTTGAAACTGTGGTGCGTGAAAAGTTCAGGAGAACTGCCATTTCAGAGATGCTTTGTCCGGCACGTGTTGCACCTATTACCATTCCACGTTCGAAGACCGTTAGATCACTCCTTTCCCCCATTCTTGCTACGGTTTGTACGATTAACTGATACTAGAAAGGTTGTTCTGTTGCATTTATATCCACAACTGTGGTCATGTGACTTGCAACCTTGTGAGACAAACCATTTGTATGTACAGCAGGGGTGTACCTAATTATTATTATTATTGTTGAAATCAGTTTATTTCCCAAGTAACAAGAGTGCATGCGTGCTCGACCCGAGACATTTACAGGATTGTAAAATATACAATTGCATGAGTCTTTGTCAAGCACAAATAGGCAAGTTAAAAAAAAAAAAAAAAAACAACAACAACAAAAAAAAAACAGTCCGTCATGTCCAGGAGCAGGTGTGTATCATAGATTCATTATCTGGTAGCAGTTCTTGAGGATTTCCTGCCTGTAGAGCTTGTATTCACAGAACCTATCAGGGTGTATCCTAAATTTATTGAAGATTCGAAGACAATTGGCTGGAAACATGTTCCTCAGGGAATCAGAAACAGGAGTTGAGTCTCCCCTCTTGCCCTCCCCGTGCCCGAGATTAATGTGGATACCGATGGAGCATCAGTTCGCCGCGTTAGAAGCAGTGCAAGCGTGAGGACATTTTTTATCATGATGATATGTCTCCAGGGAGTGGTGCCCAGAATTGCTTGAGGATCGATCTGGAGATAGTTAGGGGTCCCTACCACCGTATTCATCCACCTAAGCAACCAGTACTCCAAACTGAGATACTTGTGAAGGTATGAGGCAGGGGCAGATGACCAAATTTCTGATGCATAGAGAGGGTAATACACCTGCAATCAGCGTAATACACCTCAGGATGTGCCGAACAAGCAGCGCTGGCTGATGCACACCACCCAGCTCCTGACGCATTGCCCAAAGAGCCGCGTACGTCTTCTGCCTCATCCTGACAAAGTGAGGCTGAAAGGTGAGCCCAACAAAATGGGAGCACTTTTTGCACCGGCTCCCTACTAACAAAGATTGGGATATCATTTTTGACTCTCTTCTTGGTTATCGGCAGTTGCGCTGATTTGGAAGGGCTCATATGCAGCCCAATTGTGGCAAGATAATTTTCCAAGCTCAGTATCTGGTTGGTTGATATCATGAATCTGATGATTATGATCTGAGCTCACGTACAACTTCAGATTAGGCGCCTCCGTAGCCAGGTGGGAAGGAGCAGCAGTGCGTAGCACACGCTTCTTGATTAGACCGGGGTTCGAGCCCGTCACCACCAAATACGGAGGATGCGGAAAGGTCAGGGAATGACCACCGCATATCCCGGAGCAATATGGCCTTAGTTGCTAATGCTCCTAAAAACCAAATAAATAACAGCTTCAGATCGTCGGCGTAAGAGATAAAGTTAAGATTGTGAGCTAGGAAAGGCTCCAAAACTGTTGAAACAGGACAGCTGACAGCACGCTTCCTTCCTAATAAAGTGGCACCACAGGTAGTTCCTGTTTATAATAATACATGGATTAAAAAGTGTTATGTTTTACAGAGGATGTGCATCAGGAAACAAATGAATACACACACTCGAGTATATTTGTGATTCGTGGCATGAACGTAGAGTCAGTTGTCACTTTATGGTACATATTTGAAAATACCTAACGAAATTGTGCCCTTATGAATCATTTGGGAACTTTCTTTTCGTTTTAGAACATCAGAAAACCAAACCATTCTTTATAATTCGGAAAACTAAATTACTAACAGACTAAAAGATTAAGAGTAGGGGCAGACAGAGGCGAAAGTGATTCTTGTAATGCTTCTATTGGAATGAGCAGCAGCCTTGAAAGAAAGGTGCTGAGGATTTCAAGAACTGCTGAGAGTCCTCATGGAACACGTAAATACGTGGGCTGTGTTAGAGTAACTAAGAGTAAGAACAAGTGCATGTATACTTACATGTACACCAATGCTGGGCGTTTAGTAAATAAAATTGATGAATTTCAGCTGCTGGTGAAGATATCAAAGGCGATGTTGTTGGGATATCAGAGGCATGGTGCCGCTCAGATATAAGGGATGCAAAACTCGAATTTGGGGAGTACAGAAAGGATGGACAGGGTAGGAAAGGAGGAGGAGGTTATGCTCTTAGTTAAGAAGCACATAAAATCTAAGATAGAGCATCCAGTTGACTTGGGTGGACAGTGTAATGAGTCAGTTTGGAGTGACATAAGCAGCGTGAAAGCAAAATTGAGAGTAGGAGTGTGTTATAGGCCTAATGACTGATGAGTACAACGAACAACTGTACAGATAGAGTGAGCCAGTAAATCACAGTGTCTTATAATGGGGGATTTTAACTTTCCTGTTTCTGACTGGAATTTGTGGGTTGGTCATTCACACAATAGCAAGACCTTTATTTATTGGATGACTGCTTTCTATAGCAGCATGTTAGAGGGGCAACTAGAGGCAGTAACACTCTTGATCTGATTATCAGCAGTGATTCTTCATGCATTAGGAACCTGCAGATAAAAGAATCACTAGGTGACAGTGATCACAATGTACTGATGTGGGAATTACTTAAAGATGTAACTACCATCAGGGGTAAGGGGAAAGGTTTTTGATTTTCGTAAAGGTAACTATGGTGGTCTGGAACAGTTTTTAAATTCTATATAGTGGGAACAACATCAGCAAATTCTAAATGGGAGAGCATACAAGGAATTACATAGTCATAGAAGCTACTAGGCTTTTCATACCAACTAAGTAATACTGTTCAAGGTTTAGGACCAAATGGACGTCAGATTAACTACTGAGACTCGTGGCAGAGAAGAAAAATGCATGGGATGCGTATAAATTATCAGGCGACACAGAAGCCTATGGCAGATATAAGCTAGTCTGTAATCAAGTCACAAAGGAGGTTAGGCAGGTGAAGGCAGATTACGAGAAATCTTTGGCAAAAGATGTAAAGAAAAACAGCAAAGATTTCTTTACTTATTTAAACACTAGAAGGGAATGAATCAAACTGATCTACTCGATATCGGTGGTTCGACTGTTGATGATCCTGCTCAGATAGCTGATAATCTGACATGAGGAGTTATTCAGGTAGAGGAGTGCCAGAAGTTTATCAAACTCTAACAGGGAGCTAAATTTTATAATAACTGAGATGAAAGTGGAGGAATAATTGTTGAAGTTAAACATAAGAAAGGCAGCTGGGGAGAATGGGACTGTGATAATTAGGGAGGCACCGAAGGAAGCAAGCAAACCCTTAGCCATAATTATGAGAACATCCTTGGATTCATGGGAGGTCCCCACAGACTGGAAATGTGTGAATGTATGATCCCTAGTTCACACAGGGAATGAACCTCTAGATGATCCCTAGTTCACACAGGGAATCAAAAGGGGACACGAATAATTACGGACCCGTTAATTTAATTCTATTCCGGGAAAAAATGCCGGATCATCTAGAAAAGGCTGAAATTATACTTCAGACAGAACTTGGGTTTGTTGAGTGAAAATCTTGGTTGGCTAATTTGATTGGTTACTACGATGTGGTCACAAAGGAACTGGATACAAAAAATAATTTTGATTTCGTAAATAAAGTTTGATACTGTTGTGCATAAAAGATTGCTGCAATTATTTTGCATGAAGCATGGGACTACGCTTAAGATTCACTATTGAGCGGGTCAGTGCCTTTGCACTATGTTTTGTTCGTAGTGAACTGTTCAAGTTGATAATTGGCATCGTTTTAATTGAATCTCATATTGTGGATAAGTTCACAACTAGTGGCCGAGGTATTGCACTGCTTTGAATCCAGTTGTATAATGCAATGGTGAAGTCACATCTTTGCATACTGGTCTGCAGGCCTCATTTTAGGATGTAGAGCTGCTGAACGAGTACAGAGAAGGGCAACGAGATTGGCGAAGGTTTACAAAGCGTTGCTCTTACCCAGAATAGCTTCAGTGCTGCAAATTGTAGCATCTGGAGACTAGGCACTTGAGAGATTATCAGATTAAGGTGCTTAAGGGTTTGAATCGATTGAGCAAACTCAATTCTGATGGGATTGTTTCCCTTGCTCAGACTACACACATGAGGGGGCACAAATTCGTATTGAGGATCGATGGTTGCACAATAGATATGCGAAATTTTGGCTTTAATCAGCGGGTGGTTGCTGGAACAAGCTTGATAGCTTAAATAAATTCGAGTTACAGCTAGACAAAGAATGAACAGGTGAAATGGGAAGCTGGTTTTTTTTTTTTTCTTTTTTTGGCCTAGCAAATTCAGTTAGTACAGTTAGCAATTTTTCGTGTCTTAGCAATTTCAATTAGTCCAATATCGCAATAACCTCGATCAGGTGTGATGAGGCAAGTTTCAAACCAACTGGAATGAACAAAGGAATTACGTAGCTATCTGTCAGGCCTTAGTCCTTGTCCTAGATATGTAATAAAGCTATAATTTTCACTATGTATATAAAGTGCTTAGCATCATAATACACAGCCATTTCTGTATAAACAGAAAATTTTTAAGGTGGCATCGTTTTAGGTTATATCTCATATTGTGAATACCTTCACAACGAGTTGCCATGATATTGCACTACTAGTAGTGCAATATCATAACATGACAACCATGATATTGCACTACTAGTAGTGCAATATCATGGCAACTCGTTGTGAAGGTATTCACAATATGAGATATAACCTAAAACGATGCCACCTTAAAAATTTTCTGTTTATACAGAAATGGCTGTGTATTATGATGCTAAGCACTTTATATACATAGTCTAAATTTGTTCGCAGCTTGAGGCTCTAGCCCTAAATGCGCCTTAGCTATAATTTTCTTAATTCTCTGTTCATTTCGTCCCAAAGATGCTGTTAGGTTGAGATAACTTTTCTATGCTGGCCTCTGAAATGTTCTGTCTTTTTCAAAGATTGTTCAGAACTTTTCGTGTTTGGAATGAAGTCGTTGACGTGCCAGTTACTTTTGTAAGCCAAAATATTTAGCAATTTTGTAATTCCAATTTTTCACAGTCACAGTTATATTCTGGAGAGTGACGTTGTAGCTGTTTTGTAGTGTCATAAATTTTGAGAATTATTTGAGAATAACTCTTTTCTCTTTTTCTTGCAAGAATAAGAACACTTTCAAAAGGTGTAGAAATTGAAGAGTTGCTTTTCAGAAGGTGTATTGTACAATGATAACCTTCTTATTGAAAAGCAATTCTTCATACATGAATTTTTGTTATTAATTTAATTGTAGTTCAATTTTCCTTATTGATAAAACAATTTAGACCATGGAAATGTTTATTAATTTTAAACCTCAGGGATTATAATTTACATTCGAACAGTTGCAGAAATTTGTCATCTAGTTCAATTACCCGCGTAGAGTACCTCAGTGAATTTTAAACATCTTTTATCCTTACATCACAGAGACTGGTTCGATGTTTGTGAGGGGAAAACCGGAGAAATCCCGGAGAAAAACCTCACGACCACGGTCTGAGACCAGCTAACTGAGAACTTGAAAAAAAAAAAGAAAAATTGTTGTGCTATTCTATATTCTCATTACATTTATTTATTACAAATTAAAATCAGATAAAGTATAATATTGCATTGAGATACTGCGTTTAGAATCTAAATCTAAAGTGCGTCCTAGATTTTGTCTATTATTCAAGCATAGAAGAGCACATACAGAAAGAGAATTTATCCATTCGCTCCCTTGTCAGGTATACGATCCTCTCTACCGATGGATCCCCTCAAGTTGTCGAGCTGAGGTTCCTCATGGTCAACTATTCGGGATCGAATACATGGATATCTCTGCCCTTACACTAACTACATTGATTCTCAACTTAGTTAACCGGCACAGAAATCCACGCGAGCCTGTTTAAGGGGTTATCCATACGGAAAGGCACCAGCACAAACAGATAATGCACTGTTTCCTCCTCCACCTCACAGACAAATACCAGCCGCACTTGTGCCCTCACCGCACAGGCAGTTCATTAAAAAAAAACAACAAAAAATACATTGCCCCAACCCCAAATATGATCACCCGCCACATTAAGCTAGACAATGACTTCCCCCCGCACAGCGTGCTAAAAATAGAAATGATGTACCGCTCGCTCCTCCAGCCTACCAAACGGCCAACATTCTCTATCGTAATACTATGCGGTTGAATGCCATCTCTAGGTACTTTGATTTTCCCGGAAATTACCTTCTTCTGTGAGCCCTGTAAAAAAAATTGAAAAAAATGATTATTAGTTTAAAATAACTAGAAATCACGGGAGCCTTTTTAAGGGGCTACCCATACGGAAAGGCACCAGCCCATACAGATAGTGCACTGTTTCCTCCCCCTCCTCACAGTCAAATAGCTGTCGCACTTGTGCCTCCACCCCAAGACCCTAATTCCAACTAGTTTCAGTTCACTGAAAGTATAAAAAACTCACTGACCTACCAATGCCCACCCCAAACACAATCACCCGCCAATACAATGACACCCTCAACACAGCGTGCTAAAAAATAGAAATGATGCACCGTCATTTCTATTTTTTCTATTACGATAGTGAATAATACGGCTATGATTCACTATCGTAATACCATACTGTTGAATGCCAATATCTATAAAGATACCTTGACTTTCGCGGAAATTGCCTTCATCTGTGAAACATGTGAAACATTGAATAATTATCAGTTTAAGAAATAATCAGTAATCCACGATGTTTAAGGCACCAGCCCATACAGATAGTGCACTGTTTCCTCCCCCTCCTCTCAGCCAAATACCTGTGGTACTTGTGCCTTCACCTCACAGGCAGCTAAAAAGTCTAAAAGAAAACTCCAATTGACCCACCAAGCACACCGTACACATGATCACCCGCCACTTTACGATAGACAATGACTCCACACCGCACAGAGTGCTAAAAATAGAAATGATGTACGATACCTCCAGCCTACCACGGCCATCATTCACTATTATAATACTGTGCGGTTGAATGCCAATATCTCTAAGGGTATCCTTGACTTGAGCAGAAACTGCCTTCATCTGTGGAACCCGTAAAATATTGAATGATCATCAGTCCAGGAAATAATCAAACTGTCTCAGCAATGGAAACATGCTGAGACAGTTTGATCGTGTTGGATACAAGTATATATAGAGCAAACTCGCATTATTACGTCAAAAATGGCCAATTAAATATAAGATCCGCTTCCATTTCACAACAATCAGGATGATTATTGAATTTGTGTCAACAATCATTGTCATTGTTACTGGTGTTTGTATGTGTTAATCAATGCAACTGAGGCTGTGAGGTGGCAGTATGTTGTGTCGGAAAATTGGTGTATTTTAAGTCGGTCGGTATGTTTTTTCTTGATTAAAACCTTGAGACTCTCTGATGATCGAAAATTTCAATGTCTACTGACAATGGTGGGAAAGGAGGTTAACAATCCGGGACAAGCCATGTTGCTTAAAGAAATCTTAGCTGGCTATTATATGGTTATAATAGCCATTTCACGTGGTATAAGAGTGGTTTTAATATAATAACTTTAATACCAATATGCATTAACAAAAAATGTGAGTAAATCCCATTTTGGACATTTTTTAACATTCGTTCGAGAATTTTACTTTTCATAATATTAATATACACTATGCTGGCACTTTATTAGGTACACCTACCTAGTAGCGTGTTGAGCCTCCATTAGCCTTCAAAACAGCCTGAATTCGTCTAGGCATGAATTGAACAAGATGCTGAAAACGTTGTACAGGAATGAAGTACCATGCAGACATAAGTGTGTCACGCAGTTTCTTGAGATTCGATGGTGGTGTAGGCCTGCAGCGAACAGCCCTTTCCAGCTCATCCCAAAGATGTTCAATAGGATTGAGATCCGCGTACTGAGCGGGCCACTGCAGCAAAGAAAAGTCATTGTCATGTTCCTGGAACCATTTCATGGTGATTCGGGCTTTGTGCACCGGCGCATTATCCTGCTGGAAGTAACCATCTGACTGAGGACAAACTGTCAACATGAACGGATGCACTTGGTCAGCAACGATATTTAGGTACGATGTGGCATTCAGACGTGAATCTATGGGTATCAATGGACCCAACGTGTGCCAAGTAAACATTCCCCACACCATAACAGTGTCCCCACCACCGTGCACAGTAGTCATCAGATATGACGGGTCCATGAATTCATGTTGTTTTCGCCAAATTCTGAGCCTTCCATCAACATGATGCACCAGGAATTTCGACTCGTGAGACCAAGCAACTGTTTTCCAATCGTCGATAGTCCATTGCTGGTGTTGCTGTGCCCACAGGAGGCGTGCTCTCTTGTTCTTCATTGATAACAAAGGTACGCGATATGGCCGTCGGCTGTTGTAGCTCATTCGCGACAAAGTGCGACTAGTGGTCCGTTACGATATATTGTACTGCGCACCAAGGTTGTATTCTGACGTGATGTGCGAAATTGTTGCCCGTCTGTTTGCTTGCACGATTCTAGCCATCCTCCTCTGACCTCTCATCAACAAGCGATTTTCACCCACAGGAGTGCCGTTGACAGGATGTGTTCTGTTTGTTGCACCATTCTCGATCTACCCTTGAAACTGTGGTGCGTGAAAAGTTCAGGAGAACTTCCGTTTCAGAGATGCTTTGTCCAGCACGTCTTGCACCTATTATCATTCCACGTTCGAAGACCATTAGATCACTCCTTTCCACCATTCTTGCTACGGTTTGCATGCTTAACTGATACTAGAAAGGTTGTTCTGCTGCATTTATATCCACAACTGTGGTCGTGTGACTTGCAACCTTGTGGGACAGGCCATTGCTGTTCACAGCAGGGGCGTACCTAATAGAGGGGCAGCACAGTGTATATATATATATATATATACACACACACACTGGGTTAGCTTTGCATTAGCAGCTCCTAATGAATTCGTGGGCCACCGTTTGTCCGTAATACTGCCTTCTTGGCGAAGTCTCCACAAGGTGCTGTAGAGTGTTAGACATTTTTCGATGGTGGTAGCATCGAAGAATGCCCTTTTCCAGTAGGTTCCAAATATGCTCAAATTGGGTTGAGATCAAGTGAGGTGGGCGGTCATGGGAGGACGGAAATTCATTGTCATGTTCCCGAAACCAATTAGCAACCTGTCGGCTTTGTGGTATTGCACGTTGTCTCGTTAATAGACACAGCCGGAGTTGTCCGGATATAACTAGGATATCCTTTAGATCCCTGGGCGCAACTGAAACTTGCATTGTCCCAATGCACGTGGCCATTATTACGAAATTCGAACGATTGAATCTGTACTACAAAAATTAATGAACAGTTCATTGCTGAGTACCAGTCAGTTTCGTTGCTGTAATTATGAAGTTCTAAACCCAGGTTTCTGACCAGGGGCCATCGAAAAGTATAAAAAAGGAAACCTTTTTATTACATGTTATCGACTGAAATTTATTTATATTTTATAATTTAAAAGATTATATAAGTTTATATATATATTTATAGGCTAAACGATATAAAAATTTATATTGTTCCATAAATTAATGAATTCAGGGGTCTTGTACTGTATATATAAAATAATTTTTACATTGATTAATTGTTCTTTATTCCATTTATTATTGCAGTAATAAAAGTTATTAATTCACAAACCAAAATAATGTTTTGTTATTAATGATATAATTTTCCATCTTAGTGAATAATAAGAAATTTATAGCTGTAGTTTTAGAATCCTTTAGCCCACGCCTGATTATGCCACTAGAGGGAGAGATTTTTCTTTGTCCCTCTAGTGGCAAACTCTGAGTCAACCAGCAATGTAAATGTACAAAATTTCTCATTGCTTGGTTTGGCGTATGGAAACAGACTAAACATTAGTCAGTGATATCTGAAATGGTGCCGGCTAAAATAACAAGAGAAAAAGAAATAAATATTTCTCTTTAATTGATGTCAATTATTTTTGGCAGAGGTAAATATTTAAAAAATCGTTTAGAGTACACGAAGACAGAAGGATAATGATGACAGCTGAGAAGAACATCAAAGCTGGCAGCATTAGAGAATGCACAGTTGAAATTCTGCAAGCGTATCTGACTGAATGTGAACATGAAAGTCATTGTTTTTTCTGTTAAGGGGGGGGAATTATTTCAGCAACGTTTCTCTATTTCTCTCTCTGCTTCAGACGGCGCCAGCTTTCACAGTTCTCTCGAACCTATTCTGCTTTCTTTAAAATCATTGCGCTCCTTATTAAATAAGGAACTTTGACCTACTTATAAATAATGTTTTTTTAGCGAAATGAAGACTTCTTTGAGTTATCCTGATAGTGATGAGTGGATGATAAGTTTATGTTCCTATAAATGTTTGAAATTAAGTGTTTCACATGGTCTCTGCAAAATAATACTTACCTTGACTTGTCCAGAACTTTACAAAGTGGGTGTCGCATCATGTCCCAAAGGGTGTCACTAAATTTTGGCATCATATCAACGCTGTTTTTATTATGCGTCCCGTTGCATTTGCCATCAACTTCAAAGATAAGAAACAGAAAGGGAGAGGTGTCGAATGATTATAAAACTATAGATAGGGTGTCAAATTATTTTTGCCACATACATAGGGTATCGGCGTCAAAAAAGTTTGGAAAGCATTAGACATGGACATTAATTGGGTCTTTGTCTGAGGACTAAAGAAATGGGAAATGGCTTTTCTTACAACGAAGTTTCCGTGGTGTAGTGGTTATCACGTGCGCCTCACACGCGCAAGGTCCTCGGTTCGATCCCGCGCGGAAACAGAGTGCATTTTTTTTCCCCCTCTCCTTTTCAAATTGATATCCTTTTCATTTTTATTTATTTTTCTCGTGAAACTGCACAGTATATGCAACAGTGGCGAAACTATGGCTGCTCGGGTTCCCTCTCCCCTCAGTGGCCTGTTTTGTTGTATGGTAGTTTCGCCACTTATGTGCAACACTATATGTTGCATGTAAAATTTTACGAAACCCGAACGTGTTTCAGGTTAATGGAAGAAAAGGTAACGCGTATACGCGATATGACTGATATGTATGATAAACAGGAACAGCGTTCTGTTTCTCTCCTGTCCATTCTGATCCATGGATAAAAGATGGATCTAAAATTTAAAACTAGATAAATATAAGTACTGTATACCTGAACACACACGTGTTTCAAGTGGTACAGCATTTTCATGGTCTTAATGAGTAACGTGCTTTCATATAAGGTTAATGGAGTTATGGCAGTTATGGCTTCGAAAATTAGTTTGTTTCATTTAACTGTTTCTTAGCCGTCTCATTTCTGGTGTTAGTTGTATTGCGTCCGAAAACAATATTATTACATTAACACATTGTCGCTACTAGAAAAGCCCTTCACTCATATACATGATGGTTATAGAGTTCTTCTCACTTTTAAAAATTAAAAACACAAAAACAACGATGTTTCCGTGGTGTAGTGGTTATCACGTGCGCCTCATACGCCCAAAGTCTTCGGTTCGATCCCGAGCCGAAACAGGCTGAGTTTTGGCCCCCGTGGGTAGCATAGTTGGAAGGATCGCTGTCTTTTCCCACACCGGATGGAAAAGAGCTGAATTGGACTCCCGTAGACGAGGGGAGGAATTTTCGTCGGCCTCTTTCACAATGTGGCCGAGTTAGTCGGTTTCAGGCGAGGGTAGCATGGTTTTTCTCCCGAAAACTCGAGGTTTTCATCTAGCAAACAGAAGATCGACCTCAGAACACACGCAATTTATAGACAATATACACAGAACAATATGGTCTTAGTCGCTGATGCTCCTAAAACCCTACTCCAACAAAAATAACAACTCAAAAACTTATAAGTCGTTTCGAAAAACGGTTTGCATTGAAATAGAAATTGGGGGTTGAAAAGTTTTTAGTTCAATATAGATCGCAAAGGTTTTCATGAAAGAAAATACTGTCAATCTGTGCCGTGACTCTTCTTGTGTGTTCACAGAAAATTTCAGGTTTTTAACTATATTCTTTTCCTTTACGGAGGGTGTTGAATTGTGGAAGGTGAAAGAATGAAGATGGCGACTGTTGAAAGAATCAAACATCGTGCAGTCCTCGAGTACCTTCAATTTAAGGGAATGTCGCCGAAAGAAATTCATGATGATATACAGCAATCATTAGGGAATCTTGTCATTCATACTCCTCAGTCAAAAACTGGGATGCAGTATTTAAGCGTAGACGAGACAATGTTGAAGATGGATCCCACAGTGGGAGACCTATTATCGTCTCGACACCGGCAAATGTGGATGCCATTCATGACCTGATCATGCAAGACTGCAGAATAACATCGAAGCACATTGAAACAACATTCAACATCTCCCATGAGCGAGGGCACGATATTGTGGTGAATGTTTTAGGAATGAAAGGGAGTTTATTCTAGGTAAGTCCCTAGCACTGAATGCAGATCAGATGCGTGAAAGAATGAGGTGTTTTCATGAGATTGTGCAGCATTTTGAAGCTAATGAAGTTCAGTTTTTTGGGTGCGGTATACCAATATGTACGAAACATGGGGCAGCACTTCGACCCTAAAACAAAAGAACATTCGAAACAGTGGAAGCGTCCCACTTGCTGCCCTCCTAGAAGTTTTGAGCGCAGAATTCGGAAAGTCATGGCATCCGTCTTCTGGGATGCAGAAGTGGTTATCATGGTTGATTGCCTGGAACGAAGCGCCACTATCAATGTCGAGTATTATTTTAACCTACTGAGACATTGGTTATTGAGGATTGAGGCTCAAAAGGCGAGGGAAATTTACCAAAGGAGTCATCTTGCATCAAGACAATGCACAAACGCTGTGTGCACCTGCGCAGATAATGTTTGGTACTCAAGAACACTGCGTGACTGTCGGTTCGAGCTATTACAGCATCCACCTACTCAACAGATCTGGCTCTATTGGACAGGTATTTCGAACGAACGGAGGGGTGAAATGGGAGTGGGTTTTTTTTTTTTTTTTTTTTTTGGCTGATGCTGAATAAGCTTGCTTTCTTGCATCATATGCCTCTGCTAATGCTAATGCTAATGCTATTAGACTATTTTCTATATCCAAATCTCAAAAAGGACTTGAAAGAACAGAAATTCGATAGTGACAATGCTGTGATGGATGCAAGCAACAACTGGTTAGAGTCAAAATGTTCTGAATTTTTTTTTAGTGGATTACGAAAACTAGTGGATCGTGCCAGAAAGTGCATTGACTTAAGGGCGGACTACTTTGAAAAATAAATGGGTTTTCACTACTTTCCAGCATTCCTTCTATGAGAAGCTAGAAACCTTTAAACCTCCCCTCGTATGTGAAAGAATTTTAAACAATTAAAACTTAGTTCAAAATTTTACCACCGGGGGTTAGGCGATTATTCACTCCAGTAAATAAATTAACTTTTGCTCTCGTGATAAAAACGAAAGATCTGTGATCGGAGAATGGGAATGTTTGTCTTGTCGTTGGGTCGTATTCTTCGTCTTCATGATAAAAAAAAAGCTTGAAACTAACGGTAACTTAAGTGACCAGTTGTAATCTAATTCGTTTTATAACGTCTAAAAACAAAATACTTTTCGTTAAACTTTATTACAAGGACAGCAAAAGTGTTATCACGTTATTACAGGCCATAGAGGGTATCAAAGAGAGAAAAATGTCCCAGGGCCTGGATATTGTAAGGCGTTTCGAAGCAGGTTGTCTAACTCCTAAGCCTAGAAATTGTCGTCTGTCAACATCACAAAAAGTAATTCAAAGAACTGATGAGGTGCAAAAGCAACAACTAGTTCAGAATTGAAGAAATCAATCTGTTGAAAGGTAGTGAAAAATTCCATTGGAAATTCTGAAGGCAGCAATGAAGAACAGTGCTCTGTCTTGATTGCTCGTTAAAAAAATAATAAACCGACACGGGGGAGATTTGAAGGTCAATAAAGGTTGGTGAAAAATTTATCTGAATGTTATTTTCTAAATTATCACTTTGTGCGACTTCCTGATGGTCAAAATTCGAACAAAATTTTCACTGTTTAATAAAGTTCCAACATATACTGATCACAATGCGAAAACCGCTCTAAGATACTATCTATAATCTTCGAGTTATTAATTTTCAAAAGGGGAAAAGGACTTCACAACCATTCTGCATCTGTAGGTCCTAAATCAAGAACTTAGCCGTATCAAACAATCTTTAACTGATTTGACAGCTGCAGCATAATCAAAGATGGAATAATACCTTTATTTTCAGATAACCGGCTATGATGACTCCTGTAGTAGACCTCCAATGCATGGTTAGATTTACCCGATTTTTTTTTCTTTTTTTTAATAACCTGGCATCGTATTACTGGGGGGGGGCGAGATTTCGAAAGTTTGTAAACTATCTGTTCTGTTAATAAATAAATAAAATGATTGTTTTATACTCCGTGACAACCATATAAAGTGAAAGTAGTGAAAGATTGAGAATTTGAGAAATTTTTTTTTTACGTAGCGTTGAGCAAACTAAGTTTGCTACTTAGTGCATTGATCTCATATTATGGAGGCACCCCCGGCCACAAGTTGCCTTGGTATTGCACTTCTCTAAATAAAACGCACTGCTCCAGTGGCTAAGTGTATTGCTGTTTTATTTAAAGTGTTTTCTACTGCCCAGACTCAAGTTCGACTCTGTTTCTTGTATCCAAGGTTGGATGTTAATCTGTTGGATGGAAGAAACAACTTCAACATTATTTAGTCCTCATGGGATTCTCCGATTCCTTGAGGATTAAATTTGATCCAGTTTATGTAGTAGCCTCTCACGAGAGGATATTATATAAACTGGAGCAAATTGGGATTGCTCCTAAGATCTTTCATTGGATCAGACTATCTGAAAATAGGAGAGAGAATAGTCATAAATAACCATTCCGCAGAATGGACCGTTATAGAAAGTAGAATCCCTCAGGGATCATTACGGGGACCACTCCTGTTTCTAAACTCCCCTGACGACATTAACGAGGGAATGCGGGCAAATCGTCAAAGATTGCTGATGATTGGAGGATAGGAAGAGCTGTTAAAGACCAGAACCAGGCCATTATTAATGCTTCAAGATGAGTAAGATCGGCGGCAGTTATGCTCTGAAAAATGGCAGCTGAAGATTATACTGCGTGAAAGACATTATTAGGGATGACTAGTCAAAGATTTAAAACATTAAACCGACGTTACTGATGCAATTTTATGGAGACTGTTGAATTCCTGAAGTAGAAATTAGACAAAAGACACTTCTTTCCTACTAAAAGGCCAAATTAGATTGCTTGGAGAGGTTAAGACACCTGCTCAATTGTGTCTCGATAATGGATACTCAAAATTGGATCCGAAACATCGACAAGAATACAATTTTATTTTATGTACTGTGATTGCCTTTCTATAGGAAAAACACTGAGTGATCACTGAATTATAACCGCCTACCGAATACCGTGTTGGGCCACTGTTCGCACGAATAACAGCCGCTGTTCACCTAGGCATTGATGGCGTCAATGCCTAGGTGAACACTGTAGTCCGAAGACGTCCGTACGGATCTGCAACCATACTGCTTCCACGACTTTCCACAGAGCTGGAATAGATGACGGATAGCGTAGTTTTTTCTCTTGAAAATTTGGGTTTTTCGTCCAGCAAACAGAAAATCTACCATAGAACACACGCAATTTTAAATGTCTTTGCAGAATAAAACCTAGAAAACCAGGAAATATTAATAACTTTTATTGGGAAAGAAAACTCAAACAGTTTATAATAAAAAAGTTAGCAAACTTCTACATGGGTTCCTTTGGTGCAACGAAGAACGATACTCGATTTCAAACCGGGTTCGCTCCATCCAACATATCTGCACTGATGGTGGCAATTGCTTGCACGATATATGTAAATAAGGTGGCGATATTACACACCTTGGAATAAAATAAAATTATTATATTAGGGTCATCCGTAATTCATTACATAAACTAGTATTTGTATCTGTAAATTGTGTGTTCGCTGGTCGATTTGCCTGCTTTGCTGGACGAAAAAAATCCCAGTTTCCACACCTTGGAATAAGCCATGTCCTTCACACAACCCCAAAAGAAGAGATCTAAGAGAGTTATGTCAGCTGAACGAGGGGCCAATGGCATCTGTCCACGACGCCAATCCAACGGTAAGAGAACGTGTCGTTCAGAGCAGAGCACATCTGCAAGCTCCAATGAGGCGGTGCTCCATCTTGCTGAAAGATTATGTTGGGCTGTAGGTGTGCGATCTGAGAAATGCGTATTGTTTCAACGTGTCTAGGTATATGATTCCTGTAACGGTATCCTCCAAGAAGAAGAAGAATGGTCTGATAATCATGTTCTTCATAATACCACACCACACATTCATTTTTGGACTGTCTCGAATGTGCTCTTGGATACAGTGCGAGTTTTCAGAACCCCATATTGAACATTGCGTCGGTTAACCTTTCTCGAAACGTGAAATGTTGCCTCGTCAGGAAACATAATATGACTCAAGAAATCGTGGTTTTAGTCGATGCAATCAAGAATATCAATAGCGAAGTTTTGTCGCTGTGGTCTGTCAATCAGTTTCTTTAATCATTTGCAATTTATAGGCGTACAAATGCAGTCGCTTGTGGACGATCCTATGCAGAGTTGCACGGGGAATGTTCAATTCCCGTGATGCACGCCTGATTGATATCCGTGGACTGCGAACAAAAGCAGCAAATACCTTTCAAGTCACTCTTCTGAGAAGCTTTGACGACCTCCTCCATGTTGCTTTTGCACGCTACCGGTGTCAAAAATGTCCTGTACATCTCAGTATAGATTTTTGGTCATGTGCATCTTTGTTGAACACACATCTAAATTGAATTTGAATCGTGCATCCTCCCTACTTGACCACTCCGCTACGTCAGCAGAAATACTGATACTAATACTATTTCTGTCTATATCTGATCCAGAGGCAATGATAATTTTGATGCCCCTGAATTCTCGAGTATGTGGCCCCTTGTGCTTAAATCCACCGCTTGACTCAGATGTGATTGTGGTATTTGCCGAGTCCTGCGACTTCACTTTTATGTTTTATAACTGAAATTATTTTATGTTATTATGGAAATACCAACAGCCAATGGAGGATTTAAAAGTGTCAGTTAGGACTGTATAAAAATTGTAAGCTCCTGGATGCAAACAAGAAAATGTCAACCAATCGTTTACGAGTACATAAGAAAATTCTGGTAATATTTCCTTTGGCGAAGTTGGATTAGGTTATGTTAAGAAATGGAAATTATTGGAAAATTTTGATCATCAGCAATATACTATGGTATTTTATGAAAAAGGAATAATGCCAACAGCGAATTTTGAATAGATAAAAGAATCTATTTTCTTGTTCCCGCCCGGGATCGAACCGGGGACCTTGCGCGTGTAAAGCGCATGTGATAACCACTACACCACGGGAACGCTGTGAAAGATTTTAAGTTATTTTGTATTCTTATTAAACTGTCAGAATTAGAGTTTAATTCGTTAAAATGGGAGGTTTTTGGCGCTCTAGTTTCCATTTTAAAATCCTTAAAATGCAAAGCAGAACACTAATAATTTTGGAATCAGTAAATCCTTGAGCTATAAGAGGCCACTTTTGCTGAAATTCCTCACACGATTTATTCAGTCGTGTGATTTCACTTTCGTGAAAGAACCAAAGAACAATGAAGGATTTAAAAGTTTCGGTTAAGACTCTGCGAAAATTATTAAGTGCCCACATGCAAATATGTAAATATTGATCCTCTCCACTTCATAAAAAAGTGGAGAGGATCAACATTAATGGTCTAAGGAATAACATCTCGCCAGATCCCATTATTTATAACTTTTAAATAATAACTAAGATCTGAATATTCCTATTCGATGTACAGTTGATCCCCCTATTCTTCCCTCTCAACGACACTACCATTTATGTAGTCTCTGAGAGCTGGCGCCTGAATGTGGTCGCTTCCGAGCTTTCATATTTCTGTCAAAGAAACAATAGATATTCAACATTTTGGGCAATCAGGCAGGAGGAAACAGATTACCATAAAGTATCACTAATTTGCCGATATATAACAAGATGTCTTATGTTTATTCCTCTATACGCTTCAACGATCTGGTCCTCGTACCGGCATACCATAAAGAAAAGATATTTTGCATTGAATATTGAATCCTAAGAGGGCTAAACCAGTTAGGAGGAAGCCATTCACCATAACTCGATTGATATTACATGCCAACATGCCGCAGTCCCAGGTTCGCGTCGCGTGGAATCAAAGAATCCTCTTCTTCCCTTAAAGATTAAAATTAATCTTGCCTACCTCATATTTCTAGGGAAACACCATAAAATACTTTAATGAATTTCAAATGGATCGCCACAAATTAACTGAAAATAAAACTCATAGAAGAAAAACCTATGAGAATCTGTATCCCAGCTCTGCTTAACTCATATCTAAACCATAAGAGGATACCTAACAATGAAGAATTCTAGCTTGTAAACTGTACAGGAGATTAATGTACAAAGCAATAAACTGAATAAATAACATTAACATGTTGTATGATTTAGTTGTACAGATGAATTTTCAAAGTCACCACGAGCATCTGTGACATGCTCTGTTATTGGTGAGAAACATTCCACTGCAACAGCATGGATGTCTTCAGATAACTGCGTTTATCGATGTGCTCCACGATCCCCAGACCAAGATAGTGGATACAGTTATCATTCATCCATGCAGTGCAGAAAAGGTTTGGGTTCGATTCCCGTGCAGAGGTAAGAAATCTGTGGGCTTGTTCTACGCCACTGCCGAGTTTAAATCGTCATCAGTTTAAATAATCACCAAATGCTGGGTGCTTAGTAGGCAAATAACCCAGAATACTGCTGCTCCAGTATTCCGGGAAAGTCATGTGACTGAGGGATCTTCCAGTGGAGTGTCCCTCAGTCACATGAGCAGTCTCAGGATTTTCTAAAGGTGGAAGGTAGGGGCTAAAGCAGTGTTTCGGGGAATTATTAAGCTTTAATTAACATTCAGCAGTAAAAAAAAATCTACATTATTTTGATCATAAGGGAAGAGGCTATAGCCTCTTAATCCCTATCTATAACCGCCCCTGCTCAGTGATGGCTCAGAGCCAATCCAGCCTTAGCGACTACAGGAACTCTCTTTTCGAACTAATGTTCAAATAATATATAAAATATAATAAGTAAAACATTTTGTATATTATAAAAGTTCTCGAGAGATATATATAATCTACTATAATAATAATAAAATAGGATAATAATTCGCAGCATTTATAAGAAAAGGGTTAAAAATCCATGGGAAACGAAATGTGAGAGAGAGAGAAGGAAAAATATTGTTTCCGCTCAGGATCGAACTGAGGACCTTGCGCGTGTAAAGCGCACGTGATAACCACTACACCACGGAAACATTTTCTCTAGAGTTCCCTTACCAGGATGTAGATAGTAAAATTATATTGGAAGGTAAGGCCGATATTTTCTAATTACCGTATTTTCGTACTATAAGACGCACCGCTTTAGATCCTAAAAGTATATAATCCCAAAAATTCACTGCTATCAAATTTTTCATTATCGATGCTATGATTCTGATTTTTGCTTTCTTTTTAAAGAGGGCGTCATCTTTAGTACCAACAAGAGCGTTGCTGATTCTACTTTTCTGGTTCCAGTTTAGTTCCAATATATTTTAGATTAGTATTTCTTATTGCCCCCCTACGTAGTCGAGTTGTCTACAGATAAATACGAATACTTCTCATAGTTTTGATCTCACCCATGTTTGGAGAAGCCTCAGTGATTTAGGGGTCCTCTTTGATACCAAACTAGGATTCAACCATCGCATTGACAAACTTCTCAATCGCGCTGCATGCCTCAAGTGGAAAATCATCTGCATTGCATCTCAGATAAGGCCCTAACAACGATATGTTAAGTCTATTGTTTACCTCCCCCCCTCACTACTTTATGCCTGTGATCTGGGCTTCGTTCGCAACGACCATTATCAAACAGATTTCTGCAGAAGGGTTCATGCTCCTCAAGGTTGGGCAAGATACTAGTGGGAGGAATTAATAATGTGTTCTGACACGGTCCTGCTGTGTCAGCAGCACATTTAGGTGAATTAAGTCAAGTCATTTTAGGTGAATGTAGTGGGTTTTTGAATTGCATGCAATTGATGCTCTAATCCGCATTCTTTAATTCTCTTAATTGCTCTTCGTATGTTTGACCAGGTACGATGTATTGTGTTTTAAAAGCAGTGGTGTCGAAAGTCACCAGGGCTTTAAAGAATTAACTTTGTTAAAAGAAAATGTACCCCTTTCAAACAGTCCTTCTTTCTTTTGTGAATATCGCACCAAAGCCATCAGACCAGACTAACGTACATTAATTATGAAACACATCACAAAAAAAATGAGGCTCGCTCTCTCTTTTTCTTTTTTTCTCTCAGAAAACTTCAGCCATGAAAACATTGAAGAGTTCCTCCCTCCCTGACAACAACATTCCTGAGCTTACTCACACACGTGCTGAACCAAAGGAGAAGTCATCCAAGGATGATGTCAGTTACCGTGAGACACCCACGCTTAGTGTTGCCAGATTTGGCCAACGAAAAAAAAAAAAAAAAAAAAAAAAATGAGAGAGCGTTTCCGATTTTGAAGGAAAACAATAAAAAATAATTGCTGGTTTCCGATTCAGTTACCAAACCAGTTAACAGTCTCCACCCTAAAAAAAAAAAAAAAAAAAAAAAAAAAAACGGTTGACTTAAAAACCAAGCTAATAAAATACCGTATAGCAAAAATAGTTCACGGCTTACAACCACACGAGATCTACTAGGTTACCTGAAGGGGAAAGCGTGGAATAGTTCAACGTATGGGAATACACTGAAAGGACAGAATTCATTGGATACCTGGTTACTGGGCAACGCGACGCTGTCACTTCTCTCGCTAGTGGATGAACCCACCGCTTGGCAGGTATATAGGTACACTGCATTCACGTAGACAGACGGTAATTCGATGTCAGTGTGGATTAACGTCGTGAGTTAACCGACTTTGAAAGAGGGATGATAGTGGGTGCCGGACGCATAGGTCACTCTATCGCGGAGGTGGTACAGAAATTGCACTATCCCCGTTCGACAGTATCAAGAGTGTATCGGGAATACGCCATTTCTAGAATAACATCTCATCGTGGACAGCGCTGTGGGCGGAGAAAGGTGGTGGATGAACGTGGCCGTCTGTTTCGCATTGTTTCACCCAACCGGAGAGCGACAGTGGCACAAATCACCGCCGACTTCAACGAGGGAGGTGCCAGAAACGTCTCCACCAAAACCATCAGGTGATCATTAGTCGCAATAGGAGCTGCCGACCCGTCAGAGTCCCATTGTTAACACCACGATACAGCACTCTACGCCTCAACTGGGCGAAAGAATATTGGCACTGGATCTTGGATGATTGGAGATGGGTCTCCTGGTCCGATGACTTCTGTTTCCAGTTATTTCGTGCGGACAGGAGGTTGTGTATCTGGCGGAAACCGCACGAAACTATACACCGTCATATCAACGAGGAACTGTTCAGGCAGGTGGAAGGATGGGTGGTAATGGTCTGGAGCGTGGACAACTGGCACACATTGGGAACTCTCGTACGTCTAGACGCATCTCTGAACGGTCCAGGTTACGTATTCATCCTTGAAGACCATCTGCATCCTTTCATGATCATCGTTCACCCAGGGCAATGGACTCTTCCAGCAGGACAATGCGCCTCCCCACAGAGCCATGGTGACTAGAATATGGTTCGAAGAGCATTCCACAGATTTTACCACCATGGAATGGCCTCCTCGTTCACCGGACATCACCGGAGCATCTTTGGGATGCTGTGGAAAGGTCCATTCGAGCTTTGGGTCCTCCACCCAGGAATGCGACGGAATTATGGACAGCGGTGCAGCAAACATGGATGGAAATACCCGTGGGACACTTTCGTGAACTAGTGGACTCAATGCTTCGCCGTGTGATTGCCCTTATTCGAGTTATAGGTAGGCATCTCATGATTTCTGTCCACTCAGTGTATGGTGGTTTCGTCGCTTTCATTTGTTTGCAGAGGTCTCGGCCCTTGTACCGTCGATGAGTAAATGAATCAAAAGCCTTTTCTAAAGGCCTGTTCTATGGAGGCTGTACTGAGTTGATATAAGGGGAAGGAATTAGGGCTTTTTCCCATGAGCCATTCCTGGTTTATTGACCGACAACATGCATATCGGTCCATGACTTGTCCAGAAATAATACACCATTGGACAATATGGTCCAAGCAGCTCACACGCCTAAAACCCACCAATCACAAGATTAACATGCTCTTCAACCAACCAGAACCTGTTAAATTATGGTAATTGTATAATATTTATGTGCAATATGTATTGTTATTTTATTTGTTAAATAAAATAACCAAATTTATTTTATTTAACAAACTGCAGAGCATTTTTCATTTTATCATTTATGTAGGGTCCAAATACGCATTGAATCCTCCCTTTCGAAAGAGGCGTCAGATTATCTGAACTTTAATTAAGACCATCCTATCCCTTCTTCTTTACTTGTTGGTTTTTCCTTCTTCCTCTTTTATTTAATATTATTAAAATTGAATATAAATTATCGAAATTTGCATACAATTTCTTACAGAATTCGTTTGTAGGGAGTGAATTCCAAAGACACGGTTCATTTGCAGTGAAGGTGGGCGCAAATATATGGTTACGAACAAATTAGGCTCCCTCCTTCTTTCAATACTTCTAGTAAATATAGACAGGCCACTGGACCCCGTAACGCAGACAAAAATAAATACTCTGGAGTCCCGTTGTTTTCTTAACGTGCGTTTGTGCAGTCGAATTATTTATGGAATTGGTCTACAGGGGTCTAGGAGGGTTCATTCCTGGCACACTTCTTGTAATAAACTCTGTCACACTAGAATAACCTAACCATGGAACAAGAGCCAAGCGATCCCCTTCTCTCTGTCTCTTCGAGATAAACAGAACTTTGTAAGCGTACATCATCTTTATAAATTCGTTGTATAATTTGATTTTCTGCATAACAACTTAGAATGGACATTTACAATAAGACAGAAATTGAAAAAAGTTATGGTACTCTTTCGTATACCACTAGACATTGATTTATTGTGGTAGAACAGATATACTTTTAAAAAACAGAAGATAATTAAACTTGCTTGATATTTTTCTTTTTACCTGAGTAGAGTGGAACAGTTGTGGAAATTGGATTTTCTGAAACATTATCCTTTTGTCTGTTGACGTCAAGGATTAAAAAAGAAAGAAAGAAAGAGTTGCAGTGACACTCATTTTTATGTATTACTGGAGCAAGGCCGAAAATAATGATAAATGGGTGACAAATGTTAAAAACAAGATGGTACTTAGCGTCGCTGTGACTTGGTGCATCGAAATTATCCTGTCTGTGTCCTGAAATTATTGCACAGTCTAAAATAAAAGGAAACACGAACCAAAACACATGTTGATTACTTTTTAATGTCATTCTTCTAGTTCATCTGTACGCATGCACAGAGTTCTAAATTTTAAAAATAAATCGTGGACTGTACATAAAACTTGATTTGGCATGTCTCTAGTTCATTTGAACAACGCATTATTATTGCATGTTTTTCTCCAAAGAAGGTGTGAAAAGATTTGAAATTCATCAAAGGCGTCGACTGTATGTACTAACAGTCTTGCTTCAGTGTTCAGATGGTTCAAATTATCCAAGGAGCATCTCGAACGTGGGGAAAACGAAGTGCATAAAGAAAATTGAGCAGTTGCAGTCGATGTTGTGACAAAGTGTGTTGATTAACTCTTGTTGTAACGGAAGAGTAACAACCAGTGAATTAGCGTTAAAACTTGGCGTTAGTTTTCACATGATCCTTAACCTGAGATCATGGCTAGTGTCCAAGAAACCGTTTTAGAATGCCAGAGGAATATAATTAATGCTGATTAATACTTTAATGGTTTGAAAAAGTGTCTCTCTTAAACCATCTTTAAGAAGGAAGCAACCAAATCTTCTGTCCAAAGATGCTCGTTTTCTGCACAAGGTCCAAATATGGCTAGTCTGTCAATAAACCAACTGAACTGGGATGGGACATTGTTACCTAGGCGCCAGATTAGCGTGAGGCCTATTTCATCTTGACGTGATTTGATTGAGTTTATTGATATCCAAACAGACTCAAAAAAACCCAAAAAAACCTGAAGCTATTATATTAGGGTCATCCATAATTTCTTATACAGTATATGCCCATATATCTAATGTCTGTAAGTTGCATGTGTTCTCTGGTCGATTTGCCTGTTCTGTTGGACAAAAAAAAAACTTGCTATCTAAGCCTGAGACCGACTAACTCAGCCAATGAGTAAAAAAAGCCCATTAAAGTTCCTCGCGTCATCGAAGGGATTCGAACCCGGCTCTTTTCCATCCGGTGTGGGGCGGACGGTGACGATACCACTGTGCTATACGCGCAGACGTCCAGACAGACTGCCAGTGAGGTGAGGGTGACTGATACCTTGCACCTCGCAGTTACTTTAACTGGTTCCTATAAAGTACTGTTGTCTTAACTTTCCTCTGAGATGAATGGATGGTGCTAATCCTAGGGTATGATAGACTAATACTAGGGTACAATATTTCAAGTGAATTACATGTGAAATGGCAAATCAGGTATCCAAATTAATTTTGAAGGATAATTAATTGTCACCATCAAGTTGTATCAATACCTGATCAAATAGTTCCAGACTAAATTTATTTTAAAAAATAATATTCATATAAATTAATTAAACACGTCGTCTTGAATGAGTCAGCTGTTCCAATATTCCTCACGCCTTCTTTTTCAATGGGTTCTCAAATACCACTGGAATTTTTCTTTTTGATCAAACAGTCGTAAATCTAGAGGGCTGAAAGAGCAGGTAACCTGTTATCTTCTGTGGAAAGTAGATTTTACACCTTTATAAATAAACGAATAATTCCTTCGACTGTTGTTTTTTTTGTTTGGTAAAATAAATGGTAAAAGTAAAATAAAATAAAATAAAAACACACCGCAATAAATGATCGTATTAGCTTAAACTCTTTTACATTCAATACGCCATCGTGGGTAGAAAAGTTGGTAGACTCACCAACCTTCCCACAATGTTTATGGGTCCTTTTCACAACGTGGTTGACTTAGCCGGTCTCAGGCGAGGGTGGCCTGGTTTTTTTCTCCCGGAAACTCCGGATTTTCGTCTAGAAAACAGAAAATCGACCTCAGAACACAAGCAATTTACAGATAGTATATATGGAGCAATATGGCCTTAGGCTTAGAAGCTCCTAAAACTCTACAACCAACAACAACAACAATCGATACATGCAAAGCTTTTTTTATAACTAACAACAACATGTCAGCATCGAACATGTTGTTATCAATATCTAACAGTGTCATAAATAGGTTGGCAAACTAAAGACCGCTACTCAAGTACCCACTCTTCGAGCCATATGGCAACCCTGAGCTCATTCTATTATTATATTTAAACTGTCCTCAACAATTCTTTCTCGTTCATCCAATAAAAAGTTTATCTCTTTGAATAACAAACTTTCTTTCTTCTCTGTAAACAACCATAAAGTTTCTCGTTAGCGGGATAAAAAAACGTGCGACTGAGATTGTAATGGTTGCAGGTTTAACTGAACTAGGGAAAGACATGGATGGAAATACTACTAGGTAAAAAAATTAACTAAAAAGATTTTACTGCGTGAAATATTTAATTAGTTTATTGGTATTAAGGGACAAATTGATATCATTAGATCCAGACAGTCCCATTAACTAAATAAAATTGGCAATGCTTCTGATTTCTATGTTGAAATCCGTCCTTCAAGGCTGGATTTAGGAGAATAAAGTGTCATTTATTAAATTTTCTTTGGTGGTTGAAGTTCTGCGCGTGTTGTTGTAGAGTTTTAGGAGCATCAGCGACTGAGGCCTGGCTCCATGTATATCGTCTGTAAATTGAGTGTGTTTTGAGGTCGATTTTCTGTTTGCTGTAGGAAAATTCCGAGTTTCCGGGAGAAAAAACTATGTCGACTAACTGAGCCATGTTGTGAAAAAGGTATATAAAAATTCTTGCGCATGTAGCATGGTTATAGTCACCTTCTTTTTCACACCAGTGAAAAAAAGCTCAGTTTCTAACCCCGTTAATGACGCTAGGAACTTTTACGGGCTATTTTCACTCTATGGCTGAGTTAGTTGGTCTAAAGCGTGGACAGCATCTTCCCTTCCCTCCAGAAACTTGAGTTATTCATCCAGTAGCACAGGCAAATGGACCAGAAAACACACGCAGTTTATGGGCACAAGTTAGTTCCTGGGTGGCCGTAATATGACAAGTTTTTTTTTTTCACTTGGTTGAAGGTTTTTCATCACATAGTAGCTTTTATGTGAAAACTTCACGCTGTTGATAAGAATTTATAATTATCATAGAATTTTAATCGCTATTATAATTATTAATTAATATAATTGTTATTTTAATTTAATTTAAATGTTTTGAATAATTAAATAAATTTATCAAAAACCAAGGCAAATTTATGGTATTTGGCCATTGGTGCCAAACAATCAATTTACGTCATTAGTGATAGTGAATATGATTGAAAGAAACGAGTGAATTGAACTCATTGAGAGCTTAAAGTAATAATATTCTACAGCACTGTTTTGACTGTAGTTCGTTGCCTACGATTTGAACTTTAAGAAGAAGGAAGCTTAGTTTTGGCTTTGGGCCAACGAGTTTTCATTCATGCTCAGACTTCAGACAGTTTGTTCACTGTAATGCCAAAATTAAGTTTTCATAAGCTACAGGACAAAAACAAAAAGTCTCCTTTATAAATAAAGATATATCGCTCGTGAGTAACAGCTGAAAGAGGAGCATGTTGTAGATCCAGGAATTAATGAAATTAAATAGTAGAATTAATGAAAAATCTTAATTCTGATATTTAGGTGCTGTACTAGACCATAAAATTTTTAACGCGGTACATGACATTTTTAAACCATGATTTTGTTTTTTTACGTCAGTAGATATTTCCTTTTGTAGCAGTTTGTCAATGTGCAGTGACATTCAACAGTCCTTTAAACCTTATACCACTAGTGAAACTATCCACGATTCTTGTACCGAACTGGTCTCAGTAGGACTACTGCAAGCCTGCGAAAGTAGAACAGCACCAAAATAAACATTTGTACGCAGAATAAAATCCTGCTGACAACAGCATCACTACCAACTCTATGCTCATAAACACTAGAAAAGGGGACAGAAGCTACTTTTTTTTTTTGTCTTCTTGTTTTAAGGCCACTGAAATCAGAGAGTCTGGTCAGGACAAGATTTTTTTACTAAGCGTTAGATTATTTTACATAGGAGATGAAGGAAGAAATATCGTGAGGTGTCAGGAAACTGAGCATATTTCTGCACGCAGTTCTGTGGAGCGCAAGGAAATATTTCGAAGCTAATTAAGCTGTCCCATACTAAAAGGGCTTGCTGGGCTACTGGAAGCTGTCATAATCAAAGCCACACATTAATAAAATTAGCTATAGTCGGCCATCAGATGTGGTAAGGATGGGGAAAATTACGATCAGTACATGGAGGCATTGCTTAGCAGTAACTGGATTCTGAGCATTCACGATTTCACAGGAAGCAAACTTCCTCCTTTTGCATATGATGAGTTGGCCAACGGACACTAGTGTATGTACCTGCAGACAGTCTAGCTACAGCCCTGACAGGATCAGGATCTATCTTTCCTATGACGAACAGAATGGGAATAATCCTAATGCCATTGCAATTGCCAAACTATTGCCTTCCAATAAACATGATATGGACAACACCTGATGCGACACCGCTAATCGACATGAGCGTACCCCCAGTATGTCTGCTACTACACCTCCAGCATTCATAAGAAAAGGATGAAAGCCAATCGAGAAGGGGAATCACCTCCCTAACCTCCTGAACACATGAACTAATCACTTGGGACAAATAACTGCAGCTAAAGAGAAAAGGTTGCTTCCAAAAACTTTTGTGAGGCTTAATGTTAAAATCTTTAGAATCAATTCATCATAACACAAGTGATACTGGAATGCTGAAATCTCGCAAGTGGGACATCCTCATGAGAGAGAGAGAGAGAGAGAGAGAGAGAGAGAGAGAGAGAGAGAGAGAGAGAGAGAGAGAGAGAGAGTGTGGATAGCATTCACAAATGCTCCACATGAGATCAGGCTTGAGCATAGTGAGATGACAGAGATTGAAGTCGAAGTCCCCGACACATGCCAGGGGACGATTGCAAAAACTAAAGATTCAACTGAACTCACTACCAGCCTTCTATATGCACAAAAAAAAAAAAAAAAAAAAAAAAAAACTCTCATATTAGGGCCACCCAAGAACTAACTTATAAACTCATGTGTATTATGTCCATAAATTGCGCGTGTTCTCTGGTCGATTTGCTGCTTTTCTGGACCAAAAAGCCAGAGTTTCCGGGATAAAAAACCTGACACCGACAAATTCAACCATGAAGTGAAAAAAAAAGCCATATATGTTCATCGCTTCATTGACGAGCCCTGTTTTTTAAATTCGGTGTGAGGAAGATGATTATTTTAACCACTGTGCTACCCGCGAGTACAAGTACAGCAGCCTAATAGAATCTATACAACAGACAACGGTTAATCAGTCCGATTATCAAATACAAAGTATTCCAGTCAGATTAACGAATTGGAGTTGACAGTAAATTGAATTGCAAGACAGAAAAAGGCACCACATGCGGACAGATATCTATAACGACATAACGCACACGATGTTTCAAAATGCCCCTAGTATTAAAAATAAGCTAGAGACGACAAAAACCATTCTTCTCTCGGGCACAGGCGATTCTGTTAATTTCGCCCTCGTGGGTAGCACAGTTGGTAGAATTACCCTCTTCCCACATCATATGGAAAAGACCTGAGTTCGAATCCCTCCAATGACGCGAGGAATTTTTATGGGCCTTTTTGACAATGTGACTGAGTTAGTTGGTCTGAGGCGAGGTTAGCATAGTTTTTCTCCCGGAACTCGGGTTTTTCGTCCAGCAAGCAGCAAGTCGCCCACAGAACACACTGCAGTTTACAGACATTATATACGGCGAAATATTCCCGAAGTTGCTTATGCGCCTAAAACCAATCAACCGGCAGCTGTAGAATGTGGTGTGGTTGATTTGAATGATTATCATATGTGTTATCATACCCTACAGCATTTAGAAGTCTATGTCGCAGAACTCTAAAGGTACCACAACCGAGTTCTCAGTAGGTGTTCCTAATGAATAATTTTTCTGACTCGATCTGAGCAAACGTTGACATGAGATCATCCTATTTTGCATTCTTGTAATGCCAAACAACACGAAGTTGAGAATGGTCACGAGAGAAAGGCTCCATTGGAGAAGAGATCATAAAAGTAGTGATCTGAGGAGCTTAGAGGACTACTCACCTTGACCGCGTACTTTGAAGGGTTGTTTGTGAGAAAAAAGACCAAGCATGTTGGCTGCGTGGTTAGGATTGTCTGGTATTCTGGTAGGTAAATGAACAATCGTTTTTTATACTTTTCGATGGACCTTGGCCAGAAACGCGGGTTTAGAATTTCATTATTACAGCAATGAAACTAATTGGTACTCATCAATGGACTCTTCGTTAATTTTTGTAGTACATATTCAATCGTAATAGTGGCCACATACATTGGGACAATGCCAGTTGATGATATAACTATCGTACTAGCCTCGAGAACCTAATTGGATTCTTCTTAAAGATAATGAAGTGCTTAAAGAGCGACGAATACTATATAACATAGTCATCTTTTTGTATAGCTGGTGATTTTACCAAGCCATGTATGTATCGTTAGCTTCCTCAGTTAGGCTTGTTTAGTTTATGGATATTTTGTCTAGGACTTAAAAATTTATAAATATGCCACTGAAGCCATCTGCTAAGGTCAGCCTGTTAGAGATACCTAATTTAGAGAAGACGCACTTCGCGTACCACTTAGTACTCTCGCATCTTGTGCTGTCGGAAACGCAAATGACATCGAATGATTCATGAGGTATTCTCGAACATGGCTGCTCTGTCAGATCAGAACAAAGAAAAGCGTGACTCACAAAACAGTAATATTTGGATAAACCTTACTTTATTATTCTTCATCATTCAATGAATTTCATTTCATTGAATAAGGGGTGCATAAGTACATGTGCTTTGAGTAACAGGGATTTAAGCCCGTCGCTGCTAAATACCGTGCTGTTTGCTGTATTCTCTCTATCTTGTGAACTCCTCTAACAGTGTGGTCCTCCACTAGTATAAACTGAAAATTCATTTATTTATACATTTCTTGGATTTTTGTAAAACTCATACAGAAGACATTTATAAATTCGGTAGATGGTGCTCTTATTTTAATACATAAAACCATTTAGAATTTGACTCCATTATAATTTATTAAAAATTGATTTAAGGAAATAATTTTGTTTGTTTTGTTATTCATATTTTACATTCTTTCATTGTTTTTGAGAAAAGTTGAAACCTAATCAGCCATTTCTAGTTAGTACCGAAATCAGGTAGACGTCGTGTTTGAATTTCAACACATTCTGAGTACTGAACTCTTTCGAAAGAAAATTATCTTGAAGGGTTAATCTACTCACACAAAGAGATTCTTAAACAGTGTCTCACAGAAGTAAGCCGCCTTTTTCTTTTTTCTTTTTTTGTATTTTAAGCTGTCGTATGATAAAAGATCTGGCAAATCTCTTAGTCACCTTGTAAATAGTTCTCACAGTCAAAACAATCGCGACTCTGGGGAGAGTGTTTACTTCCCCCTATTGTCCCCTATAAGAGTTGTTAACTCGACAACACCACATGACAGTTTGAGAAAATGCCATTGCTTGTCCTCAAGACCTTGGCAGCTGTTAATGTTTTCTTTGGCACGCGGTGACATAGGACGGAATTTAAATTTGGAGCTCTTACTGAAGACAGGTACACGGGAACCTGGTGTTATACCATTCTTGTCATGTCCCTGCTCCAGAAGAGTGAACATTCCAGGTTTGATCGTAAAACCAGGAATTCCTAGGCACCAGTTCGTCTTTAACACAAAATAGATTTTTCGTTCGTTTAAAATAACCTCACACACGTGTGAGGTTAAAATCTTCAACAAATTTTCATCAAATATACTTTGCAGTGTCTAATTTTATAGCTGGTCTTAAGAAACTAGAATTGAAAATGAAAACGTATCCGAAGAATTGGAAATCAATAAAAATGTTCGGTTTTTCTTATGAGCTGTTTTGTCTGTTTGGAAGAGTGAAACTTGTTTATGACACTCATACTTCCAAAATTGCGTGTCTTGGTAATTTTTCTTAAATAGCGATTTAAGTTTTATTTTAATTCTTTTAAAAATTTATACTTTATTAAACATTGTTGTAGTAGTCCCCACACCGGGTGAAAAAAACCCGAGTTCGAGTCCCGTACATGACGTGAGGAATTTTTATGGGCCTTTTTCACAACGTGGCCGAGTTAGTGGGCTTCAGGCCAGGGTAGCACGGGTTTTCTCCCAGAAACTCTGGTTTTTTGACTAGCAAACAGAAAATCGCGAGTATCCGGGAGATAAAACAATCCTACCATCTCCTGAGACCGACTAACATGGCCACGTTGTGAAAAACGCCCGATAAAAATTCCTCAAGTCATCCACGGGACTCGAACTCAGGACTTTTTCCATCCGGTTTGGGGAGGACGGCGATGCTACCAACTGTACATTTAACATGAGGGCATTTACACCCAGGAACAGAATTGCATTACATTATATATTTTAATATTTTAAAAAGAATTACGTTCACACATTAATACTCGAAGAGAGCTAGATAAGATCTTTGAGTTGACAAGAATATCATGTGGTTCAATTGATATTCTTGTTAACTAAAACACGCCTACTTCTTTATCCTCGCCTTTGACCACTCCTACGCTAACTGCGCTCTCAGTTAACACGATGATTATAATTTCTGCCCTCCAACGTCGTGGGGAAAAAGTCTGAATTTGAATCTCATCTAGGTGGAAGGAACTTTAATGGCCTTGGATCGGTGTCAGGCGAGGATTTCATGGTTTTCCGCCTTCGTGGGTAGCACAGTTGGTATAATCACTATCTTCCCCAAACCGGATGGAAAAGAGCTGAGTTCGAATCCTGTCAATGACGCGAGGAATTTTTATGGGTATCTTTCATAACGTGGCTGAGTTAGTTGATCTCAGGAGAGGGTAGCTTGGTTTTTTTCTACCAGTAACTCAAAATTTTCCGGAAAACAGAAAGTCGACCGCATTACACGCAGTTTACATATTATAGAAGTATATAATATGTCTATAACTTATAGACATATTATATACGCATAAAATCCAATAACAGCCAACCAACCAACATGATTTTTCCTCCCGGAGAGGATTTTATGCATAAAAACAGACAAACCAATCAAAGAATGCTCGCAATTTCAGGCAGACAGACGATTCTTCCTTTTAATCACCTCGGCCCAAATTCAACCCTTCCCTCTCATTAAATAACCAAATAAAAATATACACTAGTTTTCAAAAGTTAAGGTTCAACTATTTCTTTTTTGTAAAATTTACGTCATTTACGTCAATTTATTATGATAAACCTGAATATTATGTTAGGGATTTTAAGCCCAGCGATCAGGGGGGTTATAAAAGTACACTACTGTGCGTTTATAACTCATCTCTAGTCTAATGCAGTAGAGGACACATCTGATTAAGTTTTCTGTAGACTGCAGATAGATAGCAGAGTTGGCTAGAGCATTCAGTATATCAAAAGTGACAATTTCAAAGTTAGGGCGATGTCAGAAGAGGTTTTTCGAAGGAAAGTTCAGGATTGGGCGATTGTTACCATGGGTGGGTCGTCTCACACTGAATTCTGTTTAACAAAATGATCCTATGTGAGAAAATCCATGGTTCGTTCCCACCAGAGATCCCATTTGATTTAATTTAGACAACGCCATCTCTGAAACTAAGACAAATAAGCCAATGTTTTCTTAACAGATGACAGAGATTTAGTTTTGAATTTGATTCCTGATGTTTTTATCTCTAGAGAGACGAAACGATCTATCGTTACGATGTTGTGATGGTCTGAGGCAGGGTTCGAAATGTAACACTCGTCAGGATAACAAAACAGAAGTCAGTTGGCCAGTATAAATGACATTAGCGAATGGCGAATCGGAACGTGATTCCGGGGTCAATTTCGAGCCGTGGTCTGAGGGAAATGTCATGGCCGAAACGATCTCCAAATCTTTGAGGGTGGTATCTATATGTTTGAAGGCATTGGCACATGAATCTTGAACTCTGTGTGAAGTTTTCTGGGAGTAACATGGGCCCTAAATTCGCTTTCATTGACGAAAATACTCCTCCACACAGCTCTTATATGGTCGGCGAATTCGTTCAAAAGTGAGGGTATTTTTCGGATGAAGTAGTTACCCACTACTCCGGATTTGAATCCAATTGGACACATTTGTTTGTTAGTATAAGGGTATTATGACGCATCAGCATCTGAAGCTATAATGCGCCAAAAATTGGACACGTATAGGGCGTTTTAGGGAGATGAACTGGGGTTCATGGATTTCCTCCGGAACCTTCCATGTGCAAAGGTGGTAATAAACCTCACTCATCTTAGAGAGGGACACTGTTACCACAAGACTAAGTTCACTAAAAACCATTGATAAATGCATGTTTCCACAAAGATAATATCGGGGTTCACATAAACCGCAGTAACGATAAAATGGAAGATGCTTTCTTTTCCCCTCGACCATAGTCCGGATTTAGCCATTAAATGTGGGCTATGATACTTGTTTGAACAACTGGAAAGCTCCTTCAAAACGATATTCGGAAATTAGATGAAAGATGTCAGAAACGTTACGCTAAATAGGATGACTATCTCAAAACATTATGTTTGTTATTGTGATATTCAATACCAATATAGTTTTACAAGTCTTCATTCATATTTAAACAATCCTCACACATCATTTGCTGATGCCGTCTTTGGTCTGGTGTTAATCCCAGTGAATGAACCAATATGAGTTCATTCCCTTTGTGATGGGTTACAGCAGTTAATATAAACAAATTATACCCAATCTGAGCTCAAAATTGCTGTTCTGTAGGTTGTATTTGCCCAACGACGACTCTTTAGCCAGTAAAGAACGAGAGCAAATCACACCAAAGTCGTTTGCGAAAGACGTGTTCTTGTTGATACATTCAGTACCGATGGAGAGAGTGTTTTCCATTTCTTGCTTGCAACAGTGTGGCATATGTTTTGCCGGTTTACTTTCATCCCAGAACGTTGTCGATAGCTACTGCTATAAGCACGCTAATGGAGGGGGTCAGGTCATTCACACCTTGCTGCTGATGTAATCATTTTCGCACCTTACGTTGTTTATTTGGGTTGGTAAAAGATATATTTAGTTCTCTCTTTTCCCATTATCCATCTATGGTTCTTTTCCAGTTCACACTAGCGTATACAAATCTGCCAGTAAGCCCCATGATACCCGAGGGTGTACTGTTGTAGAATCCACCTGAAATAGTACATAAACTATCACATCTTGTAATTCTTGGAATTTGGAGTTTTCCTTACGAAAAAATTCAAAGAAGAAGAAAAGTCTAGATCCACACAAAAAACTGTTTAGTTTCACGCCCGGGAGCAGGTATATAGTGTAAATATACACTGCTCGACAAAATTAACAGTACAAAATGATTTTATGAATATTTTATTGTGACAATGTCGCCGAATACACTGTTCACAATAAAATAGGAGGTCTGGTTTTAGCCTAGAGATTCTAGATGTTATTTCATCTGGAGACAACGAGGAATGCGAAACCATTCCGCCAATATCAGAGAAAGGGTCAATTACGGTGGTGGCGGTGTTCTCGTGTGGGGCAGAATAATGATCAACGGCTGCGCCCCTTTATATGTTTTGATACGGTACCATAACTGCGTACAGATACCGAAAGAAGATCCTGGAACCCTAGTGTGACTTTTTAGGGGTGCGGTGGGCCCACATTTTCTTTTCATGCACGACAACACCACTGCACAAAGAGCTCAAGTGGTGGAGGAATATCTTGAAACTAAAGATATCCAACGACTGCCGTGGCTAGCATGATCACAGAACATGTGTGGGACGCTCTTGGGTTTTGTATTGCTCACCGACAGCCACTTCTCGGTCACTTGGGGCATCTTCTATCGACTTCTATACGGTGACCTTTATTGTAATTCTTATAAATCGTGCGCTGGTGGAAGAATAGGATTTGTTGCCACAGAATCTTATAGACACCCTTATATCGAGCATGGTTCACTGCTGTCGGGCCCATTCAGCTGTTGGATGGGATTATATGGCGTATAATCCCATCCAAAGGCTGTCATGTGACCATAGGCTGACGTAGCCGAGTGGTCAGGCCATTGACTGTTAATACGATTAATGTTTATATTGATAATTTATTGTAAACTCCTCAGACCTGGTGCTTGTTCCAGGAGTATAAACAAGAACATATTTTCGTGCATCTTCTTTCGAATTCTCTAAGGTGGCTTTTTTGGTAATTCTTATACAACCCCCATAAATGTCCCTTATACTTGTCCGAAGTTTCTCGTTGTCTCCTCATTTGATCGATATTCTATGGTACACCACCATACCAAATTTTATCCAGCTTCATTGCAAGCTGCGCGTTTTCTACGTGTTCTGTTAATTTATCACCAAGAAAGAGAAGAATGATGATATCCGGCTCAGGACCCTGGGTGTGCCAAGCCCATTCTCACCAGATGTGAGCCACTGATTGGTAGGTCCCTCTCCTCCCTTGTTTTTTAATTGCCTTTTTACTCTTCAAGATTGTCTCCCTACACCTGAACGTTCGCATAATACTGTTATGTACTGATCCTAGCGGATAGCACATGGATATAATCGCTGTCCTTCGCACACCAGATGGAAACGGTCCGAGTTCGAATCCCATTAATGAAACGAAAAACTTTTATGAGCTGTTTTCACAACGTGGCCAAGTTACCCGGTCTCAGGAGGGAAGGATTAATGTTTTTCTCTACCTGAGATGGTTTATCGTCCTAACAGTCTGAAATTCATGTTGCATTTCGTGCGCTATTAATTAAAAAGTATTGAAAATTTTCGTCCAACGTTGTTAGAAGATGTGTGAAGTGAAAACAATTACTTTTAAATATTAGTTAATTAATTAGTAATTGATTGTAATAACATTATTAGTTGTTTACTTTTATTCACTTCTATTAATCACTAAAATAAAAAAAATCAACTAATTTAAGTTGAATTTTCTCACAGCAGAAGCGTTAAATGTACTGCAATTGCTAAACTTCCAGGGATAAATAAGTAAATTGCATTACAAATACGTTGATAGTACTAAGGCTGTTCAATTTATTTAATCACACAGCCTGAAATTCGTGTTTATAAAATATTACAAAACATGGAGTGAATATTACGTTGTGAGGTATGTACAGTGAAGTGAAACAATTTTATATATTATTAATTAATAAAGCGGTAATTAATTGATAACAATATTATTAGTTATTTATTTTTACGTCTAACCATAAAACAAAAAAAAATTCAAGTAAGTTAAATAAAGGCATCAGTAAAAATAAATTAGGTCATATAATTTACAAATGTCAGAAAGTCTCTGATCCTTTTTTTTTTTAAATATAAAATTCAACTCCTTCATCAGACCCAATGATGTAATAGAAAACCTCATCGCTCTACTGTAGCTGTATTCCTTTTAATAAAAATAACGTTTTTCTGTGCGCGAGGGCAGGAACACTAATTTTAACTCTGTTATCTCACTTTCCTTTTGTAGAATCATTCTGTCATCACACCGGCTCCCACGTGTGAAAGGTAATGTCATGAACACATTACCAACTGTTCGACATGTTGTTGTAGAAGGGTTTTAGGAACATCAGCAACTGAGGCCATATTCCTCTGTGCGTATTGTCTGTAAATTTAGTGTGTTCTGAAGTCGATTTCTGTTTGCAGGATGGAAAACTCCGAGTCCCGGTTTTTCATCCAGTACCCTCACCTGAGTCCAACTCAGCCACTTTGTGAAAAAGGCCCATAAAAATTCCTCTCGTCATCGACTGGACTTGAACTCAGGTCTTTTTTGCCCGGTGTGGGGAGGTCGGTGATTCTACCAACTGTGCTACCCACAAGGGCACTGTTCGATATCCCAATGACAATAAATCAATCCAGATATATGGGTTATTAGAGCTGTTAAGTTTCAAAAGTGTGCATTCTATTTTTATGGATATAAGAATATGAGTTTCTCATATTCTTATATCCATTTTTCCCTTAAATGATTTATAACAATTGCTAATACACTTTAGAGGACCGCAGAATGTGTAATTGTTGTTTTCTTGAAAATGATGATGGATTAGTTTAGTTGAGGCCTTATTAGAAAGGACACATCAGAAGCAAATAATGGTAAGCTATCCATGCAGATTAGGACCTTGTAGTCTGCAGTTGGACAGACTTTAGTAAGGTACGAGCTGCAGCAACTGCCAGATATTGTTCTTGCGTTCGAAATATCAACTGTCGCACAGTGACCTGCAGTTGAACCCGTGCAACGCGCTGAACCCTTCGCTCACCATCAACGTCCACTTTGCGTAATCCATTACAGTTCTATCGGCCAGGCGTTTTGACCCATTCAGTACCATTCTTTGTAGCACTCCTGTGGAAGAAAATCGCTTGTTGATGAGAGAGGTCAGAGGAGGATGGCTAGAATTGTGCAAGCAAACAGACTGGTCACAATGTCGCACATCACTTCAGAATACAACCTTGGTGCGCAGAGCAAAATATCGCAACGGACCACTAGTCGCACTTTGTCGCGAATGTGCTACAACAGCCGACGTCCACATCGCGTACCTTTGTTATCAATGAAGAACAAGAGACCACGCCTACTTGTGGGCACAGCAACACCAGCACTGGACTATCGAGGATTGGAAAACAGTTGCTTGGTCTGACGAGTTGAAGTTCCTGGTACATCATGTTGATGGAAGGCTCAGAATTTGGCGAAAACAACATGAATCCATGGATCCGTCATGTCTGACGACAACTATGCAAGGTGGTGGGGACAGCGTTATCGTGTGGAGAATGTTTTCTTGGCACACGTTGGATCCATTGATATCCATAGATTCACGTCTGAATGCCACATCGTACCTAAACATCGTTGCTGACCAGGTGCATCCGTTCATGTTGACAGTTTATCCTCAGTCAGATGGTTACTTCCAGCAGGATAATGCGCCAGTGCACAAAGCCCGAATCACTATGGAAAGGTTCCAGGAAAATGACAATGACTTTTCTTTTGCTGCAGTGGCCCGCTCAGTCCGCGGATCTCAATCCTATTGAACATCTTGGGGATGAGCTGGAAAGGGCTGTTCGCTGCTGGCCTACACCTCCGTCGAATCTCAAGGAACTGCGTGACACACTCCTGTCTGTATGATACTCCATTCCTGCACAACGTTTTCAGCATCTTTTTCAATCCATGCCTAGACGAATTCAGGCTGTTTTGAAGGCTAAAGGAGGCTGAACACTCTACTAGGTAGGTATACCTAATAAAGTGGCAGCACAGTGTATATGATGCAATATGACCTAAGTCGCTGATGCGCCTAGAACGCTACAATAACAGCTAATACCAATCCTCATATTACGCGAGAGCAAAGATTACAGCCAGATAAAGTATGGGAACAGTAACACCTGTTTGATGATGGTGACGAGGAAGAGGAAGCAATTCAACACTATATCCTAAAACCTTAAGGTTTTCCACCAAAATCTGACAACAACAACGGCATCTGTGGTTGACAAAAAGCTCAGTGGAGGCCAACTAATTTTTCTGGAAGGAAAACATTAAGACGTAGAAGATACCTTTTCCACAAAGTCCTAAGAAATTCATAAGAGTATGTATATTTGAAACTAGTTTATCATTGAAGAATATTCTTTCTTCTTTAATATAATTTGATTAGGTGTAGAAATAATGCTAATACACTGTATAGGATATTAGTTAAATTGTAATATCTTGGGGCTTTGTAGCTTTAATTAATTGCAAACTTCACATTATTATTACTAAATACTATTAATAATAAAAAGGAGATAAAAAAAAGAATATGTAAATTAGTAAAAATTCCTTCAAAGGCCCTGCTTCTTGCGTTTCCTAAAAATATTTGATATCTGTATTTTATTCCTGATTTTGTCAAGAAAATATGAGTGTAAACTACACCTCAGTACATCTGTGCATTGCTGTAAAACCATCACGCAATGCGTCTGACTTTACATTATAATACACTGCTCAACAAAATTAACAGAACACAAAAAACGTGGTGCAGCTCGTGTAGCGTGCGATGAAGTAGAATAAAATGTTGTAGGGTGGTGTACCACAGAATAACGATGAAATGAGGAGACAACGAGGAACTTCCGACAGGTACATTTATAGGGTTGTATAAGAATTTCCAAAAAGGTCACATTACACAAGTCGATACCAGATCTCGAAAACATGGTCACATGATCTTACTCTCCTCCAATGGTTAAACAGATATTCAGCGGTGAACCATATTCGATATAAGGGTGTCTATAACATTCTGTGGCAACAAATCCCATTCATCCACCAGCGCAGACCTTAGCTCACCAAGTGACCGAGAAATTGCCAATGCAATGCGACGCCCAAGGGTGTCAAATCTATGTTCGATCGGATTTAAGTCTGAGAATCGTGCTGGCCACGGCAGTCGTTGGATATCTTCCATTTCAAGATAAATCTCCACTATCTCTGCTCTATCTGCAGTGGTATTGTCGTGCATGAAAAGAAAATCTGGGCCAACCGCACCCTTAAAAAAACCGTCATAAAACGATCCCGAAGGTGAAAGAACGACACAGGAAAGTAAAGAATAGTCCACTCGGAACGCGCGTCGGCGTTTTCACAGCACACACTGGCCCTCCTTGAGACGATTTGGAAATTTGTCATCACCAATGCAGTGCGCAGGACGCTGCATGATATGGGTTACCACGGTGGCGCAGCCATCCACAAGCCACTAATTACCACGACTAATGCCAGATGCCATCTAGCTTGGTATAATGCCCGCCGTACTTGGACCGAGAGTGAAAAGCTATGCTTTGGAGAGACGAGCCACTGTACGTGATCTACCAGTCTGAGGGTTGTGCCTCGGCGGTGGGGATGCTCGGAGAAAACTACCTGCCCGACTGTATCGTTCCGACAGTGAAGTTTGATGGTCTGAGGCTGTTTTTAATGGTTTGGCCTGGAATCATTGATTATTTTGGGCAAACCATGAATGTTGAGGTCTATCTAGTCGTCGTAGACAATAATCCTCACCTACATTGTGTTAGCATGTCAGGGAAGTCCCATACCTGTGCCAGCAGGATAATGCTGCGTGTCATACTGCCCGTGTTGTGACGAACTGGTTTAAGGTTGAGGGCGTTGAAATAGCAGGACAAACTAGTCAGAGCCCTGACCTCAATCCTATAGAGAATCTCTGGGATGAATTGGATTTTTGAGTGCGTGTGAGGAGAGGCTGTCAGAAAACAGAACTTAACTGGATACCGCTTTGAAGGCGAATGGCGCAAAATATCGGAGAACAAAAAACTGGTGAAGAGTGTTGAGAGTGGAGAGGCTGTCATAAGGTTTCAGCAGACATTATTAGTTTTTCTGTAAATAAAGGTTATTTGTAGATATGTTGTTGTAGATTTGGGAGCATTGGCAACTAAGACCATGTTGCTCCATGTATATTGTCTGTAAATTGCGTGTTGTATGGTCGATTTTCTGTTTGCTGGAAGAAAAACCCGAGTTTACAGGAAAAAAACCATGCCACCCTCACCTGAGACCGATTAACTCAGCCATGTTGTGGAAAAAACCCATTAAAAATTCCTCCCATCATCGATGGGATTGGTCTTTTCCACCTGGTGTGTGGAGGACAGAGATTCTACCAACTGTGCTACCCATGAGGGCTTGTAGATATGCAAGTGCCCAGATATTAATGTTAAGGCAGTGTATCAGGCAATGGTCCAAGGTATGAAAGACAGAAAAATTCATAAAATACAAAAAAATAAAATCACTAAATATATACTACTGTCAGATTGTAAAATAAATTAATTGGAAATTTACTGCATCCGATTAAACAAAAAGAAAAGCCACCTTAGTTTAAACTCTCCACAACAGCGCCGGTTTTTCATCCTTGTACCAACAATAAAAATGCTATAATAGAAAATTTGTCTTCTGCCAGCTCATTCCTTCTGACTTCATGAAGTAGGCTGCAGAATTCCATATATCCTTTCAGAAACTTTGCTGATATTTTATGTTTTTTTACCGCTTTGTGCATGGCTGCCATCCTCTTGCTACTAACTTTGAAAGGATGCGATGATGTAGCTAAAAAATCTTTGGTGAAGTGTAACTAAATATTTACCTCCAATGTGCCGGGCTTAAAATAGCTTTTAAAATATGGCATGTTTATATTGTAATGGTCCAAGCCTCAATTTAGAAAACTTACAACAAATGACGTTTACAACCGGAAATGGCCCTCGTCTTTGCAGATTATATTTTGACATTGAATAAAATGAATGGGCACCGATTATGTTTATTAGGTTTCTTACCCTCTTCGCTCTGTGCTATTCAGGTTTGTAATAAGTGGAGTCTCTGCTTTTAAGTGAAGAGTTTATTGATTCTAATTTCGCCTACTTCCTTTTTATAAGAAAAAAATCCTTGTTTTTCAAAAAAAAAAAAAAAAACTACACTTGGATGTGGAGACTGGGCATTTTCATATTAAAGTCCTTTGCAAAATCATTGCAGACAAAAGTATTGTGTGTGTGGTATGTAAGTAGTATTATATTGGGCTCTGTTGTTGTGTTCTGGCGTTTGAGGACTGGGCCCCTAATGGGACCCCACGTTGTCCGTACACTCCACTAGGAGGTAAGCCAGGCTGCCCATTATTTTCTGGTTGGTCTCGCTAGAGTTGTCTGAGCTTCCTGGAACAAGACCAAGTGTTAAAAAAAAGGAGAGAGAGGATGTAGATGAAGGTATCCCCCTAATTATAGATGGAACATTGGCTTCACCTGGCAAAAGAGGGAGGGGCATCCCCAGGGAAGGGAAGAAAAGCCACCCAGTGAGGGTACTGGACGTGGTCGCTTGTTGACATTGGAGTAGCCTTAAACCACTGGATCCTATCCAATCCGAGGCCTGGGTTAGCAGCATCCTACCCAGGGTATACCCGGGTTAGTATGGTCTGTGAAATCCTACCGAACCATGTGGCTGGATTGGCAAGGGGATCCTATTCTGGATGTTACAAAGGAACAAGAAAATCAAGATGTGCAACTTTAGGACTGTTCATAGGACCTCGTCCTCTCCACACCGGGTGGAAAAGACTTTATTATTTCGAGTCCCGTCGATGACGTGAGGAATTTTTATGGACTTTTTTCACAACGTGGTTGAGTTAGTCGGTCTCAGGCGAGTGTAGCTCGGTTTTCCATCCCGGAAACTTGGGTTTTTCGTCCAGCAAACAGAAAATCCACCTCAGAACACACCCAATTTACAGACAGTATATACTGAGCAATATATGTTGAAAGAGCAACACTTGCATTACAATTCTTTGTGCGTGCACAGTTAGATTCTAAACTCCTATGGATCATTTTGGTGACCTATACTGCTTGTCACTGAACTTGTTCTACCTAGAAAGAATGCATGGATTTACCTAAAAGTTTCGATGCATAACTGTGACGTATATGGACGTAAACGATTTGCATATCAGCTGATCTGTTCAGCAGACTCTCCAATAGCACGCCTCTTACTGTCTTGACGTAGGAATATGAAGATGTTATAAAAAGTGTGTAAAAGTTAGCAGGGAACCAAAATGGTGAGCAAATGGCCGTTTAAGTGTGTGTAGTGCTCGTAACAAGCGTAAAGTGATGTTATTTACAGCTAATGAACTTTAAAAGAGACAGAAGATGGTATATACAAATACCCAATATATTTAAATAAATAACTATTTTGTACACAAGGTATTATGTTACAAATATTTAGTTTTTTTCGGTTTGAGTACATAAAAAAAATGAATTGAATTCGAAGTGAACCCAGGGCTTTTTACATGCAAAGCAAACGCTTTACCACTGAGCTACACCCCCATGACGAATCTGGCACGTTCGGTAACAATCCAAGTAACAAATGTGTACATAAAGCCATGCGCGACAGGATTTGAACTTGCATTTTTCTTTTGATCGATGACAGACACCTTATCCATTAAGTCATATCCATTTAGACTGTTGTTGTTGGGTTTTAAGAGCATCAGCGATTTTCTAGACAAAAAATCCAAGTCTGGAGAAAAAACCAGGCTACTCTCGCCTGAGACCGACTAACTCGGTCACGTTGTGAAAAGAACCCATAAAAATCCTCAAGCCATCGACGGAACTTCAACTGAGGTCTTTTCCACCCGGTGTAGGGATGACGGCGATCCTACCAACTGTGCTACCCACGGGGCATCCATTTAGGCACTGATCTAAGAATACAATTAAATTTTCTATACCATAGTGGTAGAAATTGCCACCTAATCCACGTTTTCATTGCCTGTTCACACTCCTCATTTGAATGAAATTGCTGGCCACAATAGTTGGTCTACAGGGCGATTGGTGAACATTACTGTACATTGGATAGACAGAACGATTGATGGATGTTACAGTTGGTGGACACTACTTGATGTATAACAGCTATGGCAAATGGCGTTTTCTTTCCTTAATTATTCTTTATTGAGGACACCATATAGCTTACCCCCTCAAACTTATTTACTCCTAATATATATGAAATCTGAGGAGAAATGAGACAAATAACTGTTCCAATCAACTCTCGATGGTGTCGACCATCGAGAGTTGATTGGAACAGTTAGTCACGACCAACCAGGTCTGCTTTTAATGGTTTTCAAGTCCTCCACGGAAATATAAGCAAAAAATGGAATTCTTTTGCAATTTACGTCAACAGATAATTAAACGTTGGGTCTTCAAATGTAAATTAATCACTTGTGATGATCGCAAGTTCCCTGGTGTCAAATCGCTTTCCTGTGGCTTCTTATTCGATCTGGCCATGGAGAAGGTGGATGATATTTCCGATTTTCAGAAAGATGCTATCGTTGAAGAATGATTAACAGGAGTCACAGCTGAGAAAAGAAACGAAATCACTGGTGTGTCGAAACCAACCACATCAAAAATATACAATGAGGGGAAGAGGAAGGAGAATGCAGCTCTAAAGGAACAAATGTGGCAAAAAGTTGATACTCCAAGAACGAGACCGCACGAATTTAAAGCGAATTGTGTATCCGAATAGAAAGTTGCGTGTGCAGCAAATGACTGAAAAATTAAATTTATTCAAAAAAGGACCCATGGTCCTTGGAAATGGACCCATGGACCATTTCCAACCGAACTATGGGCAGCAGTTGAAGAATTTGGAACAGTGCCTATCTAAAGCTACTCTTTTCTGTAAAAAAATAGAAAGATTCGAATGGAGTGGTGCCACCAACGGTAAGATTGGACTATGGAACAGTGGAAGAAGATCATGTGGTCTGACGAGTCTCGAGTTCGACTTTTTTGGTCCAATGGTAGGGTGAAAGTGCGGCGTGAACCCCATGAAACCATGCATAGACTGTATCATGTTATGGGGTATGTTCTTGTGGTACGGATTGGGTCCTTTCATACAGTTAGAAGGTCGTGTTACCTCCAATGAATATCCTTCTGTCATATCGAACTAACTTCACCCTGTAGCTCTTCATTTTGATCCTGTTTGCGATGGATTCCTTCAGGACGATAATGCAACTATCCACTGTGTAAAAATTGTACTTGAATGGTTCGAGGAACATTTCGAAGATTTAAAAAATGCATCTACCCTGGCTGCCTAATTCTCTAAATCTGAATCGAATTGGGGAATGCTGGAATACGTTGGAAATGTTTGTTCGACTCTGCAGCTCTCTACCAATCAGAGAAACTAATAAATATCGTTATGGGAAAATGGTTAAATTTGGAGATAGACTCACTCAGACATCTAGTGGAATGCATGTCACAACGTCAACTGGCAGAAAAGGTGGCCATACAAAACATTTGATGAAGGCGTATAGTTTTTTGGCTAGTGAGTGTAGATGTGTGATGATATGTTGGCATCTCTTCTACAGTTTGATGAGATAACTCACTTGAACTGTTTGATTAATAAATTGAATATTATTGAATGTAAACTTTAACATATTAGTAAAACTTCAGATTTGAGATGACCATAAGATTCATTGCAATGGATTCGAAATGTTTTTAACAGCAGATAAAAATTATTAAACTATTAAATATCAATGTTTAGGCACGTTCGCATATATATATGCGCATATTGTCTTCACTATGCCCGTCTATCCGTCCACATGTACCAACTCGATTTCCAGTGAACATATTTTCCAGAAATTTTATATTTGGCACTTATGAACGTGATGTCGTTTGTGAAGAGATACATACACTCAGTGATCATTAAATTATGACCACCCCATCACTATGTCGCATAGCCAGCAGTATAAAAAGCTGAATAGCTTCTACGCTAGGGCAGTGGTAATTTGGATCTGGTCGTGCAGGTCAAAGTGATAATGTAGCAGTTATGGTACGTAGTAAAGATACCGTGGGGTTTCGAAAGGGTATGATTGTCGGGGCTCGTGCATCGGATGCTTCCATATTGATAAGGGCACGTCTTGTTGGTTTCTCACTGCCCACTGTGGTTAAAGTGTACAAAGAATGGTGTCGAATGGCTCAAACTACCTCCCACCGACAGAACTGTAAAGGATTACGCAAGGTGGATGTTCGTGGTGAGCAAAGGATGCAGCGCGTTGCATGGGCTCAACGGTAGATTACTGCGCGACAGTTGGCATTGCAATACAGTATGGGGAAATGCAAGAACAATATTCCAAATGACGATGCACTGCACAATCAGACGTATTGGGTTCAACGGCAGACGATCCAAGAGATGCCCTTCCCTCACCGCCCATCATCGTTCATGGTGAATACACTGGACGACTGGAAACGAGTGTGCTGGTCGGATGAGTCAAAATTCCTGGTGCAACACGAGTCCATGGACTCTATGCATGGTGCCCAGTATGCAGGCAGGTGGCAGTGGTTGCTTAATATGGGGCATGTTTTGCTGCCAAGAACTAGAACCCCCTGGGGCGTATGGACCAATTTCAGTGGTGAGGTTTACCGGCAGCTCTTAGGAGACCACGTGCGCCCTGCCATGTTACAGTTTTTTGCTGGACAGGAACAGGATCTTCCAAGATGATAATGTGCCGTGTCATGGGTTCCCTATGTGCACGAGTGGTGTGAGGAACACAGTGAATGTATCACCCATCTTAATTCTCTTGACCTCAATCCAGTTGAACGCTTGTGGGTTGTTTTGGAACGGGAAGTGAGACGTATGGCACGCAACCCTCATATATTCTGACACTGTGGAAAAAAAAGTATACGGGAGAAGAGTAATAAATATTATACAGTTGTAACTAAATTTAATTGCTAAGTTTACAGAACGTTGAATTACAGCTTTTATATCTTTCTATGAAGTTATGATCTTATTAATTAATTGATAAGGAGAGACTATATTTGCTTTTCATTTCTGTTAATTATACAATCGAATTGAATTGAAAAAAAATCGAACTTTAATTTCGTGACTTTAAGAAACGTTTTCCTACTCCTTTTTCCAAAAATTACAAGAAAACAACTAAGAACTGATCACTATCTTTGTAATGATCTTCAACCGACTGTTTTGTTCCACTCAGTCATTTCTTTGAATGAATGGTGCGTTCCAGGAACGCTTTACATAAATCCCCCGACCAGTACCTAAAAATAACGTTGCGCCTCTTGGAGAGACCCACCAATTTTCCCTGGTATAAATTCGAAAATAACTCAAAATCCCCTAAACGTACTTTTCCTGAAAAGTTGAAATTAAAATCATGGCGTCAAACAAAATTTCTTTCTTTACTTACTAAGGACTCAGGACTAAGGACTAAAGTCAATCTTTACTTACTTAAGGACTCAGCTTACCTATAGTAGTGATAACAGTTATGCAATACAACAAAGCACCAGAAAAAGACCATTGTAATTCTGGATCTTCTGTCTCCTTTCCATCATAACCTTCGTTTTTAACAGCATTCACTACTTCTTGTTCAAACTCCCGAAGTCTCTTTCCCACAGAGCGTTTCCATTTTTCTTCATGGAAGACATTCAAATTATAGTTCATATTCCATAGATCTTCAAGACATTTTCCACGAATGTTTCTAATGGTTGAACGTTGTTCGACTTCGTGTTTGGCTTCCAGAGTCTCGAAAGTTAATGCTCCAACGATGGCATAGCCAACCACAAGTCCACACAATCCCACGTGAGAAAAGAGATGAGTTAGAAATATCCTTCCGTAATGTTTACATTTAGCTAATCTTTCAGCTCGAGAACTCGGCATGCTGATTCCTTCTATCAGTCCAGGAACCTCACAACAACTGGCTATTTTATTCCATCATCGACCCGAGTTACTTGAAAGACACGTGTTCAAACTATCGCTTGAGTTCAGAGAATTTTCTGGAAGGTCAAACGATGTGAAAGAAACTTTGTTTTGCTTTTAGTTTCTCCAGGTTCTTTCGACATCTTCTGATTAGCGTGAGACAAGTTGCCAACATGTGTCGTTCTTTGAAGAGGTTACCACATCAAGGTAGCACGCGTTCAGTGAGGCAGAAGAGCGGGAAAACAGTTATAGCGTGTCTAAGCTACCAACGGACGCAAAATGTGCGTTCTAACCTTCGGTAGCTCGTTCCGGTGATGCTCGTTAGCTAATAAAGGTACAGTGGCTCCACCTTTTGGGGACCTTCAGCAGTTGAGCTGTTTGAAGCATATACAGTGAATCCTGTTAATCATAATTCTTCCCAAGAACAACTTTACATGCAGAATCAAGCTGAAAATTGTAAAATATTTCATAGAAGTATTAATTTCAATCAATTAAAGATGAAATAGTTATGCAAATTCTGTAATTTTGCTTTAATTTAAATATTTAGAAGATTTAAGGAAAGTAGTCCAGGATTTTGATGAGTGGTAAATATGATGATATACACTGTGCTGCCACTTTATTAGGTACATCCCTGCTGTGCACACAAATGGTTTGTCCCACAACGTTGCAAGTCACATGACCACAGCTGTGAATATAAATGCAGCAGAACAACCTTTCTAGTATCAGTTAAGCGTACAAACCGTAGCAAGAATGGGGAAAAGGAGTGATCTAACGGACTTCGAACGTGGCATGGTAGTAGGTGCAAGACGTGCTGGACAAAGCATCTTTGAAATGGCAGTTCTCCTCAACTTTTCACGCACCACAGTTTAAAGCTTGTATCGAGAATGGTGCAACGAACAAACACATCCTCTCTACGGCAGTCCTGTGGAAGAAAATCGCTTGTTGATGAGAGAGGTCAGAGGAGGGTGGCTAGAAATGTGCAAGCAAACAGACGGGCCACAATGTCGCACATCACGTCAGAATACAACCTTGGCGCATAGAACAAAATATCGCAACGTACCAATAGTCGCACTTTGTTTTGAATGGGCTACAACAGCCGACGGCCACATTGCGTACCTTTGTTATCAATGAAGAACAAGAGAACACGCTTCCCGTGGGCACAGCAACACTAACACTGGACTATTGAGGATTGGAAAACAGTTGCTTGGTCTGACGAGTCGAAGTTCCTGGTGCATCATGTTGATGGAAGGCTCAAAATTTGGCGAAAACAACATGAATCCATGGACCCGTCGTGTCTGACGACTACTGTGCAAAGTGGTGGGGGGCGGTGTTATGGTGTGGGGAATGTTTTCTTGGCACATGTTGGATCCATTGATACCCATAGATACACGTCTGAATCTATCGTACCTAAACATCGTTGCTGACCAAGTGCATCCGTTCATGTTGACAGCAACCACCAGAAGTGATCCGTAGCTCTCGTGGGTAGCACAATTGGTAGGATTACTGTCCACTTCCACACGGGTGGAAAAGAGTTATGGGCATTTTTCATCTCTCCTTCTATAGCACACAAAGAACATAAAGTGAAGGAGCAGACTAGAGAACAACCATTGGTGGTAGAATTTCCTTGCTATATCTGCTTGCATTGTTTCGTTTCATTCTGGTGAAACGGAGTTCTGCACAAGCACAGTCTGATACTAACCTATATCAGCAATAATAAGGGGGCATTAGACTCTGTACCACCTCTTCAGATGACTATATTCAGGTTTCTCTCTTCCGACACACCAATACCGGACAAGAATTCGCCTGCAGGCTGTACTAAGAGAACATCACAGGTGGAGATATAGTCATCATGGATGACCTGAATGCAAAAGTTGGAGTGGAGAGACAACAACTAGAATACGTTATGCGTTCGCATGGTTGGGGACCTAGAAATGATGATGGTGACAGGCTGTTGGATTTCTGTTTACGGAACATCTTGGTCATCTTGGTCAAGAAGCGAAAGAGTCACGAAGTGACAAGATACGGTTGGGACGGTCAACAGGAATCCCTCCTTGACTATATACTAGTGGATAAGGAGCGACACAGAAGACTAGTGTACGTCAAGGTCATTCCGAGTGTCTCCCTGGTTAGCGATCACAGGCTAGTTGTTGGAGTTTTAAGATTCCCTAAATTGAAGAGGATCAAAATAAGTGAGCGAAAACTACGGGTCTGGAAGTTGAAAGAAGAGGAAAAAGGGGAGATGTTCAGAGAACAGTTCAGGAAGTTTGTACTTAACACTGTGATGAACAGCGTGGACTCAAAATGGAAAGCTTGCGAAGACTGCATAGTAGGACTGATAGAGCAGGTATGCGGAAGGACAAGCAATAGAAGGAACTGGAAAGAAACCCCATGGTGGAATGATAGGACGAGAGAGGCTGTGAAAAACAAGAATAATGAATTCCAGATCTACTTCCAGAACAGAAATGATGAGAATAAAACCAGCTATGAAACCGTGAAGACAGAGGCCAAGAGGACAGTTAACGAGGAGAGAAGACTGTGGTTGGAACAATGGAGTTGTTATTTGGTTTTTAGGAGCATTAGCAACTAAGGCCATATTGCTCCGGGGATATGCAGTGGTCATTCACTGACCTCTCCGCATCCTCCGCATTTGGTGGTGACGGGCTCGAACCCCGATCTAATCAAGAAGCGTGTGCTACGCACTGCTGCTCCTTCCCACCTGGCTACGGAGGCGCCTGGAACAATGGAGTGAAACACTACGACAAGATATTGCCGGTAATAAAAATATGCTGTATGGTATAGTGAGAGGGAGAAGAGAAGAGCAGAGCAAATACTTGATGGTGAAAATGAGAACCTAATAACCAAGGATGAAGAGATAAAAGAAACATGGAAGTATTTTGAAAATCTGTTGAACGTCCAGGACAGCCAGACAAAAGGGGCAAAGGCAGGGTGATCATAAAAGAGAGGACGAAAGAGACGATACAGAAAGAGACCAGACAGACTTGACATGGAATGAAGTAGCGCAGGCATGGAAATACAACAAGACAGGTAAATCTGCTGGTATAGATGAGATAAACGGAAAGATGCTAAAGCTGTCGTGAATGATGTGCAATGTAGAGTAGCGGAACAACTTGGACAAGACCCGATGAAAAAAACAAATTATGATATTAGGGTCCCCCGTAAATGATTACATCTACCCATATATTAATTTTGTCTGTAAATTGCGTGTGTTCTCTGGTCGATTTGCCTGTTTGCTGGACGAAAAATCGCCAGTTTCTGGGGGAAACCTTGCTATCTACGCCTGAGACCGACTAACTCAGCCATGGAGTGAAAGAAATCCCACTAAAGTACCCCGCGTCATCGACGGGATTCGAATGCCATCAATGACTGGAGGAACTTTTATGGGCTTTTTTTCATTCAAAAGAAGCACCGAAGAACGTCGCCATCCGAAGACTTCATTCATACTTGTCAAGACAATTCTAATTTCGTAGACTGTATTGTCACTGGAGATGAGTGGTGGATGTTTCAGTACGACACAGAGACAAAGTGTCAAAGCATACAGTAGTCTTCGAAATCACCGCTAAGGTCCAGAAAGTTTAATTTACAGAAGTCCAGGATCAAGGCAATTCTGATCATATTTTTCAAAAAAACAGGGTGTGATTCACAAGGCATTTGTACCTGAAGGGGAGCGAGTCAATGCTGCCTTCTACGTACAGGTGCTTCAAAGACTATTGAAGAGCATTTCCCGAGTGAAGTCGCAATTTACAGAGAAAGGCAGCTGGTTCTTGTTGCACGACAATACCCCCGCCCATTCCGCATTTAGTTGTTACGAAGCATCTCTAATGAAATATGGCATTGTACAGATCAGCCATCCACCATATTCTTCCGATCTAGCACCTGCGAGCTTCTTCCTCTTTCCCAAGGTGAAAACTGCCCTCGAAAGATTTCAGAATTTTGAGGATGTAAAGAAAAACGTTATGGTGGCACCAGCTGTATGCTAGCTAAATTTGTGCTCATATAAATTTGATTAATAAAGACAATTTTAGGAAGTATTGCTCAAAAAGAAGTTATGTTTTAGATAAAATAAGTGTTGGTGAGTGATAGGTTAAGATTTGGGTACTAAGGGTAGTTTCATTTTCCGACTGCGAACGTTTTTCTAAATGGCTAAAGCTATACCGTTCCTCAGCCACCCTACTTTCAATCTTGCCTTCTTTCACATAAATGTTAAAAGCTAAAAAAATTTACTTATGGTAGGCATTTGTCAGGGGCTCCTGCGATTTTGGGAAACTAAAACAATAACACGGCTTCACCCCAGTAAATCTGGCCTTGTGATTACTCATCGTCAGTTTTGTATGAACTAATTTGCATATTTCATGCCCTCGTGGGTAGCACAGTTGGTAGGATTGCCATCGTCCCCACACACCGGGTGGAAAAGACCTCAGTTCGACCTCAGTTCGACTCCAGTCGATGACAGTAGGAATTTTTATGAACCTTTTCACAATGTGGCTGAGTTAGTGGTCTCGGACGAAGTCAGCATGGTTTTTTTCTCCCTGAAACTGGTTTTTTGTGCAGCCAAACAGAAAATCGACCTCAGAACACACCCAATTTACAAACACTGTACACGAAGCAATATAGCTGATGCTCCTTAAACTTTTCAACAATAACATATTTCAGAGCTGCATTTTATCCATAAATTCATGCAAATACCTGAAAAATAACCATTAATGTTTGTAGCAGCGAATGAAAGTTAATTAAAGGCAAATCTGTTTAAAATTTTATTATAATCTACATATCTCTACTCAGTGATTTAATAATAGAAAATAATTATTATTTCACACTTTGCACGAAAGGTTTCCATGATGACAATTAAAGTAATATCAGTGCCACCTATAAATATTTTCCACAATTATTCATTTATTCAATGACCGAATTATAAATACTTAGCGTAATTATATTTATTAATTTACTAGAGAGAAACGGAAATAGCAAATAATACTGAATTTTGTGCATATAATAGAAAGAAAAAAGAAAGAAAAAGAAAAAAAAAAGCGTGGTCAACCGATTCTTCAAAAATTCAACCGAAATTAGTACAAGGGCACCAATCTCAATTTAGCTGTCTACATATTCGTTTCATCTTCTGTGGCACCTGACTACAAACATTCATCGTCATGTTTTGCTGTATTTCACCCCTCTTTCTCTCCTGCACTAGCGGTAGGAGGTAATCAGCAGTAATCATTGGATAATATTCTAGGCTCAGGAAATAGTTGCACTGACAACACAGCTGTCTACAGCAGGCTTAGCAATCCTGACTATGCCGATGATAATTAGAGAGCCGAATGCCATGTGGGCGAGTCAGCCATTGGCATGCAGATTGAAGGCCTTGTTTCCTGTCGTTGAATCTATTTCAAGTTCACTAAGCTGTTCACTGTGTCAAACGCGAAAATCGAGGCAATCTGAATGTGGGAGCCTCCCCTTCATGCTTGTCAAAATATAACAGCCGGCCAGTATTTTGATTAGTCTCTGGAAACGATGATGCACTTCTGTTTTATTATTAGAACTTATCTAAAAGGATAGATAGATTAATGGATATTTATTTAATGAAAATGAAAATTAATTGAGTCATGTTGCAAATGACTCGCACTAGAATCTTTAATAAACATGATTATAATATTTTTTTATTATACACTCATTAGAACTTTTCACATTTCATCTGCATTGTAGCTTCAACATTGAGCATTTTAACATATAATAGTAATAGAAGATAGATTTTTTTCCACACATTTGTTGTTGTAGGGTTTTAGAAGCATCAGCAACTAAGCCCATAATGCTCCGGGTATATTGTCTGTAAATTGCGTGAGGTCGATTTTCTGTTTGCTGGACGAAACATCTGAGTTTCCGGGAGGGAAAACCATGCTTCTTTCGCCTGAGACCTCATCCACCTTTTGAAAAAGGTCCATAAATATTCCTCCCGTCTTCGACGAAACTCGAGGTCAGGTCTTTTCCATCCTTTGTGAAGAGGAGGACGATGACGATTCTACCAACTGTGCTACCCACGAGAGCTCTATAACTTCAATAATTATTGATTGGGGTTTGTTTACAGACTAGATAATACTTCATCCAGATAGATAAATAAATTTAAAAAGGAAAGCAGCCTATACATAGCCCGCGTGAGGAACACAGTTGGTATAATCACCATCCTCTCCACACCGAGTGCAAAAGGCCTGAGTTCGAATCCAGTCAACGACGCGAGGAATTTTTATGGGCCATTTTTACAATATGGATGAGGAAGTTGGTCTCAGGCGAAGGTAGCATGGGTTTTTCCTTCGGGAAACCTGCGTTTATCGTCCAGCAAACAGCAAATTGACCACACAAGACATGCAATTTTCAGGCATATACAGTGCAATATGACCTAAGATACTGATGCGCCTAAAATCCTTTAACCAGCCGATATACTGGCATCATACGAACCAGCCGATATACTGGCATCATACGAATATAATTCAATCACGTGATATGCATATTAGTGGTCATGTACGTTATTCTATGGACATAGCCAGCTCTTGATCGTTGTGCAACATGCAAATAATAAGGAGAGGGAGTACCTCCCCATCTTGCATATAATAAGCATTTTTTCCTTGTAGATAACTAAAACTATTTCATATGCTTAGATGTGAGTCTGTGGTAACCATACCATTCAAAGTTCCAACCACTTCATCAGAGAATATATATTTTTTAAATGATAATACCAAGCACGAAAGGTATTGGATCCCTAGTACTTATTATCGTGCATGGGTGAAGGTTCAGCACATGAAAGAATATATTTGTTCACATTACACTTGAATTTCTGAAGAGTGAATTTTTCAGGAACTACATGTATGAAGGGAAGTTGTTCAAGAAAGCGGACTTTAAATGAAGAAAAAAGTTGGGTCAATGAATTTAAATTTTGACAGTAAAAGGATGCTCACTGGTTGTGGCATGTTCGGATTAGTTTGGAAGAGAGAGAGAGAGAGAGAGAGCAGGAATTATAGAAACCAATTCAGAAGAACAGTGCCCACGATGCAGCAGAAACGAAGAGTCTATGAGACAGAGAGTGGAGAGATTCTGTTAGAGATGGGTATTAATTAACCTAATTGCACTCTTTTGAATGGAATCTAGAAGCCCGAGAGAGATTTTGGAGGCATGGCCCTCGACGTGACACAATGTTCCATGGTAGTAGGACGGATTTGCAATTTGCACAGAGTGAACAGCTGTTTGGAAGAAAAGTGAGGCCAAGAGCAAAAGACAAAACAGTATTAGATACAGAGGAAGCAATATTTGTGATGTGCTTATGCGAAGAGAGAAATTAGAATTCAAGATAATCCACAATAGAGCTGTGTGATCTTGTTTAGAAATCAGAATGTCATCGAAGATTAGCATGGGAGCAGTAGAATCCTTTTTGCGAGATATAAGACAGTACGGAGTTTTAGAAGGATTGAAATCAACTAAGTTATCCTTGTCCCACTGGATACTTACTTAGAGATTAACATTTTAGGAAAGTGGATATTCGAATTCAGGCTGTTTGAGCAGGGCAAGGTTTCTCAAATTGGAAGATGGAATGTACTATCATCAAAAAAATTATCGATAGGATGTCCAGTGAATGGAAGAAGTTCATTAATATACAAGAAGAAAACAGTGGGAGAGAGAACTGAACCTTGAGGAACACCTGAATTAGTGGAGAAGTTAGAAGACAGAGAGCAATCTACCGTCATCCGCAGAGAGCGGTCAGAGAAGATCTTTATGCCAAACACGATCAAAAGCCTTTAAAATGTCAAGGGCAACTACTTGAATTTCACCAAACTTTTCATTGAATTTGACCATAGATGAGTAACATAAATCAATATATCACCAGTGGATCGACACTGACAGAATCTCTTCTGGCGATCATTGAAGAACCTTCAGACGACGGTTTCTAGATAGTTTAAGAGTTGGCGGTTAATAGATTTCTCCATTACTTTAAAAAGAGTAGAAGTAAGTGCAATGGGATGATAATTGAATGGGAAGGATTTGTCACTTTTTTTAGGAATTGGCTAGATATGAGCAAATTTCCAAGCAGAAGGGGAAATGTGGAATAAGAAATCGAAAAAAGGCGACACAGAACAGGATTAAGGTAGCCCTTTTATGGCTTCAAGAATGTTCAAGATTCTTCAGGCACCATTTTGACGGAAGACCAACCACAGGAGACATTGAATGGAGTGTACTGGGAATGGTAGGAGTTAACCAAGAACATCAATAGAAGAATTGGAAGAAAAATAGAATTCTAGCAGGTAACAAAATTATCTTTGGCTAAAGTGGCAATAGAACTATTTGGTTTTGACAGACAGGGGAATAGAGATGGGTAAAAGTATTTGCCGATATCTTTGGCAAGAGACCAGAATGCTCGGGTACCATATGGGCAAAAACAAGTTTCTACTCTTAGCCTATTCAAAATCTAGTTTGGACTGATTAATAACTACTTTATAATAGTTGTCAGCCGGGCCGGCTTTAGGGTAAGGCCGAGTAGGCACTGGCCTAGGGGCGCCAGGGTTTAGAGGGTGCCAACACGTTCTCCTCCTTCCAAAAACAAAGCTCGCAAGAAAAATCAATGTGGCCTAGGAGCGCCATCAGTCAGTGTGTCCTAGGGGGGCAATGTACCCTTGAGCCACCCTGGTTTTGAGCATTTGGGGTAGGCAGAAAATTAAGGTGGAGATTTGGATGTAAGCCAATTGCGTTATGCCACAATCGAGTACTTTTATTGGAAAACCAAGGTGTAGATAGAGGACGAGATTTTAAGGTGAAGTGGTGAACAAAGGATTTCGTCCCTACAAGAATAATTGCACTGACACGATCTGAGCAAACGTTGATATCAGCAGAAGTTTTGAAACAGTAATCCTATCAAGGAAAAGAAGAAAAGAAATCTCGCAGGTCATCCCATTTTGCATTCTAGTAATGTTAAACAACGCGAGGTTGAGAATAGCCACGAGAGAAAGGCTCCATTGGAGAAGGGACTATCACCAAGTTGTGATCTGAGGCGCCTAGAGAACCATTCACCTCGATCATGTGCGGACATCTCGTGTAAGCACACCATCTTGATCTTTTTCCGACGAGTTAGTCAAAAAAAAATCAAAAGTGTTGGCTGTGTGGTTAGGATTGTCTGGTAGGTTAATGAACAATTTGTGTGAGGTCATTAGTAATTGCAAAAGCCTCAGCATATAGACCAGCTGGGTCAGTGTGACTAGAAAATGAGACCCAGCCGATTTGTGAAAGTTAAAATCACTAAGGAAATTTACCTCACTGTTAGAAAAATTGGACTCGAGAAAGTAATGTTTCGAAGAGAGGAAGTCAAAGAGTTCCAGGTGATTAGTGGAGTTAGGAGAACAATAGAGGCAACAGATGAAATTGACACAATGAGGTAGAGAGATTTTAAGCCAGAGAGGATCGAAAAGAGGAGATTCCAAATTTTTATGTTTCTGACAGGGAATATTCGAACAGACATATGCACAAGTACTGCCTCTAAAGCAAAAGGAATCAATATTAGGACAACTGAGATGAACAGTGGTTGAATCAACCACTGCTCATCTCAATTGGGATTCTATCTGAAAAAAGTACGTGGAATCTGGAAGGCTGTGAGTGGAATTGGGCATCATTGCGATTCGAACCGAGACCTCTTATATCTGTTAAATGAACGAGGATGTATTTGGGAGGTATAGATCTTTTTGCCGAAAAGTTTGTACTGTTAGTCTGACAATTCATGGTGTATTCAGTAGTAAGAAAAGTTGGGGAGGATATGCTATGTGTAGTAATGAAATTTTTGGATATGGCATACACTCAGCAAGAATATATCCAACTCCTTGACATAACGTGGCCTCGACAATGCCAGGTTGAGCCAGTATAAAGGGGAAAAAGTCGTGAGTCTGCGGGTTGAAGTGGAAGTAAATTTTTTGGTGGTCGGAGTTCGCATCTTGTGGTAACTGAATGGTCACTTCCTATTTCTTGGCCGCAACTGAGTGGTCACTTCCTATATGCCTATATAGGTGTTGTATTTCACGATTCGCGACCCACTAGTCGGACTTCCTCGAGTCATTATCGGGCTACGTGGGGCCAGCGAGATTATACACTACCTGATCCCAAGACTCCTAGAGAGTTACCCATAGGTTGGGTCCGGTGGACTATCTATCTATCGGCCAGCCTGCGAAAACCGTTTTAGAGCTGTACCCTCGAAATGTAAAGATTTTATCTCGCCCTGATATCCATCATAACCTCAAAAGACATCAATCATATTGCATGATGGAAAAGATAGGGGGAGGTTGCTGGATGTTTGCTCTGAAGACTAAACATGGGTTCCACCACTTCAAGCCTCCAATAAGCAAAGTGGCGGTATTGCTTACATCTGTTAAATGAACAGATGAGAGTCATCTACTACCTAGTATTGCCTGTATAAGATGTAGATCTTAAAAATAAAATAGAAATATCTGTTTTGCTAAAATAAATCCAGGAAGGGCGGTGGAAAGGGAGCATTAAGTTTAAAAATAGTGAGTATTAAGATTGGATATTTAGTTTTAATGTAAATAAGTTTGAAGAAACACTGGATTTGAGGATGGGAAAGCATATTTATGCATATATAAATAAAAATAAATTTTCTGTTTATACTGCGGGACGACCAAATGTTCAGAGGAGTTTACAAGATACACAGAATACAAGAAACAGCACCGTATTCAGCAGTCACGGGTTTGAACCCCGGTCACTCAAGGCACGTGTACTTATGCACCCGTGCGCCTGACCACTAGGCTACTTAACATATAAGTTAAATATATGCATAAACAAGTAATTTCGAGTAATATAGAGAGCAAACAGGGACAGCGGTCAGCACTAGGAAAGGAGTACCATTTGAGAACAGGTGAGAAAGTGTTTCTGAGGGCAAGAACAATAGGATCGTAAAATGGGATTACGAAGCGCCTCTTTTGACCTAAGCCACCGTTAGGAAGTAAACAGGAAATGAATAGACGTCCAGTGTTTTCGTCAAAAGAAAACGGCGTCGGGGTGGCTAATATTTTGGCAAGTTAGCTATATTTAGCAGAGAAGGTGTGAACACGAAACGGAGTGTTTTAGGGGTGACTGGTAAACATGAAAAGGTCATACTGCCATGTGAAAAAAAATAAGAAATTTCTAGAGAAGGGTTGGTTTGTGCACTAGGGAGTCAGCTGTGGTAAGTTGTTTTAGCAAATAGAAAGGAATAAAAAATTAAACAGTATGGGGATTGGTTGGAGTCCTTGGGGGAGGCGTTCCAAACTTGAGAGAAAAAGAAAAGTTAGGGGGGAGAAAAGGGAGAAAGTGTCCACTCTGTATCTGACTTCTCTGTGGTATAAAGGGGAAAAAGTCGTGAGTCTGCGGGTTGAAGTGGAAGTAAATTTTTTGGTGGTCGGAGTTCGCATCTTGTGGTAACTGAGTGGTCACTTCCTATTTCTTGGCCGCAACTGAGTGGTCACTTCCTATATGCCTATATAGGTGTTGTATTTCAGGATTCGCGAATGACCCAGGGTACTAACAGTCTCCAACGTGAAGGTGTAAGCTTCTAAATAGTCTCAAGAACCTAAAGTCCATTTACTAAACAAAAATTCAACGTTGCTCAAATATTGTTTGAAATTAAGTGAAAGAGCTAAAAATACAGACAGGAAGCTAGGACCTCTATCAAAAAAGAGGTTATTGTTCCGTTGTATAATTCAATGGTTAGGCTACGACTTACAGGTTTGGAAGCCTCATTTTAGGAAGGATGTGGGTGGGTTCTGAATGGGTGTAGAGAAGAGCAACAAGATTAGTTTTGCAAGAAGACCGAATTGGACTTTTTAAAGCTTAAATGGATTGAGCAAAATAAATATTGGTATCGTTCCTGCTCTAGCTCAGACGACGCGCATAAGGGGACAAAATTTAATTGAAAAGGATGGTTGCAGGATAGATATGCAGAAATTTCTCTTTAGTCAAAACATAATTGATTGTGGAATAAACTTCTATCTCAATTTTTGGAAGTGGGTGGCTTGAATAAATTTAAGGAGGGATTGGACAAATTATTAGAAGGAACAGATAAACGAACTGGATAATTTTTTATGGCTGACCTCCTGATATTGTATAAACTTGTTTCCTTGCATCATTTCCACTACTGATAATACTAAGATGACACTTATCTAAAATTGAAGTACACCGATCCTTACAAAGTACACGTTTTCTTTACTTAAGGTGCCATCGAATAGAAAGCAGTACAGTGTTTAAGTTTTTTCAAATTTATAAATTATCCAGAAAAGTACTCTAAAATGCGAGATTTTATGGAGGTGTATCAGTGGTTGAGCAGTTTTAGAGGAGCACATTTCAATAAATATTAAGCACAACAAATTGAACTTATTTGCATCTATAAATGACGACACAATATCAATTTAAATGGCGTGTCATCATGTGATGAATAACAGAAATTATCCAATGACACAGTATTGAGAAACGATCTGCATCACAAGAAAAGAAGAGTGCAGGATCGTGTCAAGACGTTGCCTGAAAAGAATGCTAAAATACAAATTTTACCATTCTTGGTCTGTCCAGTGAGTGGCTACTTAATTAAGTACGACTGACAAACAGTGGGTCACACTTTAGCCCTCAGAACAGCCAGAATTTCCCGTCGCACGGACTGAACAAGGCATCCATGCAAAAGGGTGCTGATTCATGTTAACTCAACTGATTCCCACAGTTGCAAATTGGATGATTTTGGATCTCCTCTTCGCAGAGCTCATTCCATCTCGTCCCACAGTCATTCAGACTGAATTGAGATCTGCTAAATGGGGAGATCACTACAGCAAGTTGAATTCACTCTAATGTTCCTGGACCAGTTCTGTACAATTCTGGCCTTGTGGCCTGTTGAAAGGACTTTATCACAGATGAATACGCAGCAGCCATGAACAGATGCGTCTGGTCGTAAACATTTCCACATAACCTGTGACATCCATATTTCGAAATATATTGGCGCCTCTCCACTGGTGTCAACTACCATGCCACTCTCAAACTCAGTTCTTCTGTCTTATCGATTCTTGTATTGAATTGCAAAAATACGGCATCCTTATGTATCTGCTCATCTGCCTAGTATTCATGTACTCAACCCACCAAATAAACCGCACTAAATCGAAGCTATGCCATCCTTTCAGCTTGACTTAAAACGTGCAATCTTAAAGGATGTCCAAGAAACTTAGATATTGTGTATCAGCCACAGCGTGATGAAAATGAGGGCTTCTCAGTTTTCCGAAAAAGAAAGATACGTGATCTCTTGTAGCTCATATCACCTACTTTCAGCACATTTTTATTGTGGTACCAATTGTGGTCTTTGCAGTACCTTAAATTTCCGTGTGTCACTCTTAACACTAAACACAATTGTTATATTAACTTTATACTTTTTAAAATAAAGGTATGACTGTTGTTTACGTCATATTTTTACCTCTGGCCTTAATTTATAATCTTTCTAGGGTTATCCTTAGCGTTTGAATTCAAACACGCAGATAAACAGGCTGAATTTCCCAAAAAAACACGAATGGTGATATAATTTATATGTCAGCTTACATAACAGCCCATGCTCTGGTCTTCTCACACTCAGGTCTTTTCCACACTGGGTGGGAAAGACCTGAGTTCGAATCCAGTTAGTGAATTGAGAAATTTTTACGAGTATATTTCACAAAGTGGCTGAGTTAGTCGGTCTCAGAAGAGGACAGCATGTTATTTTATCCCAAAAACACGGGTTTTTCATCTAGTAAAACAGCAAATAGACCACAGAACACACGCAATTTAGAGACATATTATCTAAGGCACAACGTGGCCTAAATTTCTGACGTTTCTAAAACCATACAATAACTAATCAACATAATAGCCATCACCAATATTATCAACAAGAGAAGCAGCCTTTTGATTGCTAATAAAGATGCCTATATCTTCAAGAAAAGGGTTCTTGCCCATGTTTCTAAGATTCGTTGGTTGTTACTTAATACACCACCACCTAAAAATAACATTTCTCTCTCAATAAAAAATAATTATGCATTATACAGGGATAACAGGGCTACAGTAATTCGATTACAGGCAAAGGAGCAGAGCTTTTAACAAAAAATTAGTGTGTGCCCCTGAAACCACATGTAAATCACACATAGGTTGTCTGCAGTAGCAGTAGTAGGGTTTATTATATATATATATTTTTTGGAAACATCAGTGACTAAGACCAAATTGCTCCGTGTATATTGTCTGCAAATTGCATGCGTTCTGAGGTCGATATTCTGTTTGCTGGACGAAAAACCGAGTTTCCGGGAGAACAAACCATTATGCCCTCACTTGAGACCAACTAACTCAGCCACGTTGCGAAAAGAACCCATAAAAAGAACCATCGAAAAACCGTTGCAGTCAATGTCCTAAGACACCTGTAGCCAACCACCTACTTTTAACATCATGGTTGATGGCACTTTCTTCTTCTGCTGGTAAGTTTTATGTTCACAAATGAAAAGGAATGGAGCAGAGGTACTGTAAAGGATTTGACATTTCAAACAACTTGTATTGATACAATATCTGGTCGGCCTGCCGTTCACTTTAGTTACATAATGTAAACTCGTCAGTAGAATTGCAACAAATTTGTGATAACAGAATGGCAGAATTTTGTTCCTTTCCTCAAAGTAATCAGTTTAGCTATTCATTGTGCGAATGCCTGCCCCGACGTTTCAGTTTGTCCCAAAGATGTTCAACGGTGTTAAGGTTGGAGCTGGGTCAGTCTTAACCGTTATTAATGAAAAATAACGGTTGAGACGTCATCTAGTGGTGCCATCTCGTGTCGACTCCAAAAACTACCACTAACACTAATCGTAAGTCGAAGTTTCTTGCATCCTATGCCTCTGATGCAAGAAAGCAAGCTTATGCAGCATCAGCCAAAGGAAAAAAAAACTACCCCCATTTCACCCCTCTATTTGTTCCAAATACCTGTATAGCTCAGCCTTAAATTTATTTAGGCTATCAACTTCCACAACAAGGGATGGAAGTCTGTTCCACCAACCAACTACCCACTGGGTAAAGGCAAACTTCCGCACATCTATCCTCCATCTGTCTTTCCTCAATTTGAATTTATGCCCTCTCAGGGATTATTCTGAACAAGAGGAAGAATCCCACCAGCTTTCAGCATGCTCAAACCATTCAAGGCTTTATACACCTCAAACAGAACACCTTGCTACTGCCTAGTACCAGACACTGTAATTTGCAAAAATTAAGCCTTTCTTCGTAAGGACAGCCCTTTGTTCAATTCACTAATCTTGTTGCCCTTCTCTGTACTCGTTCCAACAGCTCTACATTCTTCTTGAAATGAGGCCTCCAGACCTGTATACAGTACTCAAGATGTGGCCTGACCATTTCCTTATACAAGGGGATAATCACCTCCTTATCCCTGCTAGAAAATTTCCTGTATATCATTGACAAGGCACCATGAGCTACTCTTGCAGACCATCTACACTGCTCAGAAAACTTCATATCTGCCTGCACAATTATCCCCAAGTCCTTTTCGTTCTCTACCACTGTCAGTGTAGTACCACAGAGTTGATACTTTACTCTGGGGTTACTCTCCCATATGTGGTACTTTACATTTGTCAATGTTAAACTGCATTTGTCATCTCTCAGCGCATCTGCTCAACTTTTCTAGATCCTGTTACAGCAGCGTACTGTCCTTAACAACCATGCCAACCTTCGTATCGTCTGCAAACTTGGACATTAAGCTTGATATACCATCATCAATATCATTTATAAATACAGAAAACAATAATGGACCCAACACTGAAACCTGAGGGACTCCACTAATAACATTATTCCATGATGAGTAGTGTCCATTGATTACCACTCTCTGTCTTCTCCCCCTCAACCATCCCTTTATCCATAGAAGCAATTTGCCTCCAATGTCACACTGCTCCAATTTGTTCAGCAGTCTTCCATGTGCAACAGTATCAAAAGCCTTTCTAAGATCCAAATTTATAATATCAAAGTTATTCCCTGTATCCAGTTCCTTTGCGACCACATCATAGTATCCAAGCAAATTGGTCAGGCAAGACTTTCCCTTAACAAAACCATGCTGTGTCCGAGCTATAATTGAAGTCTTGTCTAGATGACCCTGCAGTGCTTCTATAACCAGTGCCTCCATTAATTTTCCTGGAACAGAAGTTAAACTCACAGGTCTATAATTATTTGGGTCATCCTTTGATTCTCCTTTGTGAATTGGGGTCACATTTCCACATCTCCAGTCCATGGGTACCTCCCTGAGTCCAAAGAAGCTCTCATAATTATGGCTAAGAGTTTGCTTACTTTCTTTGCTGCCTCCTTTAATATAATTGGATAGATCCCATCCACCCTGGGTGGCTTTTTTATGTTTATCTTCAACAATTTCTCCTCCACTTTCCTCTCAGTTATTACAAAATCATCTAGCTCACTGCCAGAGTTTATTTCACCTCTGGCATTCCCCTCCCTGAATAACTCCTCATGGGTGAATGTAGATGCAAAATACTCATTTAGTTTGTTAGCCACCTGAGCAGGATCATCAACAGTTGAACCATCAATATCCAGTCGACCAATCTGATTCATCCCTTTCCTTCTAGAGTTTACATAGGTAAAGAACTGTTTTCTGTTTTTCTTTGAATCCTTTGCCAAGGATTTCTCATAATCTGCCTTTGCCTGCCTAATCTCATTTGTGACTTGGTTACAGACCAACTTATATCTATCATAGGCTTCCATGTCACCCATTAATTTATATGTATCCCATGCATTTTTCTTCTCTGCCATAGATCTCATTAGTTCATCTGACATCTATTTAGGCCTAAACCTTGAACAATATTTCTTAGTTGGTATGTAAAGCCTAGTAGCTCCCAAGATAAATTCTTTGACTGCTTCCCATTTTGAATTTTCTGTTGGTAACATCATCAGTTGGTCCCACTGTATAGAATTTAAATACTGTCTCAGACCACCATAATCGCCTTTGCAAAAGCAAAAACCCTTCCCTTTACCCCTGATGGTAGTTACCTCTTTGGGTAAATCCCACTTCAGCACACTGTGATCACTGCCACCTAGTGGTTCATTTATATGTAGATTCTTAATGCATGAAGAATCACTACTGATAATCAAATCAAGAGTATTGCTCCCTCTAGTTGCCTCCCGAACATGCTGATTTAGAAAACAATCATCCGATAAATCCACAAAAGCCTTTCTAGTGTGTGAATGACCCACCCACAAATTCCAGTCAATATCTGGGATATTAAAATCCCCCATTATAAGACTCTCTGATTTACTGGCTAATTTATTTCCCTGTACAGTTTGTTACTATATTCATCAGAGTCATTAGGCCTATAACACACTCCTACTGTCAATTTTGATCTCCCAATGCTTATGTCACACCAAACTGACTCGACACCAGGAGCGGATTAAGGTCGGTTGAGGCTCCGGGCGCAGAAGAAAATATTGGGCCCCTTGAAAAAAAGAGAGAGACAGGGAAAATAAAAATACATGTTAACCATTTTTTTAAATAAATAAAAAATATTATGTACTATTAATGTTTTATTTCCAGTAAAATTTGAATATAATATAATTAATAATAACATAATAATAATCACAATGTTTTGAACTAATAGTTGAACATATTAGGTTTAACTATTAGTTGAACTAATATGTTCAACTAATTTGTTGGGGTTTTGCGTGGGCCCTTCAGAAGTCGGGGCCCAGGGCGCGTGCGCCCGGTGCACCCGCCGTTAAATCCGCCTCTGCTCGACACTGCACTGTCCAGCAACAGTGCAGTGTACTAGGTGGTTCCAGCAAGCTTTCCTGACATTTCATGGTATCTAACAGTTAGGAATCATGAAATACCTTATTTATGCCATTCCAAACTCTGCATTAGGGAGAATAAATATACCCCTCTTCTACTGTTGAACTCGTGACTGTACCTGATGAGAAATGGACAGAAGGTTCTGCTGCCTACAAAAAGAACTGGTTGAAAATATTCCATGGTAGGTCTGCATTATTATTAGGGCCAAAGGCAGCTCAATACCTTATTAATTTGTTGATTAAAACTCTTTTTTTTTTCCCAAATGTGATAATGTCTAAATAGTTTTAGCAGGTTAATATATAACACCTAAAAAATACCATTATCATTGGCAAACTGAGAATATTTTTTTAGTATGAATTTAACCCCGGGGGCCCACATCTGGTGAGTATGGGCTTGGCACAACCAGGGTCCTGAGCTGGATATCATCATTCTTCTCTTTCTTGGTGATTCCCTTCTACTTTTGACACTCTCTCTCTCTCTCTCTCTCTCTCTCTTAGGGTAACTCGGGATTTTTTTTTTTGGCTGGTGCAGCATAAGCCTCAGGCTTCCTTGCACCATACAGCTAATAATAATAATAATAATAATAATAATAATAAATAAGTGGTAAACTCACCATCCAGTTCTTTTCCTTGCTAAATGCAGTAATATATATTAAAAGTTATCACAGGGAAGGCAGCATAATGCCTTTTTCAGTAGAGTTTCTCTTGTACAAGTATTTTACTAAAATACAACAGCTACTTGGTTTGGTGCAGACTTTTATGAGATTAAAGCCTACAGTGATGAAAACTAATCTTCAGTAGGTTTAATTAGGGAAGGCTATGTTATACAACTAGTAATATTTACTAGCATGGTTGAAATAATATGAAAAGCTATGTACATTTTACTAGATAAGCTTAGGGTTAGTTGAGTGATTGTTTTTGAACTTTATAGTGTAATGGCTGCTTTAGCTGAAATCTGCCAGTTTGTTTAAGATCAATTTTGATTGTATGTCTTGAATGTTTGTGGGCCAACTTGCTTGTTTTACAAGCCATAAATCCTCTGAGACTGGCTAACAGCCTTGATTGAAAAATCCTTTAAAATATCCACTCTCTGATAGCATATCAACCTGAACTACTCAAATGTGTAGCACATGGAAAATTCAGTATATTTTCATGAAGGATCTACACTGAGTGGCCATTTCATTAGGAACATCTACCCTTTTAATGAAATGGAGTCCCACAGTATCCACCAGCATCATGTGTTTGAATCATGTAATATAAAGCAGGTGGGCAAATACAGAGGGATGCCATACGTGTGCAGTTTTGTCCAAGAATAGGTAAGACAAAAGATTTAAGTGATTTTGAAAGTGACATATTGGTTGGTGCCAGATGTGCAGGCATAAGTATCTCAGAAATTGCAATAGTGTTGTCTTCATGTATGAGTATATCAGATATATTGAGATTGGTCCAATAAACAGATGACATCCAGCTAACAGCAACCCTGTGGTTCGAAACAGCTTGATGCAAGAATTCAGCAGAGGCTGACAAGAATTGTGCAGGGTAACAGAAAGGATACAGTGTAACCTTTCTGTTACCCTGCCACAACTCAACCTTATTGTGGATGTGGTATCACAGCCAACAACTGAGGTGGGTTCCATCCCTACATGAAGGTACGATATGCAGTGAGTTCGGGAACATCAACACTGGACAATGGAGGATAGAAAAAAAAAGTTGCTTCATGTGACGAATTGCAGTTTCTACTGTTTCATTGTAATGTGAGGACTATCATCGTGGGTAGTACACTAGTTATAATAATCACCGTTCCCACACCAGGTGGGAAAGGCACAGTTTCGAACCCCATCAGTGACGCAAGGGTATTTTATGAGCTTTTTTCACTCCATGGATGAGTTAGTTGGTCTCAGCCAAGGACAGTAAGGTTCTTCCTGGAAACGGATTTTGCCCGGAAAAACGGGCAAACCAACCAGAGAACACACAAAATTTATGGACATTAATGCACACTTGTAGATGAGGTATTTCTTGGCTGGCCTTCAGTATATGACAATTTTAATGGGAGAAGAAGAATATGGCAAAAATAGTATGAGTCTATGGGCCCATCTTGTTAAGAGTCAATATGTAGGCTGGCAGTGGCTGTATAATAGTGTGGGGAATGTTTTATTTGTATGGTAAGTATAGTATTTGTATTAGTAATAGTATTTGTATTTGTACTAGTATTTATTTGATACCAGTAGAGAAACATTTGGATGTCACAAGATATCTGTAAATTGTTTCTGACCAGGTGCCTCCCTTTTTGGCTGTAATGTATTTGACTGTGAATGGATTCTTCCAGCTGGATAATACACTATGTCATAAGGCCAGAATTTTAAAAAAACTGGTTCAAAGAACATAAGAGTTAACACAGATCACTGCAGGAGTCCCTAATCATCAGATCTCATTCCAGTTGAGTACTTGGTGGATGAGCTTGTCAGAGTAGAGATGTACAACCGTCTAATTTTCAAAAACTATGAGAAGCAACTGACATGGGCCAGCATAACTGTGGCATGCCTGAGACCTTGTTGGGTCTATGCCATGGTGAATGCATTCTGTTCCAAGGGCTAAAGGGTGCTTACTTGCTACTAGGTAGGTAGGTGTACCCATAAAGGAGCCACTCAGTGTATCCATCACTCAATTTGTTCTTAATTAGCCAACCATGTCAGTAATACAGACACAAATTCTAACCTTTCTCACAGTTCAACATAAATACCCTTGGCTTAGAAGTAATCAGTCAACATCTAAAGGTCAACATTATTTAGGGTCAGATTGAGAAATATGATGCAATGGGGAAGTTTTGTAGAGGAAGACAAAGTTGTATGTTGAAACTCTTGAAAGCATTTCTTCAGAGAACTGTGGCTCCTGTCAAGTGTTCATTGCTGTAAGAAAATAGCATATTTTTAAACAACTTAGCACAAAGATAGGACTTTTTTCAGTAGTGGAAAACTGAAGTTCATTTCATTTAAAATTCTTGTCCACAAGATTTACAAATGGGACCCCCATTGCTCTCTAGTAACTATTCTAGGTCCCCACTAACCCATAAAGCTCTCCCCACAGTGGTGGACCTGGACCTATGATAGTTTTGGCACTAGTTCCCTTTCCCTTTCCAAGTCATAGTTGAATTTTCCTTTGTCTTCATCTGGTGAGTATGGGCTTGGCACACCCAGAGTCCCAAGCCAGATATCATCATTCTTCTCTTTCTTGGTGATTCCCTTCTATTTCTGACTCTCTCTCTCTCTCTCTCTCTCTCTCTCTCTCTCTCTCTCTCTCTCTTGCGTGTGCGTGCACACACACACACACACACACACATACACACCCTGGGTAACTCAGAAATTTTTTTTTGGGTGGTGCAGCAAAAGCCTCAGGCTTCCTTGCACCATATCACTAATAATAATAATTTCTTTGAACCCTTGTCAGGTTTGTGTTATTAATAAAAAAATAATAATAATATTATTAATTATTATTTTTATTATTATTATTTCCAATTTAATTTTGCTTCTTCATTGTATCAGCTGTAAATTTCACAAGCCATTTTCTAAAAAATCCCCTTTTTAATTCTAGTGATTTCTATTTTGCATCTTCCATTATATTGGTAACTAAATTTTATTCCCGTTTTCATTTATATTTACGCTTTTTACCCATTAGCATGTGGTTTACGTTGGAAATGAAGACATGAGGAGCTAAATGACTTCGTGATAACTGAAAGGAAAGTGGAGGAGAAATTATTGAAGATGGACTTAAAAATGGCACTTGGGGTGGATAGAATCCATCCAGTTATATTAAAAGAGGCAGCAGAGGAAATAAGCAAACCCTTAGCCATACTTATGAGAGCATCCTTGGATTCAGCAAAGGTCCCTTTGGACTGGAGACGTATGAATGTATCCCCAATTCATAAAGGGGGATCAAAAGACGACATGAGTAATTACGGACCTGTTAGGTTAACATCTGTTCCAGGGAAAATAATGGAATCACTGGTTAAAGAAGTAATGCAGGACCATCAGGATAGGCATGCAATTATACTGCAATCACAGCATGGATTTGTGAAGGGGTGGTCTTGTCTAACCAATCTGATAGTTTATTATGATGCAGTGACCAACGAACTCAATGCAAAAATAATTTTGACTTCATATACTTGGATTTCAGGAAAGTTTTTGATTCTGTTGCACATAAAAGACTGCTGTACAAACTGGAGAAATGTGGCATTAAGGGCAAGTTATTGCTAGGAATAATCTCAGTCTTCAGCATAGCTGCTAGCAGACCATAACCAACGAGTACTTACCAACAGATTCCTGCCAAAGCAAATACTGATCTCACTGCAAGAGACCAACAACAAAAAATACAGAAAGAGCATCCTTGCTAAACTGAAAATTTAGAAGTGTGCTTTTGCCTTCCAATGTTCTGGATGTATATTATGTAACATGTATGTATTTTTCATGTGTTTCTTTTGTCTGTATGGATGTAAATATGTATCATAAACCCCTGGCACCACCATATCATGGTGGGACTCATTGTATATAAGTCATACTGCAATTAAATATTCTATTCTATTATATTATTATAAAGGGATGGTTAAGTGGAAGAAGACAGAGAATGGTTATCAGTGGGTAGTGCTCTCATGGACTAATGTTATTGGTGGAGTTCCCCAGAATTTGGTGCTGGGCCCATCGTTGTTTTCAGTATTTATTAATGATATTGATGATGGTATAACTATCAGGCTTGTCTAAATTTCCAAATGACACAAAGGTAGGCAGGGTGGTTAATGACAGTCATCAGGGTGAGCTACTGCAACAAGATCTAGAAAAATTGGGTCAATGGGCTGAGAAATAGCAGTTGAAGTTTAACATTGACAAATTCAAAGTACTGCATATGAGTAGCAGTAACTCCAGGGTAACCTATCAACTGTGTGGTACTATACGCAGGATACTGGAGAACGAAAAGACCGGGGAGTTATTGTGCAGTCAGATGTGAAATTCTTTGAGTAGTGCAGACATGCTCCCAGGACAACTCATGGGTTTTTGTCAACGATACACAGAAAGTTTGCTAGCAGGGATAAAGAGATAATAAGGCCATGGTTAGGCTGCATATCTTGAGTACTGTATACAGGTCTGGAGACCTTACTTTAGGAAGGATGTAGATCTGCTGGAATGGGTGCAGAGATGAGAAACCAGACTGGTGAAGGGAACAAAAGGGTGCTCTTACGTAGAAAGGCTTCAGTTCTACAAATTGCAGCATCTCAAAACTAAGCACTAGAATGGAGATCTATTGAGGTGTTTAAAGCCTTGAATGGATTGAGTAAGCTAAATATTAATGGCATTCTTCCACTCGCTGAGACTACACTCATGAAAGGGCATAAGTTCAAGTTGATGAAGGATAGTTGCAGGATAAATGTGTGGAACTTTACCTCCAGCCAGCGGGTGGTTGATTGTTGGAACAGGCTTCCATCTGTTGTTGTGGAAGTGGATGGGTTGAATAAATTCAAGGAAGAACTAGAAAATCCTTGGAGGTATGGATAGATGAACTGTAGTTTTTTTTTTTTTTTTTTTTGGCTGATGCTATATAAGCTTGCTTTCTTGCATCATTTGTCATTGCTACTACTACTATTACTACATGTTGCTATTTTGCTTGCAATTACAGCCACTGGCACCTGATGAGAGGTTGCCTTTGTAAGTTTTGTGGTAGCATCATCATTCGATCAATTTTTATGTAATTGTGTATTTTTATAATATCCCTCACATACTTTAATTTTATTCTTTTATTTTTAGACTTTTTTTACTGTTCTTTTATTCCTTTTCTTCCTCCCTTATCACTATATATATGAAATATGAAAACGAAGAAGTGGAAGGGGGGGAAAAAAAAAAAGAGAAAAATAGGAAAACAGTACGTGTACCTGAATGCGCCAAGCAGCAAAACAGGATACATGTATATAAATAAGTGTTACAAATGAAAGTAAAATAAAATAAAAATAAATATAGATGGAGAAGTTATTAATCACAAAATGCCAAGCCTAGTCGAAGAGAAAAAAAGAGAGAAAGAATGTTAAGAACCTATAAAAAAAAAAAAAAAAAATCATTAAGTAGAATTAAGTCTGAATTAATGCCGAATTAACAGGCTAATCATATGTACAAAAGCTGAAAGAAAAAGAGGGGAGGGTAATAGAGATAAAAATTATAAAATTCAAAAATAAAAATTAAAGAATTAAAATTATAAAAAATTAAAAAAATTAAAAATTGGTACATAGATCAGGTATTTCATCAGGGGGCTACACCTGATCATGTACCAAACATTGTGTTTCTATGCAAACTCATGCTGATGGAGAAGCTATTAAAATGAAATATATAAAAAAAAAAAAAAAATTTAATCTTCAGAATCTCCAGTTAGGGGCTACCTTACTCATCCAACCCCAGGGGCTCACATCTGGTGAGTATAGGCTTGGCACACCCAGGGTCCTGAGCTGGATATCATCATTCTTCTCTTTCTTGGTGATTCTCTTCACTTTTGACTCTCTCTCTCTCTCTCTCAGGGTAACTTGGGAACTTTTTTTTTTTCTGGTGCAGCATAAGATTCAGGCTTCCTTGCATCATATGGCTATTAATAATAATAATAATAATAATAATGTTTCTGGACATTAAAATTTTTTTTTTTTTTTTTTATCTATTTCATTTTAATAGCTTCTCCATCAGCATGAGTTTGCATAGAAACACAGTGTTTGGTACATGATCAGGTGTAGCCCCCTGATGAAATACCTGATCTATGTACCAATTTTTAAGTTTTTAAAATTTTAATAATTTTTAAAATTTTTAATTCTTTAATTTTTATTTTTGAATTTTATAATTTTTATCTCTATTACCCTCCCCTCTTTTTCTTTCAGCTTTTGTACATATGATTAGCCTGTTAATTCGGCATTAATTCAGACTTAATTCTACTTAATGATTTTTTTGTTAATTTTTTTTTTATAGGTTCTTAATATTCTTTCTCTCTTTTTTTCTCTTCAACTAGGCTTGGCATTTTGTGATTAATAACTTCTCCATCTATATTTATTTTTATTTTATTTTACTTTCATTTGTAACACTTTAATATATATATATATATATATATTATATTTCATAATGTTCATAACCAAAATTTAAATATGTATATGAGATTCAATCTTTGCTGATGAATGATGATACATGATTTATCTTTGTATAAGATTAAGATAGAAAATTATATAGCATAGTAGCTTTAATAGCCCAAAGATGGCGCCATAAGCAGAAAGACTTGATACTAGTAAATTTTTTTTATTATTTTTTTTTTTTCAGAGAAAATTTTTTGTTGTTCAGTTTTAGATTAAAGAAGAAAATTTTTGAATAGTGTACATTGTGTGGAATCGCTTATTTTAAATTTTCTTTACAGAAATGAAATGCAAATTCCCAGCATATGGAGATTACCATAAGAGAAATGGAGGCCTAAATAAGAAACGTTGATCTGTCAAGTAGGGACTCACATATGGTGGGTATGGGCTTGGCACACCCAGGGTCATGAGCTGGATACAGGGCCGGATTTACGTATAAGCAAAATTAGCAGTAGCTTAGGGGCCCCGACCCATCGGGGGCCCTAAGCTACTTATCAAGTTCTTATCAAGTAAGTAATTTACAATATTTGTTACATGTCAAAGTTTAAATACTTATTTATTCACATTAATGATGATTCTAAATTAAAAATTCGCAATCGAGAAGCGATTTATAAAGAGATTTATTCAAAACTTTTAATTACTTTTCAATTAAAAAAAGTAATTCAAATGTTAATTTTAAAATTAATGTATTAATAATGTGTGAAATACTTCAATTAATTAAATACGTTATATTCGATTTGATAAACAGATTAAAAATGAAAGGGTCTTATGCTAGTGGAAGTCAAAAACGGAAGAAGAAAAGGGATGAAGAAGAACGAATGAACAAACTTCCTAAAATTACCAGTTTTTTTGTTTTTTTTTATGTAAACCCCAAACACGAGAGGTATTAGAACCTATAGTACTTAGAACCGTGCTTGGGTTGGAGGTTGAGAAGGCGAAAGAAGACATTTGTTGACATTGGACTTGAACTTATGTAGACTGTAATTTTCAGGAAATGCTTATGAAGGAAGGTCGTTCCAGAAAACGGCAGTTGAATGAATAAACGACGAAGATGAAAAGTTGGTTTTGTGAGTTTGAAGTTGGACAGTAAATGGAGGTTGGCTGGTGTTCGGACTGTTTTGAAAGAGAGAGCGGGAATTATAGAAGCCAATTAGGAAGAACAGTGCCCATGGAAGTATCTGTAGAAGAGGCATGCAGCAGAAACAGTACGTCTATGAGACAGCGAGTGGAGAGACTCTGTTAGAGATGAATCATTAATTAACCTAACTGCCCTCTTCTGAATGGAATCAAGAAGCCTGAGAGAGGTTTTGGGGACACCACCCCAGATGGAACAATATTCCGTGGCAGGGCGGATTTGCGATTTATACAGAGTGAGCAGCTGTTTGGGAGAAAAGTAACGCCGAGAGCGAAAGAGAAAACCAAGTTTTTTAGATGCAGAGGAAGCAATATTTGTAATGTGCTTGTGCCAAGAGAGATTAGAAGTCAGGTAATCCCCAAAAGAGATATATCATTTTGCCTAGAAATCGGAGTGTCACCAAAGATAAGCATGGGAGCAGAAGAATCCTTTTTGTGAAATATAAGACAAGACTGAGTTTTAGAAGGATTGAAATCAACTAAGTTATCTTTGCCCCACTGAAGTATTACCTGAAGATCGGCATTTAAGGAATTGGTAGCAAATTTTCGAGAAATTGAAGCTGATTGAGCAGGACAAGGTTTCTCAAAATGGAAAATGGAATGCAATGTGCTATCATCGGCAAAACTATGGATAGGATTTCCAGTCAATGGAAGAAGGTCATTAATATGCACTGTTGTCTTTTAAAATGCAATTTCTTTTAAAATGCACTGTTTGCTTGATGTTTGCGGACAGTCGGGTACGGGACATGATACTGCCAAGGGGGATGTCTTTGTGTGTGCACGATGTAAGGAGTGCAAGGAAATCAGGCGACAACTCAGCGTTGTTATGGGCCTTTATGAGAGCTTGAAGGACAGGGTGGATGCCCTCGAAGGAAATAAATTGAGGGGCCCGTCAAGCTCTCAGCTGCCCACATCAACGCCAGAGCTTGCACTTGGTCATCAGGCAACACAGAGGCAGCCCCCTAGGCAGAATGCGCTGGTCCCACAGGAACTAGTAGTTGTTGGTGACTCTATTGTCAGGGAAACGGGGAACATGCTTTGTAAAAAGGATAGGTGGAATAGGACCAGGGTATGTCTGCCAGGGGCAAAGGTTGATGACGTTGTAGAGCGGATATCATCTTTTAAGGGCACAAAAGGTGATATAGTTGTACACGTTGGCACTAATGATATTAAGAGTAGGAGACCGGCGGAATTACTTAGCAAGTACAGGTCACTGTTGAAAAAAAGCCGTGAGTTAGGGTTGAATTTGAAAGTGTCTGCAATTCTGCCCAGACACGATAGGAGGGAGTATATGATGAGAGCCTTGTCGATCAATTCGGCCCTGGAGGGATTGTGCAAGGCTCAAGGGGTAGAATTTTTTTCAGCCTGGACTGTACTTGTTAAGAGGAGAGATTGCTTCTACAGGGATGGGATACACTTAAATAGAAAAGGTGCAAGAATTTTTGCTGATGCTGTCGAGGCAGTGTTAGGTGGGTCGGAAAACTGCTAGTTGGGGGGATACAAGGACTAATAGATTAACAGTAGCCACTGGCAGAGGTGGAAGTGATTCTTGCACTGCTTCTATTGAAATGAGCAGAAGCCTGAAAAACAAGATGCAGGATATTTCAGAGACTGCTGGGAGTCATTGCGGTACAAGTAAACACATGGGTTGTGTTAGGGTAGCTAAGAATAGAAACAGGTGCATGTATACCTGCGTGTACACCAATGCTAGGAGTTTGGTAAATAAATTTGATGAATTTGAGGTATTGCTCAAAACATCAAAGGCAGATATTGTTGGGATATCAGAGACGTGGTCTCACACAGATAGAAGTAATGCGGAACTGGAATTTGGGGAATACAATGTGTATAGAAAGGATAGACAGGACAGGAGGGGAGGAGGGGTTATGCTATTAATTAAGAAACACATAAAGTCCAAGGAAGTGAAGCCAGTGGACATCGATGGACAGGGCAGTGTCGAGTCAGTTTGGTGTGACATAAGCATAGGGAAATCAAAATTGAGAGTAGGAGTGTGCTATAGGCCTAATGACTCTGATGAGTATAATAAGATATTGTACAGGGAAATAGAGTGGGCCAGTAAATCAGAGAGTCTTATAATGGGGGATTTTAATTTCCCAGATATTGACTGGAATTTGTGGGTTGGTCACTCGCACACTAGCAAGGCTTTTGTGGATTTATTGGATGATTGTTTTCTACATCAGCATGTTCGTGAGGCAACAAGAGGGAGCAATACTCTTGATCTGATTATCAGTAGTGATTCTTCGTGCATTAAGAATCTGCAGATAAATGAACCACTAGGTGGCAGTGATCACAGTGTGTTGAAGTGGGATTTACTCAAGGAGGTAACTACCATCAGAGGTAAAGGGAAGGGTTTTTGTTTTCGTAAAGGCGACTATGATGGTCTGAGACAGTATTTAAATTCTATACAGTGGGACCAAGTGATGATGTTACCAACAGCAAACTCAAAATGGGAAGCATTCAAAGAACTTATCTTGGAAGCTACTAGGCTTTACATACTAACTATGAAATATTGTTCAAGGTTTAGGCCTAAATGGTTGTCAGATGAACTAATGAGACATGTGGCAGAGAAGAAAAATGCATGGGATACATATAAATTAATGGGTGACATGGAAGCCTATGATAGATATAAGTTGGTCTGTAACCAAGTCACAAAGGAGATTAGGCAGGCAAAGGCAGACTACGAAAAATCCTTGGCAAAGGATGCAAAGAAAAACAGAAAAGAGTTCTTTACATATTTAAACTCAAGAAGGAAAGGGATGAATCAGATTGGTCCACTGGACATTGATGGTTCAACAGTTGAGGATCCTGCTCGGGTGGCTAACAATCTAAACGAGTATTTTGCATCTACATTCACTCATGAGGAGTTATTCAGGAAGGAGAATGATGTAGGTAAAGTAAACTTTGGCAGTGAGCTGGATGATTTTGTAATAACAGAGGAAAGTGGAGGAGAGATTGTTGAGGATAAACATAAAAAAGGCACCTGGGGTGGATGGGATCTATCCAGTTATATTAAAGGAGGCAGCAAAGGAAGTAAGCAAACCCCTAGCCATAATTATGAGAGCTTCTTTGGACTCAGGGGAGGTACCCATAGACTGGAGATGTGCAAATGTAACCCCAATTCACAAAGGAGGATCAAAGGCTGACACAAGTAATTATAGACCTGTTAGTTTAACTTCTGTTCCAGGTAAATTAATGGAGGCACTGGTTAAAGAAGCACTGCAGGATCATCTAGACAAGAATTCAGTTATAGCTCAGACGCAGCATGGTTTTGTTAAGGGCAGGTCTTCCCTGACTAATTTGATTGGATACTATGATGTAGTTACAAAAGAACTGGATGCAGGGAATAACTTTGATATTATATACTTGGATCTTAGAAAGGCTTTTGATACTGTTGCACATGGAAGACTGCTACACAAATTGGAGCAGTGTGGCATTGGAGGCAAATTGCTGCTATGGATAAGGGGATGGTTGAGTGACAGAAGACAGAGAGTGGTAATCAATGGACACTGCTCAACGTGGACTAATGTTATTAGTGGAGTTCCTCAGGGTTTAGTGTTGGGTCCGTTGTTGTTTTCGGTGTTTATGAATGATATTGATGATGGGATATTAGCATTAGCATTACTAGAGGCATTTGATGCAAGAAAGCAAGCTTATGCAGCATCAGCCAAAAAAAAAAAAAAAAAAAAAAAACCCACTTCCACTTCACCCCTCTGTTCGTTCAAAATACCTGTCCAGCTGAGCCTTAAACTTATTTAGGCTATCAACCTCCACCACAAGGGATGGAAGTCTGTTCCACCAACCAACCACCCGCTGGCTAAAGGCAAATTTCCGCACGTCTATCCTACATCTGTCTTTCCTCAATTTGAATTTATGCCCTCTCAGGTGATTTTTCTGAGCTAGAGGAAGAATCCCATCAGCATTGAGCATGCTTAAACCATTCAAGGCTTTATACACCTCTATCAGATCACCTCGCTGGTGCCTAGTCTCCAGACACTGTAATTTGCAAAACTTAAGCCTTTCTTCGTAAGAGCACCCCTTTGTTCCATTCACTAATCTTGTTGCCCTTCTCTGTACCCGTTCCAGCAGCTCTACATCCTTCTTGAAATGAGGCCTCCAGACCTGTATACCGTACTCTAGGTGTGGCCTGACCATTGCCTTATACAATGGAATAATCACCTCCTTATCCCTGCTGGAAAAATTCCTGTATATCATTGACAATACTCCATGAGCTACTCTTGCAGCCCGTCTGCACTGATCAGAGAACTTCATATCTGCCTGCACAATCACCCCCAAGTCCCTTTCATTCTCTACCACTGTCAGTGTAGTACCACAGAGTTGATACGTTGCTCTGGGGTTGCTGTTTCCCATGTGTAGTACTTTACATTTGTCAATGTTAAACTTCATTTGCCACCTCTCAGCCCATCTGCTCAACCTTTCCAGATCCTGTTGCAGCAGCATAGTGTCAGTAGTGTCCTTGACAACCCTGCCAACCTTTGCATCGTCTGCAAACTTGGAAATACCATCATCGAAGCTTGATATACCATCATCAATATCATTTATAAATACAGAAAACAATAATGGACCCAACACTGAGCCCTGAGGGACTCCACTAATAACATTAGTCCACGATGAGCAGTGTCCATTGATTACCACTCTCTGTCTTCTCCCCCTCAACCACCCCTTTATCCATAGCAGCAATTTGCCTCCAATGTCACACTGCTCCAATTTGTGTAGCAGTCATGTGCAACAGTATCAAAAGCCTTTCTAAGATCCAAGTATATAATATCAAAGTTATTCCCTGCATCCAGTTCTTTTGTGACTGCATCATAGTATCCAATCAAGTTTGTCAGGCAAGACTTCCCCTTAACAAAACCATGCTGTGTCTGAGCTATAACTGAAGTCTTGTCTAAATGATCCTGCAGTGCTTCTTTAACCAGTGCCTCCATTAATTTTCCTGGAACAGAAGTTAAGCTCACAGGTCTATAATTACTTGTGTCAGCCTTTGATCCTCCTTTGTGAATTGGGGTCACATTTGCACATTTCCAGTCTATGGGTACCTCCCCTGAAATATCAAGTTTAATGTCCAAGTTTGCAGATGATACAAAGGTTGGCAGGGTTGTTAAGGACACTACTGACGCTATGCTGCTGCAACAGGATCTGGAAAGGTTAAACAGATGGGCTGAGAGGTGGCAAATGAAGTTTAACATTGACAAATGTAAAGTATTACATATGGGAAACAGTAACCCCAGAGCAACGTATCAACTCTGCAGTACTACACTGACAGTGGTGGAGAATGAAAAGGACCTGGGGGTAATTGTGCAGGCAGATATGAAGTTCTCTGAGCAGTGCAGACGAGCTGCAAGAGTAGCTCATGGTGTCTTGTCAATGATATACAGGAATATTTCTAGCAGGGATAAGGATGTGATTATTCCCTTGTATAAGGCTATGGTTAGGCCACATCTTGAGTACTGTATACAGGTCTGGAGGCCTCATTTCAAGAAGGATGTAGAGCTGCTGGAACGGGTACAGAGAAGGGCAACAAGATTAGTGAATGGAACAAAGGGTTGCTCTTACGAAGAAAGGCTTAAGTTTTGCAAATTACAGAGTCTGGAGACTAGGCACCGGCGAGGTGATCTGATAGAGGTGTATAAGGCTTTGAATGGTTTGAGCATGCTCAATGCCAATGGGATTCTTCATCTTGCTCAGAATAATCACCTCAGAGGGCATAAATTCAAATTGAGGAAGGACGGATGTCGGATAGATGTGCGGAAATTTGCCTTTGGCCAGCGGGTGGTTGGTTGGTGGAACCGACTTCCATCACTTGTTGTTGAAGTTGATAGCCTAAACAAATTTAAAGCTCAACTGGACAGGTATTTCGAACGAATGGAGGGGTGAAATGGGAGTGGTGTGTGTTTTTTTTTTTTTTTTTTTTTTTTTGGCTGATGCTGAATAAGCTTGCTTTCTTGCATCATATGCCTCTACTAATGCTAATGCTAATGCTAATATACAATGGGGAAAGAACTGAATCTTGGGGGACACCGGCATTAGTGGAGAAGTTAGAAGACGGAGAGCCATCTACCATCACCCTCAGTGAGCGATCAGAGAGAAAACTGGATAACCAATTACTAAAAACAGTTGACAATCCATAAGATGGAAGCTTGTTTAGAAGACCATTATGCCAAACACAATCGAAAGCCTTTGAGATGTCAAGAGCAACTACTTGTGTTTCCTCGAACCTTTCCATTGAATTAGTCCATAAATAGGTAACATAATCCAGATCATTAATATATCAGCTGGAAGAAAAATGGAATGCTAGCAGGTCAGCTTTATCCTTGGCTGAAGTGACAACAGAACCATCTGGTTTGGACAGAGGTGGGAGCAGACTTGTGCATGGAGTTATACCCAGGATTACTAACAGTCCCACCATCGTGAAGGTACAAGCAGAGGATTTGGCTGCCACAGACCTTCCGGACTTCTCCGAAATTGGATCCACTTGACTTGAGTGTCACCAAAATATCAGTTCCATCAGCGTTTTAGACTCCCAGGTAGCAAGTGCAGCTTGTCTGGCATATCTGAGAGAATGTCTGTGACAACCTCAAGGACCATACTACAAGGTATTATCCAAAGAATATTTTTGTCGGTACGAAGGCAAATGGAGAAACTTTCAACAGAACATGGCTCGTATATTCTCCGACAACTGGTCACCTATACTGCTTTGTATGTAAATTATTCTTCCCGAATACGAGTTCATTAGCAGGGCATGGATTTTACGATTGGCGGAATCCTAATATCATTAGACACCATGAAAATTCAGAGTAGCATAAAAATGCCTTATTGACATTTTTATCTCGACAACTAAAAGCAGGCAGAAATATGATTAGAAAGGTCCTTTCTAATCATATTTCTGCATCACATGTCTGGACGTTACAAGGGTATGCAGGCGAATCTATGCGAAATAAACGAATACGCGAATTATATTCCATGCTCAGCTCATTCGTTGAATTTGGTTCATGCTTGGAAGCGGTGAACTTTTTCTCTACAGTTCAAAAAATTTACAAATTTTATTCAGCATCCACACATCGCTGGGCACTTCTGAAGAAATCTATAGGTTGCAAGGCGTTAAAGCTGAAAGGACTTTCCGACCAAGATGGAATTGTCATTCTGAAGCTGTTTCAGCTATTGATCAAAGCTTCGAGGATATTGCTGATACGTTACGTAGTATTTCTGAAAATGAAGATGAGAAAGGAGAAACGCGACATGAAGCTGTATCTATAGCTGATAAAATGGAGACTTTGGAATTCGTTTTTATGTTGAAGCTCTGGAAATACATTTTAGATGAATTCCATAAAGTATCTAAAACTCTTCAAGATCCAATGACGTCCATCACTACATGTTCGAAACTGTACTCCACACTTGCAACCTTTGTACAAGATACTCGAAATAAGTTTGATTGTATCGAACATAAAGCAATAGAAGTCTTATCAAATGTTGATAAACCTGCAACATCTAGAAGAAAGCGACGGAATTTAAATCGGAAATATTTTTAACTTTGTCGCATATGTATTTATATTTATTATATATAAAGAGATAATAATAAGTGTATTTTTAAGATTTTTTAAAATTAAACTTTTTTTTGGGGGGAAGGACCCAAAACATTTTGTGCTTAGGGATCCCCCAATACCTAAATCCGGCCCTGGCTGGATATCATCATTCTTCTCTTTCTTGGCGATTCCTCTCTCTCTCCCTCTCTCAGGGTAACTCGGAAATTTTTTTGGCTGGTGCAGCATAAGCATAAATTCTTATAGATATAAATTTTTAAATTCATAATTATAAATTCTTATAGATAGATGGATTAAGAGTAAAATCAATATTATAATTATTCAATACCTGAAGGAAACGAAACAGAGGACTACCAAGGGTGTTGAGTACGAGGAACAGGCAGTGAGTAATTAATTTTATAACGAGAATTCAAAGGGTTAGCGAAAGGTATTTGTTCTAGAAGAGATGGAGAATCTATAACAGAGTTTATGATATTGTAGACAAAAAGGGACCCATGGAGTTGTCGTCTAGAGTGAAGAGGAATGATTCTGAAGCGACCACAAAGAGCTCCATAATTTCGATGGTGAAAGGCAATGTGATTTCGATAGCGTAAGAATTTAATGAATTTAATTTGAATTCTCTCAAATCTGTGAGAAAGATTTGAGTTGTGGGGATCACATAATATCACAATAATCAAAAATGGGAAGCACAAGCTGTTTGTAGAGAAGAATTATAACTTTGCCACTCTTGAAAAGAGAGGAAGAACGCTTGATTAACCCAAGAAGTTTAGAAGCGTGAGATATTTACGTTATCAACGTGGGAAGAGGGATGAAGGTCAGATCGAGACAGGAACCAGATAGCTGATTAGCCGTTAGCTATACATGGGTGGGAAAAGTAAACAAATGGCCACGTGCAGTTGACGCATGAGACCTTGAGAGTTAGCTAACCTGCTGAAATCTAGCGATGCCTAAATAAAATATTACTTTTATGTATCAGATACAATTCGTTTTTACTATCAAACAGATATATAAAACAAAAATATGTTTTTTTTCATAAAAAATCATTTCAATGCGGGGAGTCCTGGCCCCTAAAAAGATGGTACCCAAGGCAAGTGGTAAAAACAGCCCTATTCTTAGTTGCTTTGGTGCTTAAAGTCATATATCCTCAGCGAAACATAGGTTAATACCTGTTCTTGAGACTAAATTTTAAATATATTAAATTAGCAAATTTAATTTAAATAATTAAATTTAAAACAAATTATTGAATTCTCTGTACTATCTCTCTCCTTTGTAAATATATTTTTCACATATAGCTCAAAAATAACAGTAACCTAGTGTAATGTTGGGTCTCTAATCAAGAGATGGAATTTTTTCAGAGACAGAAAAATAAAATTTATGTATTTCATCATTTCTCCATTTGGTCGATTGGTTGTAGGCTCATCAGCAACTTAGGCTATGTTACGCGGTATATAATGTCTAAATTGCGTGCGTTTTGTGGTCCATTTTCTGTTAGCAGTAGGAAAAAACCCGAGTTTCCTCAGCCACCTTGTGAAAAAGACCCATAAAAATTGCTTGCGTCATTGACGGGATTCGAACACAGGTCTTTTTCACTGGGGTGTGAGGGGAGAAGTGACTATATCAACTGTTCAATCCACGAGGGCATTTCTCCATATAAGATTCGCACTAAATAAGTCTGTTGAATCTGCTTCACAATTCATTACTCAACTTTCCGAGTTGAGCTTGGCTGTATTTTGCCAATTAACCATCTCTCGTGTTATCACTGGATTGGTCGGATGCTTTTAGACTACCAGTATTATAGAATCTGTATTGTATTGCATTTAAGTCTATCGGAATAATTGGATGAACATGCGAGAAGAGGAGCGCTGCACGCATAATCATTTATGCAAATATTCAAGCAGGCACCAAGGCCTAACTTTAGGTCTTTCTTACAGTGCAGATAACCTTTAACGGACAATTGTCAATCTTGCGATCCGAGAAGCAATAATAAATTCCTAAAAGATTTTTCGCAGTTGATTATTATGTTTTTCTTAAGCATTGTAAGAAATTACAATAATATCGTTATCAGTAATTTTCTTTGGGCCTTGCAATTTAAAAAAACATTCATTCATGGTACTGGAACAGTCTAAGTTCCAACAGCCCTTGACGTTTAACTTCTCTTTAAAATAAATAATAAAATTCTCACCTTCTACTCCCAAACAACTTGCTGGTCTGGTAAGAAAATGTCACGTTGGCCTGGTCGAAGCCAAAGTTCCAGTGCATCCTAAAGGTGTTCAGTGGGGTTAAGATAGCTGCACTGAGCAGACCGCATGCTGCTGTCTTCAGACCAAATCATTATAGGCTGTGCAGTATGATGTGGTGCACTGCCATTCTAAAACAGAAATGGGCCATCACCCTAATACTGATACAGTGTAGAAGGGAATGGAATTGTCCAAAATGTCAATGTACCTTATGGCTATCATTGTTCCAGGAATGACACATAATGTGTTGCACGTGCAAATCAAAAGAAGCAACTCCATCAGTTGAGAGCACATCCGAGCATATTCATAACTGGGACACGCTCTGGGTATGTGGTCCCAACTGGAAAATAAATAACATTCTCCAGGAATCCGCTAACCCAAATAAGGGTGTCAGATCAGCAAATGTGACGAATCGCGGTTTGCTGATCTGACACCCGACGTTTCATCGCTCCATAACATTGCTTTCAAAATCTTATACATATCTATTACGATGGCTTGGGCACCAGACGAGCTGACTCAGTGCATTGCGTACTGTGATGTTTGACCCGAGTGCTGCAGCTGTTCCCTGAAATCTGATGCTATGCAGAACAAGTAAACTGAAGAGGTAGCCTCCAGTATCTCCCTGGCAATTTACTTCAACATTTCCCATCTGTATAACAGGAGCCAGTGTTTAACTAGGCAGTTGTATTTTTCTGTAATAGCATTAACACATTCATTACTAACATGGCATTCTATGATGAATCCTCAGTGTAAGTTGCTAAACTCTGGACCAATCCAATGTATTTTTTGATCTTCTTCTAGTATGAACGCAGTTTCTTTTAAACATGTTGCTGACAGGTGGATGGATGGCATTGTTCAATTTTGCCAAATCTTAGGGATGTCCGGTTGTTTTTCACAATATATTGTACTTTCCGACATTGTTCATTATCTTATTCAATCTACCTCTCATTGTTCACTACGTACACTGGTGTGCAAAACTTAAGGACCAACATTATTTCTAAAGGTTACAACCACAAAATCTTTACTTAAGGTACTCTTTACTGATGAGAGTAGATTCAGTCTCAGCAACTATTCGGGAGATCAGCTAATCTGGCGAGAGGTTGGCCCACAGTATCACCCCGCAAACATCACTGAAATGGATCGATATGGCTGTCAAGGTGTTCTCGTCTGGGGAGGCATTATCTTGGATGGACGTATATAACTCCAGATACTGGAAGGCGATATTGTAACCTGTGCACGCTACTGTACTGAGGTAATCCTTCCCCACGTGCGTCTGTTCTGAAGTGCCATTAGCCCCGAGTTCGTGTTTATGGATGATAACGCCACACACCATCGCACTGCATCTGTTGATATGCTTTTGGAAAGTGTGGACATTGTTCGTATGGATTAGTCTGCTCGTCCCATCAAACACATATGGGACGCTCTGGGGAGACGCCTAGCGGCACGTCCACACCCACCAGAAAATATTCACAAGCTGAATATAGCGCTGACAGAGGAATGGACGATGTTACCGACCGCAAGAACTTATCAACAACTTTGTTCTAAGTATGGACAGGCGGTGCAAAGCCTGCATCCACATTAGAGGAGGCCATATCGCCTACTGCGGACCACCTCTTCTCTATGTTCCATCTTTGGCAGTGATGTATCTGTATCATGGCAGCCAGTGCTATGTTGCCATTTTTGAATAAAGTCCCTTTGTACCGTTTTGTTTCCGTTGTTGTGTCGGTGTTGTTTTCTTCATCATTTCTGTACCTCACGAGGTTCCTTTGGTTTGCTTTTCCCATATCCAGGCCATTCCTATGAGAAGCTACAGGTGAAAACCTGACTGGTCCTTAAATTTTGTACACCAGTGTACTATGCAGATGGGTGAGCTTGCAGGTAAAGGACGGGGATATCAGAGATATGGAACTTGTTCATCTCCATTCACAAAGAATAAGGTTGAGGTTTGTAAGCCGGATCTTTTATTGAGAATACACAAAAGAAAGATGGTGTGATCTTACACCATATGACTCATATTTGTCTGGTTGGGGGATTCTTACGGAGAATGTTTAACACAAACACACTCAGACGTTTTAGAACCCCTCTGTTCATCGTCAATAGGACTTATACCGGTGTCTCCTGGAACACCTCTTTTAGGTTTCTCTGGAATAATAATATTTAATTATTATATTTCTGTCGTAATTTTTGTTATTTAATATACTGAACTCTCGTTACACTTGTAAATAAACATTTAAAATTTTTCACACAACACATACGATCGCATGGATTAATATACATTGCCCTTCCATAAATATCTGAACACCTGCATACAAATAACCTTTATTTATAGGAATACAAACGTGTGCTGATATCTTTAGTTTTCTGGGAAGTGCCTCTTCATACGCACCCAACGATTAAATTTATCTCAAAGGTTCTCTATAGGATTGAAGCTAGGGTTCTGGGCTAGCCATTTCAACTTTTGGAGACTCATGTCCGTCACATGGCGATCAGGATTACAAGGAGCGTTGTTCTGCTGACACAGGCATGACATGCCTCGACGTACTGCACAAGGTAGGTAACACATTATTTATTGCCCAGGACATCTAGATATACCTCAGAATTTATGGTTTTGCTCAAAAAAACTAATAGTTACAGCCCAAACCATGACAAAAAACCTTAGACCATCTCGCTGTCTCCTGCAAACTTCACTGCCGGGCAGATACAGTCTGACAGGTAGCTTTCTCTGAGCATCTGCCACACCCAGGCACGACTATAAGACGGGTAGACCACGCATCGTGACTCATTACTCCAAAGCACTACTGTCCACTGGTCTTCAATCTGACAATGACAAGCCTTACACCAAGCTGGATGGTTTCTGGCATTTGATTGGGTGATTATTAACTCGTGGGCCGATTAATCCATATCATGCAGTGTCCTGCGCACTATACTAGGTAACATACACTGTGCTGCCACTTTATTAGGTACTACTTTAGCCTTCAAAACAGCCTGAATTCGTCTAGGCATGGATTGAACAAGGTGCTGAAAACGTGCAGGAATTGAGTACCATGCAGACATGAGTGTGTCACGAAGTTCCTTGAGATTAGACGGAGGTGTAGGCCTGCAGAGAACAGTCCTTTCCAGCTCATCCCAAATATGTTCAATAGGATTGAGATCCGTGGACTGAGCGGACCACTGCAGCAAAGAAGTCATTGTCATATTCCTGGAACCATTTCATAGTGATTCGGGCTTTGTGCACCTGCGCATTATCCTGCTGGAAGTAACCACCTGACTGAAGATAAGCAGTCAACGTGAATGGATGCACTTGAGCTTCTACCAGAGGCGCTTCCCATGCTACTACCACTAGTCTGTGCTGTGCACTCCCTAGTAGTGTGATTAAAACATATGACGCATTTTTCGTGACCATATCTTTAGGAAGAGGTTAGTGAAATCCAAGCCAATATAGCCTAATACCCATTTGATTGTAGCCATTTGTTGAACAGTGTGACGTCACAATCACACATCCAGTAGTTACTACTGCAGGAAGTATAATTGCAACAATACAAGTATTTGTCATGTGACTTCTAGAAGCTGAGATATAGAGATTTGAAACATAAACGCGACACGCGTGCGAGTTACACTGTGGCCGCGTGTAGGGATACTTATTGCGTCGTGCGTCGCTGCTAAGTATTACCTTTCCATGGCGTGACTTGAATCGTTTTAAAGAAGACGAGAAGGGTGTGAGTAATTCCACCATCTAACAGAAAATGTGTTCATTTTTCAGTGTTTATTATAAGAATTTTGTTTGTTGAGTCTAACGGAGTCACTTATTTTTCTGTAGTGTCGTTTTGGTGACACTTAAAAGTGTTTATTATTTTACTACCCTGAAATGTACACTGAAAGAAAATAATTCATGGGATACCTGGTTCCTGGGCAACGTGACGCTGTCACTCCTCTCGCTAGTGGACGAACCCATCTCTTGGCTGGTATATAGGTACACTGCATTCACATAGATGGTAATTCGGTGTCAGTACGGATAAACGTCGTGAGTTAACCAACTTTGAAAGAGGGATGATAGTGAGAGCAAGACACATGGATCACTCTATGGATCAACTTTGAAAGAGGGATGATAGTGAGAGCAAGACACATGGATCACTCTATCGCGGAGGTGGTACAGAAATTGCACTGTCCGCTTCGACAGTATCAAGAGTGTATTGGGAATATGCCATTTCCGGAATAGCATCTCATCGTGGACAGCGCTGTGGGCGGAGAAAGGTAGTGGATGAACGTGGGACGTCTGTCTCTCATTGTTTTGTTTCAGCCAAGCGGAAAGCGACAATGGCACAAATCACCGCCGACTTCAGCGAGGGAGGTGCCAGAAACGTCTCCACCAAGACTATCAGGCGATCACAAATTGCAATAGGTTATGGGAGCTGCCAATCCACCAGAGTCCCATTGCTAACACCACGACGCAGGACTCTACGCCTGAACTGGGTGAAAGAACATCGGCACTGGAGCTTGATTGATTGGAGACGGATCTGCTGGTCCAATGCTTCCCGTTTCCAGTTATTTCGATCGGACGGGAGGGGGCGTGTCTGGCGGAAACCGTAAGAAGCTATGCGTCCTTAATGTCAACAAGGAACTGTTCAGGCAGGTGGATGGTTGGTAATTGTCTGGGACGTGTTCAACTGGCACACGTTGGGACCTCTGTTATGTCTAGACCAAGGATTCTCAACGGGGGCGAAAATTGGTTTTTGAGGTGGCAAAAAATCATAGGTATTACAATGCATTGTGGTCCTCCAAAGTTCAGCCCTTCCTGATGACATCTTATTCCTTAATATATAAATTCTCTCACTGTGTTTGCTTTTCTCCCGAGACAAATGATTTTTAACATGGACCAAAGACAGAGAACTGCCCTCTGTCCTGGGTACTTAAATAACATCTGGCGGGATTACTTTTCCAACCGTAGTGTAATTGTTCCATCCTCTCTTGATGAGGATATTTTTCAGGTCGATCGGGGATAACCGCAAGGATCGATCCTCATCCCCTTCATGGGGAACATGGTTTTAGATTATTTTTTAGAGGGTGACATGGGGGGCCTCACTGGCCATTGCCTATGCTGATGATTTAGTTTTGCTGGTTCCCGGTAACTCCAGGAGAGATACTGAAGACAAGGCAATTGCCCTGCTACAAGATTTGTTGGATTGGAGTACCTTGCGCAAGCAATGGGGAATCAAAGGACGATCATTAAATATGTTATATAAGTGTGTATTTGTCCCCATCATATATGCTGCTTGAGCTTGGTATCATAAAGTAAAAAATGTAATTAGAAATCATTTAATGTCTGCCGAAGGATTCATTTTTCTAGGTATCACCAGGACCTGCCATACTGTCTCTACTGACGCTTTGCATGCAATATCTGGGAAAATACTTTTGTTAATAATGTTTGTAAAAGGAGGGCCATGTTAAATGATGGTAGAGGTATTGTCACAAGGTATAGGAATGGCAGCCCAAGGCACTGGATAGCACAACGTGTTATCCATATTGATCCAAGATTTAATTTGAAATTTTAGAAAGATTTATTGTAATTATTCTATTTCAATTGGCTATGAATAGATAATTTTAAACGGCAGTATACGTGGTCTTTTGACCTTGTGAATTAGTGGGCCTCGGCCCTGGAGGCACGTATAGTCGATGACGCGAGGAACTTTAATGGGTTTTCTTCACTCCGTGACGAGTTAGTCGGTCTCAGGCGTAGATAGCAAGGTTTTACCCCCCAGACGTTGGGGTGTCTTCGTCCAGCAAAATAGGCAAATCGACCATAGAACGCAACCAATTTACAGACAAAATACATATAGGGGTATTTAGCTATTGAGCAATGATTCAATTCGAAGACGAATCGATGAGATATCAGTTAACATTGAAGAGCAGCTAATTGCTAATTCATTCTTAAGAGTAAGTATAAAGTATTTTCTTGTTTAAAAGTTCATGGGGAGCGATTAAGAAAAAAAAAATTGTCTAAAAAAGCGCTTTAGGGGCCGATAATTAAAATAAGGTTGAGAAACACTGGTCTAGACACATCTCTGAACAGTGCAGGTTACGTGTCCATCGTTGCAGCCCATCTACACCCCTTCATGGTCATCGTGCATCCAGACGGCAATGGACTTTTCCAACAGGACAATGAGCCTCCCCACATAGCCGAGGTGACTAAAACATGATTCGAAGAGCATTCTGCAGATTTTACCACCATGGAACAGCCTCAGCGTTCACCGGACATAAACCATGTGTTGCATCTTTGGGTTGCTGTGGCAAGGTCCGTTCGAGCTTTGGATCCTCCACCCAGGAATTATGGACAGCGGTGCAGCAAGCATGGATGGAAATATCTGTGGAACGATAAGGACAATATTAAAGGTGTGGTATTCTTATGAAGAACACAAGTTAGCTAACTTGTGTTCTTCACAAGCAATCACAGTCTATCCCAATTTTATTCCTAAATTTCTGACAATCTTTTAAACAAGAATCAACCACCTTATAAGCTTCCAAAGAAGTTATAGAAACTTACGGATCCATGTATAAATTTAGCAATGCCATGAGAGAGTAATGTTTTTAATGAAGATTTTATATATATTGCTTTGTCTGTTTATTTACATTCCTTTCTTGGCCCTCGTGGGTCCAGTTGGTGGAATCGCAGTTTTCCCCACACCGGGTGAAAAAGACTTGAGTTCAGATTTCATCAATGACGTGAGGAATTTCTATGGGCCTTTTTCACAATGCGGCTGAGTTAGTTGGTCTCAGGAGACGGTAGCTTGGTTTTTCCACTCGGGTTTTTCGTCCAGCAAATCGACCACAGAACGCATGCAGTTGGGGCAGTATGACCTTAGTTGTTTTGGATCCTTTATCCTTTGGATCTCAGTATCTTTTTTTTTTTTTTTCAAAGCCAGTTTACCACTGGTCCCAAATGATAATGGCAAAAGCCTCTTTCATCTTTTTGAAAACTGACATCCTATACTCTGAACTGAGTTGATTTATCTTGAATATGCACAAAACTCAATTTATTTTCAAAATTAAATATAAAAGATAATAATACGTAGTAGCTATCCTCAGAAATTGAATGTTACATAAAATTGTAAGTAATTAAATAAAGTTGAATCAGAATTGTACTGCAATTGCTCAATTCAAAAATTATATAAATGCGTAGCTGATGATTGATAATTTCAGTATTAGCTGAGAATTTGCTGACTAGACAAAAAGAGAAAAAAGTAATAGATAATAAAACAAAATAGAAAAATAAAAATGAATATTTTTAAAAACTAAACATATAAAAATTAATAATAAAATAAAATGAATATATAAAATTAAAAAGAAAATAATCCATGTGCTTCCCTCTTCACGTTGGCAGCTTTCCAGCAGGTCTTTGAATTTCCCCTGGCTGTCAGCCTCAACTATTCACAGAGATAACTTGTTCCAGTGTTCAACAAGTCACTAGCAAAAACTTCTCATAATCCTGTCTAAATATCTTTCTGATTTGAATTTACTGTCTCTAGTCTTGGAATTATTTATAACGGTGAAAATTTCGCCTTCATTCATTTTACTATCCGGAATAGAGCCTTATACACCTCAATTGGTTCCCTCTAAGGCGCTTGCTTTCCATGATCTGTAGCCCACTCATTCGAAATCTTTTCTCATAGGTACTCGTTTTTTTAGATCTCATCAAGCGGGTTGCCAGTCTTTGGACCCTTTCAAGAAGCTCGATGTCATTTTTTCGGGACGAAAGATTCTTTCGTCCTTAAAAATTTCAGTCATCGAAATATCTTTGTTTCTAAAAGCAGCCTTTGAGCTGATATGCACTTTTAGAACACACAGTGATTAGACCAGGAAAGTGGTTTCATGTCTAATGGTTTTAACAGTTAAATGGTTTGATATCGATGGTTTAGCTGTTGATGATCCTGCTCGGGTTGCTTATAAATTGAATAGGTATTGCATCTACATTCAGCCTTGGGGAGTTCTTTAGGGAAGGTTCCTTCCACCATTTTTCGAGTAAGTGATAGTCAGAGGCACTAACTTGGTATGGGGATAAAGAAGTGATTATCCCATTGTACATGACAATGGTTAGGCCACATCTTGTGTACTGCATACAGCTCTGGAGGCTCCATTTTAGGAAGACTGTAGATCCGCTGGAAGGAGTGCAGAGAAGGGCAATGAGATTGGTTAAGGGAACGAAAGGGTAGTCTTACCAAGGCTTCAGTACGGCAAATTGCAGAGTCTGAGACTAGGCACCTGCGAGGTGATCTGATTGAGGTGTTTAAGGCTTCGAATGGATTGAGCAAGGTCGATGCTGATGGAATCTTTTCTCTTGCTCAAATTACACACGAGGAGGCATAAATTCAAGTTGAGAAAGGTTGGTTGAAGGATAGATGTGTGGAGGTTTCCCTCAGCCAGCGGGTGGTTGATTACTGGAATAAACTTCCATTTGTTGTTGCGGTAGTCTTCAGGAAGAACTGGACAAATTATTGGATGGGACGGACAAGTGATATGAGAAGTTTTTTTTTGCTTTTTTTATAAGCTTGATTACTTGCATCATATGCCATTACTACCACTAGTCATAATAAAAGTGGCTACTTCTTATTCCCCTTGATTACGGTCTCCTTCATAATCGAATATAATTCAGCATTGATGCTGGTCGCTTTGGCTGAATTCTGATAACTGCAACAAATAATGGCTGATGAGGTGCCGGCTGTTACTTACATCAAGGAGGCATCGGCTTTGTCGAAATTCACCCAAACACTCGCATTTCTCTCATGCCTGCTAACAGCAAAAGAACCATGGTTCCTCCCAAACGTCCTTTACTTTTGTTTTAAGTGTGCATGTATTCCCGCAATTGGAACATTGCAGCGCGGTTACTATTCTTTCTGGCAGCACTTGCCTTACTTTATGCAAGGGACCATGCTGCTATACTTTCCTGGGTGAATGTAGGCTCTTTTTTTTATTGGGTAGCACTTGTCACGTATTAAGGGAATTAATTTTCTCCATTATTTCCCAGCTGCCAAGATTACTATTATGATTCTTGCATTTGAGGGGAATTTTTTTCTTTTAGAAGACTGAAATTCGTGGCAATCAGAAACAGTCCAAAAATCAAATAAAAGCAACAAATAATTTGTTGTGCTTGACCACGCTCAGAGGTAGCTACTCCTGGTACCAGATCTCCAAATCCAATTGTACTGAGTGAGGTAAAACAAAAATAAAAACCATCTAAAAACCTCCACTCTTCCCATAGTGAAAAGAGCGTGGCCCCTGCAAATATATAAAACAAAACAATGACAATGGAAAAGGCAAAGGCAATGTACATTGGTACGCTTTCTACAGATTCTTCTTTAGCACAACTGTGATCTATCACAATTAGATCGTCATGCTGTCTTGATGGAGGCTCCATGGCTTTCGCTGTAGGTGATGCGCTGGTTGGAGTAGTTGCAGTTGTACTGCCAGAGTCCATTGTCTGCTCCGCTGAGTGAAGTGGGACAGAAGCACCTTTATTTTTGTTGTCTTCAGAATGCACATCTCCTGGTAAAATATCATCCTTCTCCAAAGCTAAATCGGGAGAAACTGTAGACGTTTGATCCAACGTTTGAAATATAATGACTTGGTTCGTTTGAATTGGTTGATGAAGTGCGCTTCGGAAAAGGACATTCATGCGAAAAAAAATGAACTTAAAGAAACGGGCAAGAAGACCTCCAACGCTTATAAGGCACATTATCATCAGAGGAATTCCTATAAGAGCGTAAAATACAGTCACCACTTTTCCCGCATCTGTCATGGGAGTCATGTTTCCATAACCTGGAAAAACAAAACGAATAATTAATAATGAACTAAATTAATTCATGTACATCTAAATATTTTAGCATTTTGGAGTATTCTGAGGAACACATAATATAAAAAAACTAAAAAAAAAAAAAAAACGCAAATAATCAAAATGTATATAACCAAATCTTAATCAATAATCATTAGATTATTCCAATGTCTTCTCCATTGAAAAACAGTTACACAGAACTCTTGCAGTGCTTGAAATTTATCCTGATTAGCAATAAGGTCACTTTCACAGCCTCTAACTAAATTACCAATCTTCACTTTTAGCCTTTCTCTAAGTTGAACATACAAACTACAATCATATAATAAATGACTCCAAGTCTCAGGTTGACCACAAGTGCATAAAAGAGAGCTGACTAGACCAAAGTAATGTAGTTTAAAATTTAATGAGCCATGGCCAGTTAAAATAAACGATGTTACCATAGAAGGAAAAAACCATTTGCTGTTACTATCATAAGTAAATTTAACTGTTGGAATAAACAATCTAGTCACCTCCCCAGTTACACTAAGATCCCATCTCTGTTGCCACATACCAATCAACTGTGTTAGAACATTTTTCTTAGCTTTAGCTATCTCTATAGTGACATCAGATGTAATATTCATGAAAGAAACCACTATGCCTTTTTTTAAGTAATAACAAAGGGCCCGATACACAATGAACAAGTCTAGAGGCAAATGCCCGGCCAAAACCTGCATAGCATTCGTTGAGACTGTTCTGCACAAATTAGAAATAACATAAAGCATTGAGCGCTGAATCGATAACAATTTCTGTTTAAATTTAACGTTAGTAACTCTGAAGTACAACGCTGATGCTCCGTACGCAACTATGGGTAAGAAGACTGCCTTGTAGTATAAATTTAAAACTTTCCTTTTCAACCCCCCATCTGACCTAGTTAATCGAATTATTGCTGCACTAAATTTTTTAATTTTTTCGTGTAAGTAATTTAAATGTGGGAAAAACGATAATCTATCATCAATTCTTATACCTAGATATTTCACCTCAGATACTAGGGGAATCTGCCTCCCCTTAATTAAAGCTTTTGGCGGTCGCGCATAATTTAGTTTCCCCTTAAGAAGCATCATAACAGTTTTAGTTGTAGATATCAATAGTTTATGCAGATCAGCCCATAACACTAGACTTTCTAATACCTGGGCCACTCTTATTTCAAGCACAGCCCTGGATTTACCAGTAACACATAAAACCAAATCATCTGCATAAGCAATCTTATGCAGATTTTCAATTGATTGTTCTAGCCATAAATTAAGTACTAAGTTCCAAAAAAGTGGGCCCAATACAGACCCCTGAGGACACCCTCTCGAAAGATTCCTATTAAACTGTAGATGCTTAGCTTTCAGTATAATTTTCCTACAATACAAATAACTCTGTATCGTCCTGTACAATAAGTCTGGACATTGCATACCCCTTAATGCAGACAGAATACTATCATGCCACACCATGTCAAAAGCTCCAGTAAAATCTATAAAGATAGCTAACACATACTTATCCTCTGCCTGGTTGGTGAAATTCATGAGATCATTAATGGCATCCTCCGTAGAATGCCCTCTCTTGAAACCATACTGATAAGGCAGGGTCAAACCATTTTTATCCATGACTTGGTTCAATCTTAAAAATAACAATCTTTCAAAAACTTTGCCAAGATTGGCCAATAACGAAATTGGTCTATACCCTCTTGGGTCATTTGGTTTTTTACCCGGCTTAACTAACAGCTTGATCAAAGCAACTTTCCAGATCCCAGGAAAGGTACCTTGAAGTAAGCATTTATTATATAAGTTTAACAAGATGTTAGGATAAAACTCAATCACTTTAAGAACAGCGATATTCTCTACTAAATCGATTCCCGGAGCTTTGGAAATGTTAATTTTCTTAGAAACGGCTCTCAATTCCTCTAAAGTAAATAAGCTAATATCAACAGACCCAAGGTATGTTACATTAGAGTCCTTGATGTCTTCTTGCTCTGTTGTCTCCCCCACTTCTTCCTCATGAGGAAACAACTCCGATGTTATTGCCTGCACTGTTGTAATCCAATCAGTTGTTTCCACACCATTGACGATTACGGTATTCATTATCTCTCCAGGTCTTACTTTATTTATACTTAGTTTATAAATTAATCCCCAAGGATCTGTATTGCCCACACTAGTAATTAGATTTCTTCAAGCCTTTAATTTACTCTCATAAATAGCCCTATAATAAATTTTCTTTTTATTCCTATAACATGCGTGATAAAATTGAGCCTCATTCAGCCCCCACCGCTTATACCTCTGATATGCTTCCCTACATAAAAATACTTCTTTCCTTAACCTGGATAATTCCGCATTCCACCAATTAACAACTCGCCTCTTAACTCGTTGTCTTCTTGAGGCACAACTGAGGGCTCTAAGCAATGAAGACTGAACGAAAGCAGCATACTCACAAGCATTTAAAAAATTCAAATTAACCATATTGTCTCCTGAAAAATCTAAAGCCACTGACCGTGCAAAACTAGACCAGTTAATCTTCTTATAAGTAAATCTAGTTAATTCAAAATTATCAAAATCTAAAGAAGTATTTAAATCAGCCAAATTAATATGAAAAACCAAAGATCTATGATCACTATTCGTATAGTCCGTTTTCACAAGCCAATGACAGATTCGTCTGGATAACCCCTGAGTAACTAAAGTCAAATCAATATTCGACCTGCCATGAACATTATTAAAAGTATAAGGCTGACCTGATATATTGACTACACACAAATTATTCATTAAAATAAAGTCCTCCATTAAGCGACCTCTCTGATCAGTCATGCCGCTAAACCATAAGTTAGACTTTGCATTGGAATCCAATGCAATAATTAAATTACTACAACCAATTTCACTGAAAACAGTTTCCATATAATGGATAGAATTAACAATTTCGTGACTTGGAGGACAATAAAGAGATATTAAATTAAAAGACAACCTAGGAGTACTAACGTTCACACATGTTGAGTTCTGACTATACAGCCCAGAGAGGACAGTTACCTGCAATAAATAACTTATTAAAGACCACAATTGCTGTTTTTGGTTTCACATCAACTACACTTATAACTCTGGAATCAGCAGGAAAACCAACAATTTTATATCCATGTGCAAAGGAACCAACATATGGCTCCTGCAAATACAAAATGTCAACACTTTCTTGCACGGCCACCATTCTAATTTCATCAGTAACCGCAAGACATCTTTGTGCGTTGAGTTGAATCAACTTAAGCACACTACCTTCATCTTTATGTTGAAAACTACCATTCACATTAAAAGTACTACAGTTATCCATCATAGGTACGCGTACTAGCGAACTATAGAGCCTTTTTATACTCAGGACAACTACTACTCCTTAATGAGTGATCATAAGCTGTACCTCTGCGCTTGCAGTTCACACAACATGGATCTTTATTTTTATTTGGGCAATCAACAAAAAGATGGCCACCCTGAGCACAATGACCAAACGACACAGTCTTGTGTGTGCAGTGTTGTATAGAGTGGCCATACCCCAAACACTTAAAACATTTAGTCACAACTGTAAAACGCCTGAATTTGTGTGACGTATATCCAAAATACAATCTGTCATTACACATCAAATTTTGCAACATATGAGGAGCTACCCCAATCACCAAATTATTAAACCTTGCCTTGGAACTGTTACTAAATCTAAAAACAATGCCCTCTTGCTCCTCATATCCATAATCTTGAAGGTTTGTCTTATATAAATCCCTAATAATGTCCTCCTGAGTTAACGATTATACAGTATAAAATTACTATATTAGGGTTACCGTAAATGAGATTACATTAACCCGTATTCGTGTCTGTAAATTGCGTGTGTTCTCTGGTCGATTTGCCTGTTTTGCTGGACGAAAAAACCTCAGTTTCTGAGGGAAAAAACCTTGCTATCTACGCCTGAGACCGACTAACTCAGCCACGGAGTGAAAAAAGCCCACTAAAGTTCCTCCCGTCATCGACGGGATTCGAACCCGGGCCTTTTCCACCCGGTGTGGGGAGGACAGTGACGGTACCACTCTGCTACCCACGCAGACAACGATTATACAGTATGTACCCTGTACTACAATTTAAAAAAATAAATAAATTAAAAAATCGGCTGTGGCCCTACTTGCACCTGTGTATGATTAAACCACCCGCCACCTAAATAAGAGGTCTAGAATGAATGAATGACAGGGCAGTACGCATACTTTACTATCTTCTGACTGCTCCCAATAAGCTGGGCCAAAGGTAACGAAATACCGGCGGGAATAACAAACATCAAAACCTTTTGCAGAGTGATAAGGACTGATAGGTAGCATGTTGAGATATGCTAGTGCCAAAACGTAGCACTTCATACTTCAACGATATAATTAGCCGTTCCTTCCCTAAAGAATTCCTCATGTGCGAATTCAGATACAAAATACCGATTCCATTTGTCAGCAGTCTGAGCAGGATCATTAACAGTTACCCCATTGACATCAAGTTAACCAGTGTGATTCAATTCCTTCCTTCTAATGTTAATATAAAGCATAGAAGGCTCTGCATCCTTTGCCTGAAAACTACTTTGTCCTTTTGAACTGGATTACAGGCTAATTTATATCCCATAAGCTTCTGTGTCACCTTATACTTTATATGTATCCCATGCACTTTTCTTCTCTGTCACGTCTCTCAATAGTTCATCTGAACTCCATTTAGGTCTAAGCTTTGAACAGTATTCTTCTTTGGTATGAAAAGCCTGGTAGCTTCCAAGATTAATCCCTTGAATGCTTCCCATTTAGAATTTGTTGTTGGTAACATCATCACTTGGTCCCACTGCATAGAATTAAAAAACAATCCAAGACCACTGTACTCAACCTTAGCAAAAGCCTTTTCCTTTACCATTAGCAGTGATTATATTTGAAATTAAATCCCACATCAGTACACTGTGATCGCTGCCACCAAAAGGGTCTTTTACCTGCAGATCCTTAAATATGAAGAATCTCTGCTGATAACCAGATCAAGAATATTGCTTCTTGTTTTTTTGACATGTTGCTATAAAATAGTCATTCAATAAATCTACAAAAGTCTTACTAGTGCGTGACTGACCAACGCACAAGTTCCAGTAAATATCTGCAAAGTTAATATCCCCCATTATAAGACATTATGATTTACTGGTCCCCTCCATTTCTCTATATAGCTGGTATTCTCGTCACAGTCATTAAGCCAATAACACACTCCTACTCTCAATTTTGTTTTCCCAGTGCTCATATCACACCAAACTGAATCAACTGGTAAACCATATCCACTGGATGCACTGCCTTAGATTTAATATGCTCATTTACTAGGAGCATAACCCCCCTACCCGTCCTGCCCTGTCTAAGTTTCTTTTAGCCAGCGAGTTGTTAATTATTGGAATAAGTTGGCCCCACATGTGGTTGAGGCTCACAGCATGGGAAAGTTCAAAGGTCAGCTTATGTAAAGACGGAGTTGCATAATGTATTTTTTAATTTATTATTCTTTATTATTATGCATATTTATTATTAGTAGTATCAGTAGGATTTATCATTATTATTTATTAGTTAATACTAAATTAAGAAATTAGTCATTCCTTAAATTGGCCCAGTTATACGTTTATTAATAATGGTGATGCCTGGGGAACGAATGATGTCCTTGAGATAGGGGACGCTAAGAGACATTTGCCTCATTTAGTTGCTTCAATTCCAAAGGAGAAACTTTAGACGCGGTATTACGACATTGTGCGGGGGGCATGTTTGGATGGTTAGTTGCGGAACCGATGTTTTTTCTCAAAGGGTATACAGTGACCTGTAATGCGCCTTAGTTTCAACCTGGAATTTAAAGGTAAATAGTTTCCAGAACAACCTAAGAAATAATCCATCTATTTGAGAAGAAAACTTGTAAATACCTGAGGAAGTACGGGATTGGAGAACGAAGGATTTTTCTTTGGAGGTGGCTGAGGACCAAAGCCGTTGATTTGGTCTAGAGATTTTTGGACCTACTAAGTGTTTTTTTAGTTTTAGGTAAACTCTTTGGTTGGGGCTGAATCTTGGCAGCCAGCGCTTCCTGGTTTCCCCCTGAATATTTATTCTTATTCCCAAATTCGGTAAAACATTGGCTGTCGCATAGGTGGTCACATTGTAGAGTTTTGCTCTTAATTCTTTAATGCCGCCTGCGCACACAGTTATAATTACTGCATGCGTAGGTGGCATTCTCTTTCTTTCTTTCATGTAGTGAGGTATTAATGAGGCGTGTAGTTTATAATAGAATTATGACCTTTGCGTATGTGAGCCATTTAAAACTATGTCGTGCATCTGATCTAACACCTCGAAACATCGCTTATGGGCCACACTTAAGCAACAGATTAATAATTGATTGTTAATTACGTAAGGTTGTTATAAGTAAACGGTGCCAATACAGTGTGGAATCCATAGGAATTTCAGAGCACCTGAAAATACAAATATTCTTTAGGAGCGATAATAAGGGACGTAGCCAGAGGGATTTAGGAGGCCAAGGATCCACCAAGAAGAAACTTCTGAAAGAACTGTTGAATCGTGTGTCCAGAGGTAGCTAACCGATTTTGTTCCTTCCAATGTCAAGAAACAGTAAAGAAAATTTCGATTTTGAAGGAACCGAACCGATTTTGTTCCTTCCAAAGTCAAGAAATAGTAAAGAAAAAAGAAGCGTTATTCAAAACATTTTATCGTTTTCCATAATCCACTGATGCTATTGCTTCCCACTTCAATAGCGTGGCTCCCCTTTTGCTGCTATGACGCACTCCATCCTCGTAAGAGGGCTTCCCAACAAAGAATGATGGTCTACAGCGAATATAAGTAGTAATGACGTAATGTTCCTTTGGGAGATAAATGGTAGAAGAGATGGCAGGGATCTGAACCAAATCCCTGCCATGGTTGGAGCCATTGGGTTAAGGAGTCGGGTTATAGAAATCCTTTAGTATTTTGTGATTTTTTATGTTCGATTTATTATTTATTAACAGTTTTTATTCATGTGATTTTTTCTATTTATTTTGCAGGGAAGAGATCATAAGGATCTGAACCAAAATGGGTGGGATCAATGAGTTATAAACCATGGGGTGGAGCCTGTAAGAATCTAGGAAGGGATAGGGAAAATCTTTGTTTTATCCCATTGGGTTCATAGCGGGGAATCTGGAGGATGATGCCTGCTCTGCAGGAATGGAGAATAGGTATCCTCTCCTTTGGTTTAGAGGTATTAAACTCCCTCTATGGGATTTGGTAGAGAAAAGATGAGAGGTTTATTATTCGTGTAATGCTGAACCAAAGGGAAGTGGAACAAGGGGGAACAGAAGTGGGCAACGTAATCAAAGGACGGGATCCGAAATGCATAAACCAAAAGGGAAAGGTTTTTTTTTGTTTTTTTCATATTCAAATGTATAGTGATTTTTTGTCTAACTCTTATTCTTTATGTTGTGACGCCACTGAATTTGACTGAGTTGTTTGGTTGTTCATAAAATACACGCCAAAGTTTATGTTAATTACACTTATAATTACAGTTGTACAATAGTTATGTTCATTAAAAATTTCACAGCTTCTTTTCTGAAAATATCTTATAATTAATTATTATATTTCAATGATTTTCTAGTCTCTAAAGACAATGGTTGTCCTTAGAGACTAGGTGCCCTCGGGGGTGGCACAAAAGGTGTAATCACCATCGTACCCACACTAGGTTGAAAAGGTCCGGTCTGGAGCTGGGTATTCCTGACTCAACAATGCGTAAAATGCTCAGAGTAAAACTTTAGATGAAACCCTACAAATTCAAGTCCACCAAATGTTGCTTGGAGAGGAAGGGGGAAGAGGTTGATGGAAGAGGCCATCACGTTCATCAGATTTGAGTCCGTTGGATTTTTTCCTATGGGGGACATGTCAAGACTATTGTTTATTCAACAAAGCCTCGCCCTTTAGACGATCTTCGGACTAGGATAACTAATGAAATTTTAACAAAAAAATTTGATGTTGGTCATCTGGTACTATACGAAAATATAATATTAAAAGCTATTTCCCAACAAATATCAAAACATTTAGCCTTTCAAATTCATACGCACAAACGTTAAGATAATGCTTACTAGATCATATTGAATTTGAATAATCTTTATTTCCAAAAAGGAAACAATCTTCATATAATTCTCCAGTGAGACGATGAAAATTTAGTTCACTTCTATCCTAAAAAGCAGGATGCAAGTGAAAAAAGATCGAAAAAAAACAATCTGTTGCTATAATCATCTTCAACAGCATATGAGTTCTTGACAAGAGTACACGTCACTACAAGGGGGGTCAATCTAACTTCAACTCTAAAAGCCCTCGAGAGTAGCACAATTAGTAGGATCGCAATCCTCCCCACACCGGGTGGAAAAGACCCGAGTTCCAGTCCCGTCGATGACAGGAGAAATTTTTATGGGTCTTTTTAAGAACGTGGCAGAGTTAGTCGGTCTCAGGCGATGTTAGCATGGTTTTTTCTCCAAGAAACTCGGGATTTTCGTCCGGTAAACAGAAAATCGACTTCAGAACACGCAATTTACAGACAATATACACGGAGCAACATGGCATTAGTCGCTGATGCTCCTAAAACCCTACTACAATAAACATAGTCACTCTAAATTGGCATAAAAACAACAAGGAAGTTCCATGATATGCATCAAAAATCTATAAATAAAAAAATAAATTATTTTTCGCTTCCAGTTTTACAACTGTTCTAACTAGTTACTAATTCTACAAATCTCTGCTCAGTACCATACTTTACAATAACATCCCCACATCGGGGGTCTATCATAGAACGAATTCCAAACCGTATATATTATGAGCGCTAAAGCATGAGCCCATGGTCCTCATTGGAAATGTAGTTTGATGTCTATGTTTCTATATACGCTGGCCACATGTGTTGTACAGTGTGCTTGTTGCATTGCTTTTGCGGTTATTGATTTTTTTTCCCTTTTTGTAAGATGGAAATATGATAACACCACCAACAAGAAGTCGCCTGCTGTTCAGTAATATCAGTGACCGGAAATACAGATGCAATAAAGAAAACGTCATAGCTTGGGTCTGAGAAAACGAACTTAAAGAGGGTGAATGACCCATGGCTGTTAAAAATACCGAAACGTTGAGTAGACAGTTCCTTCAAACCAAAGATACAGCAGTACTCTTTGGCCAAGCGTGTTTAGAGAAGCTGTGATGTCGGGATATGTTGTAAGTTATTTTAGGAGCATCAACGGGTGAGGCCATATTACGCCATATAGGGTGTTTTATGGTCGATTTTCTGTTTGCTGGACGAAAAATCCGAGTTTCCGGGTAAAAATCCATGCTACCTTCGCACGAGACTGACTAACTCAGCTCATTTGTGAAAATTTACACATAAAAATTACTCATATCATTGACGAGATTCGAACTGAAGTCTTTTCCATCTGGTGTGGGGAGGACAGCGATTCTATCAACTGTGCTGTCCACCTAAAATTTACATTTTAGGTGGACAGTACAGTGGATGTCAGAATAAGACAAATAAACCTGTGCTCCTGTTCTATGTCGTCTTTTTGCATTTTCATTTATCCCACTGGTCTTTTTCAATCTGCTTGGAAATTTGCTCATATCTAGCCAGTTCCTAAAAAGGATGACGTATTCCTTACAACTAATTATCGTCAATTTTTTTCAAAGTAATGGAGAAATCCATTAACCACTAACTCCTGAACAATCTTAAAACCTTCCCTCTGATCAATTATCGCCAGTATAGATTCCCCAAGTGTGGATCCACTCATGATGTATTGGTCTACGTTACCATCTGTGAAAAATTTCAATGGATAAGTTTGGTGAAACTCAAGCAATTGCTCTTGAAATTTCCAAGGATTTTGAGTGTTTGTCATAATCCAGCACAGTGGTATCGTCACCGTCCTCCCCACACCGGGTGAAAAACGCTGGGTTTCGAATCCCGTCGATAATGCGAGGAACTTTAATGGGCTTTTTTCACTCAGTGGCTGAGTTAATCGGTCTCTGGCGTAGATAGCCAAGTGTTGTTTTTTTTCCCTTTCCTAGAAAGGGTTTTTTCGTCCAGCAAAACAGGAAATCGACCAGAGAACACATGCAATTTACAGACACATTACATAAATGGGTATATAGAAGAAATTCTAGGTGACTCTTAATAAAATAATTTGAATTTGTGTTTGACATAATGGTCTATTAAACAATTTTCCATCTTATGGATTCCCGACTGTTTTTGCAATTGGCTATCCAGTTTTCTCTCTGACCGCTCGCAGCAGATGATGGTAGACGGCTCTCTTATAACTTCTGCACTAATTCTGGAATTCCACATTGTTCAGTTCTTTCTCCCACTCTTTTCCTCTTCAATATTAATTACTTTATTCCACTGACTGGAAATCCTCTCCAATAGATACCTACACCGAGTGGAAAGACCTTGGTTCGAGTCCCGTTGATGACGTGACTACTGCTACTGCTGCTGCTGTTGTATCTGTTTTCACTCATAATAAACTTAAAGCAGCCCATGTGTTCGCTTGTTCCATTAGGACCTCCAGAAACCTTAAAATCCACCACACTTTCCTCTCAAGTCTGCTGCATGTATCATTAGAGGCAGTGCAAGAATCATTTACACCTCTGCTTGAGGCTGTTGTTAACGTATTAGTCTGTGATTCTTCCTCTTCCCCAGATAACAGTTTCCCGACCTGCCTAATGCTGTTGATAGAATCCCCAAGTATTCTTGCATCCCTTCTATTAAGGTGTATCCTGTCCCTGTAAAAAAAAGTCTCTTCTGTTTACAACCATAGACCGTGCGAAGAAAAATTTTATCCATGAGCCTTACGGAGTCTCTCCATGGCCGAACTGATTCACAAGTCTCTCATTATGTGTTCCTTTCTATCTTGTCTGGGCAGAATTGCAGATACTTTAAATTTCACTTCAAACTAGCAATTTTTTTGTTAGCATTGCTCTCTGTTAATTAAATCCTCAGATATCTTATTCTTAATATCATTAGTACCAATGTATAATAATATCACTTTTGGGCCCTTAAAAGATGATAGTTCTACAACGTCACGAACTTTATCCCCTGGATGATACACCCTGGTCCTCTTGCACCGCTCATTTTTTCACAATATATTTCCGGTTTCCCCCACAACCAACTATAGCTAATTCCTATGGACCAATGATCTCTGCTGCACAGGATGTCATTGTATTGTCTGATGCTGATGGGCGGCTGAGTGCTTCATGGATCCCTTTCTTTTAATTTTGAGGGCATGAACCTCTTCCTAAATCCTTCATATAATCCCATTTGAACACCAAATGCCTGTAAATTGAGTGTGTTCTGTGGTCGGTTTGCTATTTGCTTGACGAAAAACCGAGTTTCCTGGTAAAAAACCCATGACACCATGTTGTGAAAAAGACCCACAAAATTTCTTCGCGCCATTGACAGGATTCGAACTTCAGTCTTTTCCACCAGGACGGTGGATATACTAACTGTGCTACCCAAAAAGGGCTTTACGTTGGTTAGGTTTATTCTTTAATTTCCGACTTTTTTTCTTCCAGTAATTTCTTTGAACGAATGGAGTATTCCAGAAACGCTTCACATCAATCCATCTCCAGCTATGTACTTAAAAATAATCTGTGTGCCGTTTGCAGAAACTCACCAATTTTCTCCACTACGAATTAGAAAATAACTTAAAGTCTCCATCCTGCTAATATGCTATTCTTGAAAAGTTGAAAGTATAAAGGCTCAAGTTGAAATTATTAATTGTGAAATCAAATAAAATTTATCGGTCAAATTTTACTCACCAAAGGCTCAGCTTACCTATAGTTGTGATAACGGTTGTAGAGTACAATAAAGCTTCAGAAAAAGTCCATTGTAATCCTCGATTTTCCATCTGTTCGTCATAGATTCCGTTTTTAACATCCCTCACTACCTCTTCTTCAAATTCCCTCAGTCTCTCTTTAACCAAATTTAACCAATCCGGTTGATACAAAAATGGCAATTCCACGGTTGCATTCCAGAGATCTTCTGTCACATTAAAAGATCTTTGGCCAAAGCATTTATCGCAAATATTGGGAATGGTTGAACGTTGGACTGGTTCTTGTTTAACTTCCAAAGCCTGGAAAGTTAATGCTCCAACGATGGCATACACAACAACGAGTCCACACAGTCCCACCGGAGAAAACAGATGGGTTAGAAATATTCCTCCGTAATGCTTACATTTAGCTAATCTCTCAGCTCGATTACTCTGCATGATATTTCCTTCTGTCAGTCCTATAATTTAACAATAACTGGTTGTTCTATTTCATCATCAACTCGAGTTACTTGAAGCACTCGTGTTCAAACCATTGTATGGGTTTAGAGAATTTTCTGGAAGGTTAAAAAATATGAAACAATTTTTTTTAAACTCCAAACTCCTTCAAGAGCTTCTGTTAAGGGTTAAAGAAGTTGCCAACAGGTATCGTTCTTCGAAAAACACCTACTTCTTCGTATAACCGATTACGTCAGAGATAAAGAACGCGGAAATGATTATAGCACATCCAAGCTACCAACACAAGGAAAATGTTCGTACTAAACTCTGTAGCTCCTTACTTCGGTGCCCGTTCACTAATGACGGTACAGTGGCTCCACCTTATGGGGACCTTCAGTGGCTGGAGAATTTGTTGAATGTACTGTGGATCCAGTTAATCATATTTCTATCCAAGAATAACTTTAAGTGGACTGGTTCTTGCCTAGCAACCTCGAATATCCTGCCATCCAATCGATACGTTATTCTCGAATCTAGAATAACGTCAATCAAAATGCAATTCCTTGCATTCATCAGTGTTAAACCTCAATTGCCAATTTTTAGCTCATCGCTTATTATCACTAGATCTTGTAGGAGTAACACACAGTAGGTTGGAGAAATGTCCGTGTAATCCTTTTTCCAAGACTACAAGAAGATAGTTAAAGAACATGTCGCTATGTTGGTTGCTGTAGGGTTTTAGCAACTTAGGATACATTACGCCGTATCCTAAAAGCCACGTTACATTGAGACCCACTAACTCAACCATGAAAGACCCATTAAAATTGACGTCATTGACGGGAATCGAACTCAGGTCTTTTCTACCGGTAAATTTTCGACATTTTTCAATTTAACATTTCTGGAGCGCTTCAGAAACGTTTCACATCAATCCATCGAAAACCATGTCTCTTAAAAATAATCTGAGTGCCTATTCAAGAAGCCCAACCAATTTTCTCCAACTACGAACTAGAAAATAGTCCCTGTCCCTAATACAAAAAGTTGAAAGTATATAGGCTTAAATTGAAATAATTAATTATGGAATCAAATAAAAGTTATCATTCACCAAAGATCCAGCTTACCTATAGTCGTGATAACAGTTATGGAGTACAATAAAGCTTCAGAAAAAGTCCATTGAATTTCTCGATTTTCCATCTGTTGGTCATAACTTCCATTTTTAGCAGCGTTCACTATCTCTTCTTCAAACTCTTTCACTCTCTTTTCCACTAACTCTTTCCAAATTTCTTCATACAAAATCGAATATGTATAGGTTATAATCCAGAGATCTTTTGCCACTTTAGAAGATCTTTGGCCATAGCATTTATCACAAATGGTTGAATTTTGGACTGGTTCTTGTTTAACTTCCAGAGTCTGGAAAGTTAATGCTCCAACGATGGCGTACAAAACAACGAGTACACACAGTCCCAAGGGAGAAAGCAGGTGAGTTAAAAATATCCTTCCATAATGTTTACATTTAGCTAATCTCTTAGCTCGATTACTCGGCATGATGTTTCCTTCTGTCAATCTCCTAACACGTGTTCAGACCATTGCAGGGGTCCGAGAATTTTCTGTAAGGTCCAACAAAGTGAAACAAGCTTTGTTTCACTTTTATTTTCTCCCTACTCTTTCCTGATTTTCTTTTTAGCTTGAGAGAAGTTGCCAACACTTTGAACACTTTGCTACCTCACAAGAATATAGAACCAACGGAGAAGCGTGAAAACAGTTACAGCGTACCGAAGCCACCAATGGAATCCAAATGTTGGTAGTAGTAAACTGGGCAGGTTGGTACTTCGGAGCCTGTTCACTAATAAAGATACAGTGGCTCCATCTTATGGGGACTTTCAATAGCACGAGACTTTCTTGAATATACGTGAACCCAGTTAACCAAGAACAACTTTAAGTGTTGAATCGAGATGAAAATTCAAATTATTTCACAAAATTATTAATTGAGCATAAATATGAAATAGTTAATTAAAATAATAAAACAGGCCTACGTGCTCTGGATTCATAATGCGAAAATTTATTTTTATTTTGTTACACAGAGCATTGATAAAACTACAATAAAAAAATTAGCTTTCGGCTGGGTGGCAGCCTTCATCGGATTAAAATACTTGAATGGCAGTTGGAATAGAGATGTGCACTGCCAGGATGGTGCGTGAGGCACGTGGTTAATTGTTTGTTGATGTTTGTGGCTGTGACGTATGGTGGTGACGTGGCCAGCGTTTGTCTATGGATAGAATTACTGACTCTGTGATGGGGTTAACTTGACAACCACTGTTCCTGTTCAAAGCGGTGTCCGAGCATTTTATATTTAGCGATTCCAACCAGGTACGCCTCAGGTAATGGTGGGACCTGTCCACAACCACGACATCGCGGTGTGGGTCGATGTCGTGGTGGGTTGTCCAGACATGCTCGGCGATAGCTGAGTGTTCTACATCTGCCAAACGGATCGCCCTTTTATGTTCTGAGAGACGTTTCTCGAGTCGACGTCCAGTCTCTCCAAAGTAGCAGCTCGTGCAGTCACGGCAAGAGATGCGATAGACCAAACCACTCTGTAGAAGGGTGGGGACAGGTGTTTTTATGTTGGAAAGGAGAGAACGCAGTTTCTTGCCTGGGAGTTGGATGCACTTTATCCCATGCGATCTTAGGATTCTACCGATCTGCTGTGACAGGTTGGGGTAGTATGGGATGAATGCCCTCGTGGATGACTCGTCACTGTTGGCGTTGCTGTTGGTCGTCACATTGTCGCGTGCTTGTAGATCACACCTGTCAAGGACGTCGATGGGGTAGCCACACCTCGTAAGGTCTACTTTGACTCTGGTGATCTCTTTGCGTCTTTCATCTGCGGAGCTGGAGTGTGTCCAGGCGCGAGTTAGCAAGGTTCGGGCAGTTGAGAGGAGGTGGCCCCGTGCGTGTGCTGACTGGAAGTTGGTAAATTGGCCAGCACACATAGGCTTATGATAAACTGTCGTCTTCAAGCATGTGTCTTCGCGCCGGACAAGTGTATCTAGGTATGGTATAGAGTTGTTCGACTCCAGCTGTTTGCTGTGACCGAGCTGACAGGGGAACCCATGGCTGTGCCATGTATCTGCTGGTAGATCGAGTCATTAAACATGATTGCACCCCCTGTTAAGCACAGTCTGAGGGCGGCGGAAATGTCATCAGGCGTCAGTCTAGTTCTGCCGCTAAGGGTTCCATCATTATCCAAGAGTTGTTTTGCACAAGAGATGGCAAGTTCCACTGGGATGGAGGTAAAGAGTGATACGACATCGAACGATGCCATGACTTGATCTTGCGAGATGGATATAGTGCGGATCCTTTCTATGAACTCAACACTGTTGGAGACGGTGTAGGTGGTCTTGCCAACTAGAGGAGAAAGAAGTCTCGATCTACCAGCAGATACATGGCACAGCCATGGGTTCCCCTGTCAGCTCGGTCACAGCAAACATCGTGATGGAGGAGTTAGAGGGACGTGCGTTTACACACGCACCAGATCACATCGCCTTTTGGTGTCGCTATGTAGACGATGTGTTCGTAGTCATCCCTAGAGACTCAGGTCAGCGACTCCTAACCCACCTCAACTCACTATCGCCCTTCATAAAATTCACGATTGAGCTGGAGTCGAACAACTCTATACCATACCTAGATACACTTGTCCGGCGCGAAGACACATGCTTGAAGACGACAGTTTATCATAAGCCTATGTGTGCTGGCCAATTTACCAACTTCCAGTCAGCACACGCACGGGGCCACCTCCTCTCAACTGCCCGAACCTTGCTAACTCTCGCCTGGACACACTCCAGCTCCGCAGATGAAAGACGCAAAGAGATCACCAGAGTCAAAGTAGACCTTACGAGGTGTGGCTACCCCATCGACGTCCTTGACAGGTGTGATCTACAAGCACGCGACAATGTGACGACCAACAGCAACGCCAACAGTGACGAGTCATCCACGAGGGCATTCATCCCATACTACCCCAACCTGTCACAGCAGATCGGTAGAATCCTAAGATCGCATGGGATAAAGTGCATCCAACTCCCAGGCAAGAAACTGCGTTCTCTCCTTTCCAACATAAAAACACCTGTCCCCACCCTTCTACAGAGTGGTTTGGTCTATCGCATCTCTTGCCGTGACTGCACGAGCTGCTACTTTGGAGAGACTGGACGTCGACTCGAGAAACGTCTCTCAGAACATAAAAGGGCGATCCGTTTGGCAGATGTAGAACACTCAGCTATCGCCGAGCATGTCTGGACAACCCACCACGACATCGACCCACACCGCGATGTCGTGGTTGTGGACAGGTCCCACCATTACCTGAGGCGTACCTGGTTGGAATCGCTAAATATAAAATGCTCGGACACCGCTTTGAACAGGAACAGTGGTTGTCAAGTTAACCCCATCACAGAGTCAGTAATTCTATCCATAGACAAACGCTGGCCACGTCACCACCATACGTCACAGCCACAAACATCAACAAACAATTAACCACTTGCCTCACGCACCATCCTGGCAGTGCACCTCTATTCCAACTGCCATTCAAGTATTTTAATCCGATGAAGGCTGCCACCCAGCCGAAAGCTAATTTATTTATTGTAGTTTTATCAATGCTCTGTGTAACAAAATAAAAATAAAATTTTCGCGTTAATTAAAATAGTTATGCAAATCTGATAAATTTGGTTTAATAAATTAATTTATTTAGAATTGGCAAACGTCCTCCAAGAACTTAATGAGAGAAAATGAGATCAAACAAAAATGTGAAATGTCAAACAAAAAGGATTCAATACGCGAGTTGCGTATAGGGATGGGGAAGCAGAGTGGACAAGGCTAGTTTGCTTGGTCCTGACTGCCAATTGCCAAGCAAGCTAGTGGCATAACAAGCCTATATGGGTTCTCCATGACGCACATCAGGTCTTCTCAGCTTCCATCCTTCCTGGAAGGGATTAAGTAAGTAAGGATTTTTAATCACATAATTAGGTGGGAAGATGTTGATGGTCTTGAGGAAGGGATCCTCTCCTCTTGAATAGCTCTTGGGCAAAGTGCGTGAAGACTTTATATTATTCGTTGCTATCCAGGAGATGATGTTCCTGATCCTTTGGGAGGAAGGTCAGTCTTGTAATCATTTGACTTCATAGAAATTCGCAGAGAGGATAGTCATGCATCAGTTATGACAAGCACTCCAGAGCCCCACAAAGGCAGTTCTGATCCTTGGTGATTCCTGAGGATATGAGTTGGCTTTGATGGAGCGATGTCCTGTCAGAAGGAATGTTGTATGCAGGCCGAGGTAAAACCATGTTGGAGATTTACGGTAGACCTTGTCTACACAGGGAACAAATTTCTTTGTTATTCCCCCTTTGGTAGAATTCATCTCTTGTCTTCCAAACCTACTGCAAGTGGGAGGTGAGTCGTCTCTTCTCTACTTTTGGGTCATTGGCAAAGTCCGTAATAAAGTTCATGAAGGTGACTGATGTACCTTCAGATATATAGTAGAGGAGTCCGCATCGGCCTACCTCCAGGTCCAGTGAGGCGATGCAGGCCAGCACCTGCAGTGCATGTGTGCTCATATTTGCATGCTTGTCCTGAATGTTCTGCATTACTTCTTTAACCAGTGACTCTATTATTTCCTCTGGAACAGACATTAAGCTAGCCAGTCTGCGATTACTCATGTTACCTGTTCTTCCCCCTTTATGAAAAGCCCTTTTCATAAAGGGGTTTCCCATTTTATGAAACGATTCTCTCATAATTGTGGTTAGGGTCCTTACCGAATTCCTCATGTGTGAACGTACACTGAGTGGACAGAAATCATGGGATTCCTACCTAGTAAAGGTAGGCCCATCTTTCGCACAGATAAGGGCAGTCACATGACGAGTCATTGAGTCCACTAGTTTACGAAAGCGTTCCACTGGTATTTCCATCAAGCATCGATATGAAGTAGACCAATCTGATTCATTCCCTATCCTTCTAGAGTTTATATAAATAAAGAAGTTCTTGCTGTTTTTCTTAGCATCCTTTGCCAAAGATTTCTCGCGATCTGCCTTCGCTTGCCAAACCTCCTTTGTGACTTGATTACACACTAGCTTATATCTACCATAGTTTTCTGTGTCGCCTGATAATTTACAATGGCTGAGAAAAAAACTGCATCACCTTAAAAAACAGGTAACATTTGTAGTGAAATGTGTAAGATATTGTTAGATTACAGCATTTTGTTTGTCGCAAAGCAAATGTATTGCGTCAGATAACGCTTCTATTGCATCAGACAGTAATTGCAAGGTGTTGCATCAGCCGTTACATGGCACCATATTGTCAGTTGACACCAAGAAAATAAGGGTAGCTGTTGCTCTATTCCAGGAAGGGCTTTCTATGGGTGCTATCGCTGATAAAATAGGCTGCTACCAGTCAACAGTATCCTAGGTGCTAAAATTAAAGCGTGTGACCGGTGATGTGAAGAGAATATCTGGATCAGGCCGAAAGAGAGTGACTACATCTTCCCAAGATCGATATCTGAAATGGTTATGCCTTCGTAATCGCCATGCTAGTGCTCCTGATCTAAAACTGGACTTTAAGATGGCCTCTGGTGTTGAAACAAGTGCACGATCTATCCAAAGACGGCTTTCGAAATGTGGTCTGCATGCCTATCGGCCCAAGAAGCCTTTGTTGACCCACAAATGAGGAAGAAGCGACTTCCTTGGGCTGAAACGCATGTTTCATGAACAAAAGAGCAATGGGACACCGTTATCTTTTCTGATGAATCGAAATTCAACCTGCATGGCTCGGACGGGAAGCGAGATGTCAGAAGACGAAAATCGGAGGCATACCATCTTGACTGCATAACACCGACTGTAAAGTTCCCCGCCGGTCAGATGGTTTGGGTATGCATAGCAGGCAAAGGGGTAAGATGGGCGAATTAGGTTTATGAACGGAACGGTGAATGCAGAAACCTACACTGCTATCTTGGAGGAGTGCCTGAAACCCGTTATTAGGGATCATCACACAGACGTCCAAAACTGCATTTGTCAATAGGACTCAGCACCTTGCCACACAACAAAATTGGTAAGTTTTATGTTATTTAGATTTAATGATAAGTTTGTCTTCTTGTCTCACAAGGCTTAAAACATATTTACACCAATGTCTTCCTCGTTTTTGTCCCTTAAGGGGCAGTCATACCTCAGAAATGCTGGCATTACAATGTTGGACTGGCCCAGCAACAGACAAGATTTGAACCCTATTGAAAATTGCTGGTGCATAATGCCGTCTAAAATTGCTTAGAAGAAGCCAACAAGTAAGATTCAGATGTAGGAGAGCGTTGTAAGGGTGTGTTACCACGAAATTGGACAACGGTATATCCAGAAGTTGATTAACTCTATGCCAGATTGTTCCAAGGCTGTAATTGTAGCTCGAGGAGGAAGAACAAAATATTGAGGACTTATTTTGCTAATTTACAGTACATAATACTTTATGTTAACTTGTCATTTCAGTTTGTATATGTAAATGCAATAAAATGTTTGTTTGATTGTCATGATTGCCATTTGCATGATTTCTCATATTTCCATTGATTATGCACTTTGATAAGACATTTATGGCAATTACGTATATCAGGTGGAGTCTTTTTATTGGATTTCATTCAGAGAGATATATATTCCATCTAACAAATGCATTTCGAACATTGCTGCACCTACAATTAAGCGCAAAACACATTATTTGCAAAATTCACAAGTAATGCAGTTTTTTTGTCTGCCACTGTACATGCATCCCATGCACTTTTCTTCTCTGCTAAGAGTCTAATTAGTTCAGGTGACACCCATATAGGACTAAACCTTGAACATTAGTTGTTAATTAGCATGAAAAGCTTAGTAGCTTTCCCGATTAATTCCTTGAATGCTTTTCATTTAGAATTTGCTGTTGGAAAGATCATCAGTTGGTCCCACTGTATAGAATTTAAAAAGTGTCTGAGACGACTGTAGTCACCTTTCAGAAACAAAAACCCTTCCCCTTTATCCTTGATGATAATTATATTTTTAAGTAAATCCCACATCAGTAGACTGTGAACAATGCCACCCAGTGGTTCCTTCATCTGCAAATTTTCAATGCACGAATAATCACTGCTGATAATCAGATCAAGGGAACTACTCTCTCTGGTTGCTTCTCGAACATGCTGTTGTAGAAAACAATCATCCAATAAATCCACAAAAGTATTGCTGGTGTACTAGCGACCAACCCACAAGTTCCAGTCAATAACACTCCTACCCTCATTTTTTCTTTCCCAGTGCTCATGTAACAACAAACTGGCTCAAAATTGCACTGTCCATCTATGTCAACTGGATACATTTCCTTAGATTTTATGTATTTCTTAACTAACGGCATAACCCTTCCTCCCTCCCTGTCCTGTCTATCCTTGCTGTACACATTGTACTCCCCAAATTCCAATTCTGTACTGCTGATATCTGTGTGACACCACATCTCTGATATCCCAACAATATATGCCTCTGATGGCTTGTCCTGCATTTAAAATTCATCAAAATGTATTTACTCCTAGACTTGGTGTACTTGCAAGTATACATGCACCTGTTCTTACTCTTAGTTACTCTAACACAGCCCATGTATATATTTGTTCGAACCCGGGCCTTTTCTATCCGGTGTAGGGAGGATGGTGACGATATCACTGTGCTACCCGCGCAGACAGTGCCATATAATATGGACATGTAGACATGTGTATATGTAATGGACGGCACCTAGAACGTCTGTTCAACTCCGCCTCGTGTCTCTGTGAAGAACAGTATCACCACAAATGGGCCAGATGTGTGTGTGTGTGTGTGACGTAGGTTTGTGTGTATTGTGTGTGTGTTCTGTTGTTATGTTCTGGCCACTTGGCTACCCAGAAGCATCAGTCACCTGGACAGATGATTCTGGATACTCGTCCACACCACGGGAAGGTGGGCCAGTTCCAGTAGAGCACGTAACGCCTCAAAAGAGACTCTGACCCACCTGATGTTGCCAAAAGGTGGGCCAGATTCCTCCGGGGACCCATTTCAGAGGGAAAAGGAAGGAGACTCCACTCCCCTCTGGAAATTCGAATAATTGACCCTGTGAACTTTTTGATTTTAGTATTTATGTAAATCAGATGAAGATAGAAGGAAAGCTTATGGTCAATAATGACCCCAAGGAGTTTTGCCTCAGTGACTATAGGAAGCCGCTTGCCAAAAATTTTAACTTGGGGAGGCCGCTTGAGATCTAATTTGGATTTAAAAAGCATCATTTTTGTTTTCGCTGAATTAATTTTAAGTTTGTTAGCCAATGACCAGGTGGAAAGGTCAGTTTAAATCTGGTTTGCATTCACCTCGAACACTGCACGAGAACTGCCTGAGACCACAATTGTCAGGTCGTCGGCGAAAGCAAAAATTTTGCAATTCTGGAGAGAGTGGCCCAGCCAGTCTTGAAGCACAATGTTCCAGATAAGGGGTTCCAGGACTGAACCTTGGAGGCACCCTCGAAAAACCTTCCTAGAGACTTGGAGGAATTTGGACTTGACAATTATTGAGCGCTCAGAGAAATAGTTTTGAAATAATTTGTACATATGAAAGGAGCATCTGGCAGACCGGAGACGTTCAAGGGCGCTGTCCCACCAGAGAGTGTCAAAGGCACCCTCGAAGTCGACCATAATAGCTAGTTCAAACTTGGATTTAGAATTTATAATGTGCCAGACAAAGTCAGACAAGACCTCCTCGCAAGAATGACCTGGGGTGAAGCCATATTGACAGGGAGAAAAGAGATTTTGTTGTTGAAACAGAGCTGTTAGCCGAAGAGCCATAAGCCGCTCCAAGATCTTCCCTAGATTAGCAAGCAGCGCAATTGGTCTGTAGGCACGTGGATTTGAGGCAGGCTTATCTGGCTTTTTGATAAGACAGACAAAGAAACCTTCCAAACAGAGGGAAAAATGCCTTCCATGAGGCATTTATTGAAGAGCAAGAGCAAATAGAGAGGTCTTACTTTTAACAGCAGGAGAATGAACACATATTCAATCATATCCATTCCCGGACACCTCTTCACATTGATCATCTTGACCACCGAGGTAAGTTCCTCTAAAGTAAATGGCTCGGTACGTTCCTCAATGGTGTATTTGTTATTTGCCCCCCGAATTGCCATATGTTCTGGAGAATCTTCAGAAGGATTATCCATAGGGAATAAGTTATCAAGAATTTGGTTGATAGAGTCTGTCCAGCCAGAGGTTTCAAGAGTCTCAGTGGTAACAGTACCAAGGACATCAGAGGTAAATGTTCTCTCCCGAGCTATCTTGTACATGAGGCCACATGGGTTTTGCTGTTGGATTCTTTTACAAAGATGGTCCAGGTTTCTCTTTTTCTCGTTGCAATTGCTTTACAGAAGGCATTTTTTTGCAATGTAGTCATTATATAATAGCATAACGTCGTCAGCAGGCCAGTTGCGGTGTCGCTGATATAACCGTCGAGCTCGGTGAACTGATTTGCGAAGAGTAGTAAGGTCCTGGGACCACCAGGAGTGGACTTTAGAGCGGGTGGTCTTTTTCTTTGTTGATTTATAGGAGGCTTTTATAAGAGATTGTTGGATAAGTTGGGCTAGATTTTCTGCAGAAGTTAAGCTGAAGCTGTCTGGAGGGTTTGATGGAAAGTCATTAGTGATGGAGGCATCAAAAGAGTCCCAGTCAACAGTTTTTGTGCAGAATCGGACGAAGTCTGGTGTTCTAGGTGAGTTGCCGCTGTTAGGCACATCGACAGAGATGTGGAACACGATGGCTCTGTGATCACTGAGTGTCCAATCTGGAATTGTAACCCAGTCACTGATGCGTGAATTTAAGACTGCTGGTGAGTGTAACGTCAATGTTCGACTCCCCAGTTGAGCTGCAATAGGTGGAGAGCTGGCCTGGTCGATTATGGACTGCTAGGTTGTGACTTATAATAAAGTCCTCAAGAAGAAGACCTCGGGCGTCAGAAACAGCACTGAACCAGAAATGGGACTTTGCACTGACATCCAAAGTAATCAGGATGTTCCTAGAGCCAAGGAAGTTGAGCGTAAACTCCAAGAAGTTTAATGAGTCGTTGAAGTCTGCAGAAGGGGGGACAGTAGATTGACAGAAGATAGGAGAGAGATGAGAATGTGATTTGCACACAAGTTGCCAGTTTGTTATAGAGACCATGAACAACAACATCTAAATCTCTGTTTAAAATGATGATACATGTTTTATGGTCTTGGGGCATAGGTTGTACAACTCAAGCATAAATGGAATAGCCCATAATCTTGGAGATATGCCCAAACTGACATTTCGAGAAGTATGGCTCCTGGATAGAGATCACATCCACGGCGTTTTGCTCTGCAGCCAGCCGAATCTCATCTGCGACGATTCGCGACCTATGTCCATTGATTTGAAGAACTTTAAGTTTAAGGTTTTGTGGAGTGCTGGGGAATGAATGAGAGTGAACATCATCAGGAGATGTTTTATTCTGATTCACCTGAAATGCAGAGTTGTTCGGTTTACTTTCCATCAGCAGTTCTGAGCCGTATCATTTCCAGGGCACGTTGGTATTCAGGGCAGGTTGCATCTCTCACCGAGTGTTGTGAAGCCCTCTTGCGCCTCTTACAGTTAATGCAGACAGGCTGTTCCTCTTTGTGTAGACACTCTGCAATGACGTGCCCACTACGGGCACAGTGACTACAGGTTGGAAAGCTGTTAGTGCAATGTTGTGTGGTGTGCCCGTAGCCTAGGCAAAGAAAGTATTTGGTTACTATCGTAAATGCTTTAAACTTATGGGAGCCACAGCCAAGGAACACCCGTTCACACGGGATAGTACTTCTTTATAAATCTTTGGTGCAAAGCTGATCACAATATGATTAGCTGAGGATTAGTTTGATTTGGTGTTGAACCGTAACGTAGTGCCCTCCTTTATTTCCTCGTATGAGAACCCTAAATCAATGAAATTCTTAAAGTGAAGGTCCTCTAAGAAGTCCTTATTTGCGTAGTTTTTGGGAACGCCATAGAATATAATGGCAGGATCTGATCTTTTTGGAGCAGAAGTGGCGACGCCAGCAGCAGAGAGTGACTCAGAGGAGGAGATAGTATTGAGATCTTGCTTGGACGCGGTTTCCACGATGACTCTACGATTTCTTATCGCTCTGAGAGATTTTACTTTAACCATCTTGAAATCGCTTTTGAGCGTTTTGGATACAAATTCCTTCACCTCATGGCTAGTTTTCAGTTCGCTGGTGTCATTGGCTCTCAGGAGAAGAACATTCTGTGGTGGTTGGGTTTTGGGACCAAGTTGAAGACTGTTTGGAGCCGAGGATGTGGAAGGTTTGTTGGAACCACATGAAAGTGGGGAGATGCCCTTCCTCAGAGCTTCTGCAAATGATGGAGTGGGATCTGGGATATATGAAGATGTAGGTGGGTTTATAATGAAAGTGTCTAAGACTTTTTCGAGGATGATCGCTCTGGATCGTAGTTCATCATTGACGGCGCGTAGCTTCTCGTTATCGATTAGCAGCTCCGTGGCAATTATCTCCAGACTTGACCACAGGTCATGGATGTAGTTCGCTGCTGTTTCTGTGAATCCGTTTGCATTGCAATTAATAAAAGATATCAGTTCCTTATGCAGCTTAGAGATGATTTGGTGACGCTGTGGAGCATTCTCAAGACTCTTATTTTCTGAAATTCCAGAATAGGAAGGAATCCCCAGCCTGGAGGAAGAACTGAGGCCAGAAGCAAATGTGCAGTCCAAAACAGATGCCACAACAAGAGTAGCTGGAAGGGTATCCTTGGAAGCAACAAGGTTGATACTTTCCACTGCCTCTAAAGACTTTAGCTGAACTTGTTCATCTGCAGAAGCAGCAGTCTCACACCGGGACAAAAGGAGCTTCAGTTTCTTTTTGCCCTTATTCTTTTTTTTCTTATGTGAAGGGTGGGGAGTCCTCCGTGGCGCCTTAGGCGGAAGAGAAGGAAAATTTTCAGATTCATCCTCATCGGATGAAGAGGAGCTGTCATTAGACGTCATTATTGCACAATCAATATTAATTCTATAAGTCTAGTTCTGGGCTGTACCTTGTCTAAAAAACTCCACACATATTCCGGAAAATCGTCTGCTTATTTTCTGTAAACACTCAGTTAATGGCACACACTAATTATTTTATTTTCCTCTTTTTTACGTCGAGAAGGCAGTATCCGGTGAAGAGAAGAAGAAAGGAGTAACAGTCTTGAAGCAATTAGTCAGGTTAGCAGCATGATGCGCAGGCCAGTCTCGTAAGCCAGACTGGTGCGAGAAATAGGTCAGAATTGTAAAATTTGCATATTTGAAGTGATTAACTGACGGCAAACAAACAACATGGTGGGACTGCTTGACATTGTGATATAGCCCGAAGGCAGTGGGGGAGTTGGCGAGCAGTGAAGGTCAGCAAATGCGAAAGTATAGATTCGGGCCTTCAAACAAGCAAAGACGGTAAATATGAATACTGTATATGTAAGACACAGATCATGAAAAAAATCATAATTACCTAAATGTTTAGGGACACAATCTTCCACAGGAGGTGCACAGTATAATCAGTCAGGTCACTATACAAAAAAGTTGGTCTAACTCGCATAATAAACACATGAAAACACTGTAACCTTGGGGAGCACAAGATAAGGCAGCCTTCACCACTCACGAACACAGAGGTGTATTCAACTCTAGCAGTAAGCTACAGAATCTTAAAATAACTGGGAGTAAAGTGGAGGAGAAACTGTTGAAGATAAACACAAGAAAGGCACCCGGGGTGGATGGGATCTATCCAGTTATATTAAAGGAGACAGCAAAGGAAGTAAGCAAACCCTTAGCCATAATTATGAGAGCTTCCTTGGACTCAGGGGAGGTACCCATAGACTGGAAATGTGCAAATGTGACCCCAATTCACAAAGGAGGATCAAAGGCTGACACAAGTAATTATAGACCTGTGAGCTTAACTTCTGTTCCAGGAAAATTAATGGAGGCACTGGTTAAAGAAGCACTGCAGGATCATTTAGACAAGACTTCAGTTATAGCTCAGACACAGCATGGTTTTGTTAAGGGGAAGTCTTGCCTGACCAACTTGATTGGATACTATGATGCAGTCACAAAAGAACTGGATGCAGGGAATAACTTTGATATTATATACTTGGATCTTAGAAAGGCTTTTGCACATGGAAGACTGCTACACAAATTGGAGCAGTGTGACATTGGAGGCAAATTGCTGCTATGGATAAAGGGGTGGTTGAGGAGGAGAAGACAGAGAGTGGAAATCAATGGACACTGCTCATCGTGGACTGATGTTATCAGTGGAGTCCCTCAGGGCTCAGTGTTGGGTCCATTATTGTTTTCTGTATTTATAAATGATATTAATGATGGTATATCGGGCTTAATGTCCAAGTTTGCAGACGATACAAAGGTTGGCAGGGTTGTCAAGGACACTACTGACACTATGCTGCTGCAACAGGATCTGGAAAGGTTGAGCAGATGGGCTGAGAGGTGGCAAATGAAGTTTAACATTGACAAATGTAAAGTACTACACATGGGAAACGGCAACCCCAGAGCAACGTATCAACTCTGTGGTACTACACTGACAGTGGTAGAGAATGAAAGGGACTTGGGGGTGGTTGTGCAGGCAGATATGAAGTTCTCTGAGCAGTGCAGACGGGCTGCAAGAGTAGCTCATGGAGTATTGTCAATGATATACAGGAATTTTTCCAGCAGGGATAAGGAGGTGATTATTCCATTGTATAAGGCGATGGTCAGGCCACACCTAGAGTACTGTATACAGGTCTGGAGGCCTCATTTCAAGAAGGATGTAGAGCTGCTGGAACGAGTACAGAGAAGGGCAACAAGATTAGTGAATGGAACAAAGGGGTGCTCTTACGAAGAAAGGCTTAAGTTTTGCAAATTACAGTGTCTGGAGACTAGGCACCAGCGAGGTGATCTGATAGAGGTGTATAAAGCCTTGAATGGTTTAAGCATGCTCAATGCTGATGGGATTCATCCTCTAGCTCAGAAAAATCACCTGAGAGGGCATAAATTCAAATTGAGGAAAGACAGATGTAGGATAGACGTGCGGAAATTTGCCTTTAGCCAGCGGGTGGTTGGTTGGTGGAACAGACTTCCATCCCTTGTGGTGGAGGTTGATAGCCTAAATAAGTTTAAGGCTCAGCTGGGCAGGTATTTTGAACGAACAGAGGGGTGAAGTGGAAGTGGGTTTTTTTTTTTTTTTTTTTTTGGCTGATGCTGCATAAGCTTGCTTTCTTGCATCAAATGCCTCTACTAATGCTAATGCTAATGCTAACACCACACATCCGGATATAATATGACAATTAAGTAAATAAAATGGCAAAAACTCTATGATTTCTTGGAGCTTAAAATTCACAGCTTGCGCTTGTAATGACACTCATCGCCATCGTTGAATAGAAAGGTATGGTCTTCATTAACACCATGGAAAGCTAATTCCGAATCCGAAGGATTGGAAGCACGGACCGAGGACGTATGTCTTTAAAATCAAGCGACTAGCGAATAGAGCCTTGGTAAGATGAATCGCAATCAGTACAGGAATTGTTGTATATCAAATCGCTTATTTCGACCGAAAAGGAGGATTGGATTGAGTGATTATTGAGCACAGCATTTAATTTCCGCATGGGTCTAGCTACAACTTTAAACTCTGTATCTTTAAAAAGCCTGTTAAGCTGTTTGTACCATTGTTCAATGTATGGAATGGAAATAACGTATTTTGGTGTTACTATTATTGGTTGGCGCCGGCAGCATGGTTCAAGATCCATCACCTCTGGATTTCGAAGTAATAGATAATTTTTAATATTTTCATTAATTTATTGAAACATAAGATATTGCATATATTCGAAAATCTGGTGAACAAAAAATTTATTCCCACAAGCACCACCTTGCAAAATATCCTGCCGGCGCCCATGTTGGTTGGTGTGTGTTTATTGTAACCTTATTTCAGCTTGTGTTCTGATTTGGTTTATAGTAGTAAGGTCTGAGGCGTCTTTAGACTCTGAGATACAGGTATCAACAAAATTCTTAAACAGAGGTTGTACCCTTGCTACTGTAAACAAAGTAACTAATAGTTTGGTTAGTTTTTCCATGAATTTATTCAAAATACCCACTTCTACAACACCCGATGGAAGTTTTTTCTTCCAGCAATCATCTACCCATGGGGCCGGCCTTTTTTTGGCTAATGCTATATAAGTTTGCTTTTTTACATCGTTTGCCATTACTACAACTACTACTACTACCATCACCTCTGCTTGCAGTTGCTCTTATACTATTAGTACATTTGTCCTCCCAAGCTAGAAGTTTTTCGACATACCTAACAATAATCACCCCAGGGTCTCACATCTGGTGCGTATGGGCTTGGCTCACCCAGGGTCCTGAGCTGGATATCATCATTCTTCTCTTTCTTCGTGATTCCTTTCTACTTCTCTCTCTCTCTCTCTCTCTTTCTCAGGGAAACTCGGGAATTTTTTTTTTTTTTTTTTTTTTTTGGCTGGTGCAGGATAAGCCTCGGGTTCCTTGCACCATATGGCTAATAATAATAATAATAATAGTAAGGAAGATAGATAAGCGGTATACTCCACTCAGCCTAAGCGAGGAGTCCCCTCAACAAGAGGTACAAACGAAGCTAGACAGATGGGCAGAGAAGACACACCATGGTAGACACTACAATGATCTCCATGAAGATCACATAGATAAAATTGATTCCAATGCATGGCTCACGAGTAGGACGCTCTTCCATCGGAGTGGCGGCTAAGGCAGATTGTGGCGCCATCTGGCGTCACTCCCAAGTACTACTACTGGACCTAAGCCAAAGCTGAACAGGTCCACCTCCATAGATGGATGATGGTCTGCACGTTTAGCACAGTGGTATCCTCACCGTCCTCCCCACACTGGATGGAAAAGGCCCGGGTTCGAATCCAGTTGATGACGCGAGGAACTTTAATGGGGGTTTTCACTCCGTGGCTCAGTTAGTCAGTTTCAGGCGACGATAGCAAAGTTTTCCCCCCAGAAACTGGAGTTTTTTGTCCAGCAAAACAGACAAATCGACTATAGAACACACGCTATTAACAGACATAAGACACACAGCACGGCAGGTGAATTTAATTATTCGGGTGGCCTAAATATAATAGTTAGTTTATATGGATGATGTCGCAAAGGGACATTAATCATACTGCATCGAGTGTGACGCAGGATAAAGGCACTTGGGTTCAGGCCTTAGGCAGAGGGTCGGTTCGAAAAATCAGAGACGGGCTCCCGAGGAAGACAGTGGAGCGAGTGGCACTGTCGCCCATATGGCTACCACAAGAGAAGGGCAAAACCATCCAGCCCCACCAACTGAAAGTGCTTCCTGCACAACTGCACCAGCGATCACTCAGGAAGGGAGAAAACGCTAATGCATGAAGTGAAGCATCGAAATGAATACGCACATAATGCAAGCATACTACGAAATAACGAAGTTGGAGACCGATATAACAATTTACAGGGCGAGACTACATACCAAGTGGCTGGAACGATTCCCGGATATTCAGGTCACCGAACAGCGAATAGCGGACCAGAGAAGAACCATCGTCACGAAGAACTTGATAGCTCCTGCTATCTTGGAAATCTTGGAAAAAAATCTTGGAAAAAAATCTTGGAAAAAAATCAAGCAGGACGTGAGCTATCAACTATAAAGGATAAAAAATACGGAACCAGAGGAGGAAGAACATGTCTCAACCGAACCAGAGGAGGAAGAGCAATAAAAAATACAAACCACAGCAGCTGAAGTGGAAACAGACGAGGGCATTATATCCAGAATAGAGGACGAATGGAAGAAGGCACTAACAGAAATCGAAGGAATGGACCCCACAAAGACTCACGTGATACCGAAGCAGAGGCCGAATAGAACCTTGTGGAGAGTCTCAGACAACCTGAATCGGCACATAATACCGTATTACCTCGACAGCAATGGTGCAACACTGGAGGCCATCCACACAGCAAATATGAGACAAAAAATCAGAGAATAGGAGAGGACTTGGACATTGAAGTAGAACCTCCTTGCACTCAGCAAGATACTATGCAGATACAAAGAGAGCTCCCAGAGGAAAATAAACAACCGAATCTTCGATGAGGACCAAAGAGACTTCTACAAGAATCTCGGAGAAGATGGGAAAGAAGGGAACGGACCACCCAAAAAGAAGACGATTGAGGAGTTCTGGGGAAACATATGGAGCAGGGAAGTAAGACATAACAGCAGAGCCACCGGGATAGACCTGGAACGCAAGAAAACCAAGGACGTACAAGAAATGAGAGGGTGGGAGATTCAGGAATAAAAAGTAAAATAGTCGATCAAGAACCCTAACAATTGGCGAACTCCAGGAATAGATAACGTCCACAACTACTGGTACAAGAAGCTCACTTGCATACACAAGCACCTGGCAGAGCAGTTCACCCAGAGACAATCCCGAAGTTTCTCACTCAAGGAATCACATATCTGAAGCCTAAAGATGAAGATACAAGAAACCCGGCGAAATATACGCCAATCACCTGCTTCCCAACAATGTACAATATCCTGACCAGCTGCATAACTAGGAATATACCAGACCACTTGGAGAGTCAGAACATAATGGCCGAACAGCAGAAATGATGCAAGCGGCTGAGCAAAGGATGCAAGGAGCAATTAACCATAGATGCCGTGGTTATGGAGCAAGCCTACAAGAAGCGCCGCAACATGTACGCAGCCAACATCGATTACCGTAAAGCCTTCGACTCCGTGGTTCATAGAGGGGCTGAACATCTACAAAGTCAATCCGATTGTGACAAACTTCCTAGGAGAAACGATGGCGAAATGGAGTACCGCCATTAAGGTCGAAAACATCACAACCAGGCCAATCCCCATCAGGAGAGGAATCTTTCAGGGAGATGCCCTGCGCCCATTGTGGCTCTGTCAATCACTTTCCCCTCTATCTACCATGCTCAACAGTAACTAGTACGGATATAACCTCAAAGAAAGAAAGAAGAACGTGTACACCCTCACCCAACTGATGTACATGGATGACATCAAGCTCTTCCCGGGAACCGAGGAGCACCTTCAGCAACTACTCCAGATCACCGAAGAATTCAGCAATGATATTAGGATGGAATTTGGTCTAGACAAATGCAAGACTCACAGATTGAACCAGGGAAAATTAGTCAACCGAACTACCAGCAGAAGAGTGGTAAAGAGATTGGAGCCATGGTAGAGGGAGAGGCCTATAAATACTTGGGGATGATGAAGGCTTAGCAGTTACAATACAAGGAAAGTAAGGCCTGTCTGACCGAAAAATACCATCAGAGACTCAGAAGCCTGCTGAAAGCAAAGCTGAATGGAGGGAACACATTCAAAGCCATAAACACCTATGCAGTCCCAGTGCTAACATACTCATTCGGGGTCATAGATTGGACTAACACCGAGCTGGAGGATATGGTGAGAAAGACAAGGACAATGATGACCAAGAGCCGCCAACACCACCCAAAATCTGCCGTGGAGAGATTGTCAATTGCCTGGGAAGAAGGGCCTGATAGACCTCATTGAGCAACAGAAGACAGCGATAGTTAACCTGAAGGATTACTTCCAGAAACAGAGCAGCAGCACCCCAGCAGGCCATAAGGAAGATAGACAAGCGGTATACCCCACTCAACCTAAGCGAGGAGCCCCCCAACTAGGAGGTACAAACGAAGCTAGAAAGATGGGTAGAAAAAACACTACAACGATCTCCATCAAGTTCACATAGATAAAATTGCTTCCAATGCATGGCTCATGAGCAGGACGCTCTTCCTCGAGACTGAAGGATTCATGCTCGCCATCCAAGACCAGGTAATCAACACCAGGAACTATAGAAAATACATCGCCAAGGAACCTGGAGTGTTCGATGACACATGTCGACGATGCCACCTGGCCTCAGAAATGATCCAACACGCCGCGGGATGCAAGGTGATCATCCAGACTGAGTACACTCATAGACACTACGAGGTCGCCAGGATAATACATCAGACGCTAGCAAGGAAATACCAATTGGTCGAAGAAAGTGTACCGTACTACAAGTACTAACCCCAGGCAGTATTAGAGACCCCAACCCACAAGCTGTACTGGGACCTCGCCATAATAACGGATAGGACAATCCCGCACAGCGGACTGGACATAACCCTTGTGGACAAGAAGGAAAAGGCTACCTCTCTGATTGACATAGTGGTACCCAACAATGGCAACCTGCAAAAAACCCATGGGGAAAAAATCAGGAAGTACACGAACCTAAGACAGGAGATCAAAGAGATGTGGCGTATGCAACAAGTAACGACCATCCCAATCATCGTGTCAACCACAGATATGGTGCCAAAGACCCTACATAACAGCCTAGCAGCAATAGGTCTCCCAGCGAACTCCTACAAGGAACTCCAGAAAGTTGCAATCCTGAATACCTGTAGGAAAGTCAGAAAGTTCCTCGACCAACAGTGACACCAGACATAACAACAACCACCCTGTGTACTTGGTAACAAAACCAGTCACGAGGTGGAACCCCCAGTCAGGGAGAAATAATATAAGAGCAATAATAATAATAATAATAATAATAATAATAATAATAATACAGATTATAACTAATCTGTGAAGTTGTTAAGCCTATGTAGTACGACAGTATTGGTGGACTTCAAAATATTTATCTTGTAAGAGTTTTACAAAAAAATGTATATCGTTTCGGCAGAGGGCGCAATCTATATTTGATGTTTATTCTGCGACAATGTGCTCACAGAATGTGCTGTTACAGTGTGTGAATTATCATAGTATATGTTGGTAATAGGAACTGTATTTTAAAGCTGAGTTCGATGGTATTATTTAGTTGAAAAATTTGTATACTATTCTCAAAAAAAAAAAAAAATATATATGGGAAACCTAAATGGGTTATAACACTACGATAGTTTTTCGAGGAAAGAGTAGTTTGTATTCATCTGCTTAAGTAAACAAAATGACTATAAGCGAACGTTTCTTTCGGTTGATTGGATTAAGCTCTAGCGAAACACTAGTCTAATTACTGGTAATTATAGTTTTCAGTACTCTAGCCAAGATTTTTTTTTTTTTTTTTTGTGAAATATAAACTTCCTGAACACGTAGGAAGCCCTCCTACGAAGGGGGGGGAAGAGATAGGGGTTCTCACGAAACATTTAAAAAATCGTGGTGTCAAATTCCCCAAATTTTCGAATAGGAAAAATAGGAAAACGAGTTCCCAATTTTAAAAGAAGTGTGGCATAAACATCACTAACCATAATGGGTTAGGTGTGTCAATCACACCCATCTTCCTCTTCTCCTCGCTGTTATTTTGGAGGGTACACCGTGTTCTGGAGAATTACCAACGATAGTAAATTGGAAAAAATTACGATTCTTTTTTTAAGTGTTTGTCTGTGGTTGCATGATAGCCCTGAATAAGCCATGGTTTTATTAAGTGTTTTAATTATTAATTAAGTGATGTGATTTGTGAATGCTTCAATAGATGAGTCACAAAGTCAAGCTAGTTTACTTTCCACTGATGTACAACACCCCAACAGCATTAGTAATAATAAGTAATTTTTATTTTAAAATAATTTTTATTTGTTTTAAATATATGATTTTTTATTTTTTGTTAACTTCTGGAACACCTTCAGCAAAAAAAAAAAAAAAAATGCCTTGATTGTGACTGTTAAAATTGTTAAACCAATTCACTTCACAAACATTGATGTAATATAATTATTATTATTATTATTAGCTATATGGTGCAAGGAAGCCTGAGGCTTATGCTGCACCAGCCAAAAAATAAAAAAATTCCCAAGTTATCCTAAGAGAGAGAGAGAGAGAGAGAAGAGAATCACTAAGAAAGAGAAGAATGATGATATCCAGCTTAGGACCCTGGGTGTGCCAAGCCCATACTCACCAGATGTGAGCCCCTAGCTGGCAAAGGCCATGGTTGTTTTCCATTAAGGTTATTGCTATATTTAATACTGCTCATATACCATGTGAAATTAATAATATAGTTCATTAAGCAGTTTGCCTAAACTATTATACATTAAGGTGCTATTTCAGGCATCTTACTGATACCCACCAATAGACCATGCTGCTGACAGACTCCTCTTGCCGATGCTCCCAGAAACCTGATGTGCAATAGTTAAAATTATATATATACAAATACTGCTAATTGTAACACATATTTTTTATGAATATGTTTTATTATTTTTAAGTATTTATCCAGTTACTGTTTAAATTTACAGAAATTCCAGAAAATTTACTTTCATTTAGTCTGCAGTTATTCTTTCTTAATTTTAGGCTAACTGTCACTTTGTGTTTGTGTGTGGATGCCTTAGAAAGAGAGAAAAGATGTGTTATTTAGTTTTCTTAATTTCTTAAACCTCTCAATCAGGCCATTACATGGAAACCTACTTTTCAAATATTGCATCTTAAAATAATTTGCAATTTCAAAACTTGAAATATATTACATATTTCATAATCCATCCTAAACAATGGGGTTTGAGATGATGCAAATTTATATTTGCATTCTAAAATCTTATAATCTGCATGTTTTTTTCCATATGTGGTTCAGTAGTGTCCTTAAACAAAGAAACACAACAATTATTAGTCCCACCTCATTTAGATCATGTGCAGTGGATCTGTTGGGTAGTGTACAAAATAAGTGAACTTATTTTGTACTTCTTGAACTCAGTTGAGTTTTTCGTAATCTCATGGCAGACTTGAAAAACGTTACAACAAAACAAAAAGCCAGAATGCACAGTATGTGAACCACTACAGTATGTCTTTTTAATGATACAATAGTCAGTGCTATATATATAGTGTTGCCCATGAACTGACTCTCAATTTTTATGTTTTTTTACAGATTTGCACCTGTCATTTTTTTTTTATGTTTTATAAATGTAAAATGAAGTTTACTGTGTTTTTTCATATATTTCGTTGGCATATTTATTATTTTTCCCTTAACTGCCTAGTTCTTTCCTATCGTACTTAGTGGCTTCAACCATGGTGCTTTTTGGGAATTTTGGCTAGCAAGGGATTACTGTAATTTACATGGAAATAAAATCAAGTTTAAGTTTTCTTACAAGCCATTCATAAATTCATTGCTTAACTGTGTTCTTATGGCTTTTGTTGATAAATGAATATTCCATATAAAAGTGAGATGTCTAATGATTTGGAGAAGTTTAGAGTTACAATGTCTTACTAAGAAATGATATATTTTTAATTTTCCAAATGCAGTTTAAATTTAAATTGTACATTCAAAATCCAGTATTAGTGACTAGAAGACATCTAAAATTCTGTTTCATTATACTTACAGGAATGTTTTTGTAATAGAAGATTAATTACGCCTCCTAAAAATGGTGCTGACTAGTATATTATTGAAGAGAGCATTGGAATATCATAGCTTGCATGTTTTGAAGTCAACACAAATATGTGATCACTGCAGGCAGATATTTAGTGCAACGGGAGTATGGGTAAGTATTATTTTCTAATGCTTAAAATCAGTCTTGTTGCAGCTCATAAAATAATATCCAGCTATAACTTAACTGATAACAAATAATGGTTCCACAGCTTTCAAATGTAGGTGACTTGACAGTGAAGATGACGTAAGAAACATCACATCCAGCAATTTCTTACTCTCCAAAGATCAGACAGAGGCTCAGCTGACTACTATTAGGTTAGAGTAGTGAACAACTCCAATAGAGTTTTCACCATGAATTATTTTTGGGTTTTTAAGCCTGCAAAACATGGAAAATTTCCCAAAACATATTTGGCATAATATACAGTGGTAAATATGGCCTATATTGCTGATGTGCTAAAAGCCCAACAACAAATAGTTGTTTGAAGCATTTTTTGACTGTTAAAATCAACCAGATGAGGTTCAATCTTGACACAATGCTGAACACCCCCAGGGGCTCACATCTGCTGAGTATGGGCTTGGCACACCCAGGGTCCTGAGCTGGATATCATCATTCTTCTCTTTCTTGGTGATTCCCTTCTACTTCTGACTCTTGTTCTCTCTCTCTAAAAAAATTTTTTTTGGCCGGTGCAGCATAAGCCTCAGGCTTTCTTGCACCATATGACTAATAATAATAATAATAATAATTTGTGCTTAGCATTAGCATATGATGCAAGAAAGCAAGCTTATATAGCATCAGCCAAATAAAAAAACCCCTTCCCATTTCACCCATCCATTCACTCCAAAAGTTTGTCTAGTTCAGCCTTCAATTTATTTAAGCTGTCAACTTTCACAAAGACAGATGGAAGTTTGTTCCAGCAATCAACCACCCACTGGCTAAAGGCAAATTTCTGCACATCTATTCTACAAAAGTCTTTCCTCAGTTTAAATTTATGCCCCCCTTAGGTGCAGAATCTGAGTAAGAGGAAGAATCCCATCAGCATTGATCTTGCTTTAACAATTCAAACAGATCACCTAGCAGGTGCCTGGTCTCCAGATTCTGCAATTTGCAGAACTTAAGCCTTTCTTGGTAACAGCAACCCTTTGTTCCACTCATTAATCTTGTTGCCTTTCTCTGTACTCGTTCCAGCAGCTCTACATCTTTCCTAAAATGAGGCCTCCAGACCTGTATGCAGTACTCAAGGTGTGTCCTGACCATTGCCTTATACAAGGGGGCAATCACCTTATCCCTGCTATCAAATTTCCTGTATATCATTGACAAGACACCATGAGCTACTCTTGCAGCCTGTCTGCAGTGCTCAGAAAACTTCATATCTGACTGCACAATTACCCCAGGTCCTTTTCATTCTCTCCTACCCTGAGTGTTTTTTTTTTTTTAGGAGCATTAGCAACTAAGGCCATATTACTCCTGGGATATGTGGTGGTCATTCCCTGACCTTTCCGCATCCTCCGTATTTGGTGGTGACGGGCTCGAACCCTGGTCTAATCAAGAAGCGTGTGCTATGCACTGCTGCTCCTTCCCACCTGGCTACGGAGGCGCCTTACCCTGAGTGTAGTACTGCACAGTTGGTATGTTACTCTGAGGTTACTGCTACCCATATGCAGTACTTTGTATTTGTTAAAGTTAAACTTCAGTTGTCACCTCTCAGCCTATCTGCCCAACTTTCTAGGTCCTGTTGCAGCAGCATATTGTCATTAACAACCTTGCCAACTTTCTTATCATCTGTAAACTTGCAGTACTCATTAAGCCTAATATATCTTCATCAATATCATTGATAAATATAGAAAACAACAATGAGCCCAACACTGAAACCTGGGTGACTCCACTAATAACATTAGTGGAGTCACCCATTAATAACAACATTAATTCCACACTCTCTCCAATTTGTACAGCAGTCTCTCATGTGCAACAGTATCAAAAACTTTCCTGAAATCCAAGTATATGATATCAAAATTATTTTTGCATCCAGTTCCTTTGTGACCACATAGTATCCAATCAAATTGGTCACTCAAGACTTCCACTTAACACACCCATGCTGTGTATAGTATAACTGCAGTCATGTCTAGATGATCCTGCAATGCTTCTTTAACCAGTGACTCCATAAATTTCCCTGAAACAGAAGTTAAACTAACAGGTCTATAATTACTTGTGTTACCCTTTGAACCCCCTTTGTGAATAGGGAATACATTTTCACATCTCCAGTTTGTGGGGGCTTCCCTGAATCCAAGAATGCTGCCATAATTATGGTTAACAGTTTGGTTGCTTCATTTGCTGCCTCCTTTAATATAACTGGATAGATCCCATCAACCCCAGGTGCTTTTTTTATGTTTAACTTCAACAGTTTCTCCTCCACTTTACTCTCAGTTATTACAAAATCCTTTTGCTTCAAAACTTCCAGCATTTCACTCCCTAAATAACTCCTCATGTGTAACAGAACTTAGAGAAGTTAGGAAGTTGTCTAAATCTAAGACATTATGGCCTTAGCTGCCATTGTACCAATAAACACCAAATAAGAACCCAACCAATCTATGATCCATGACAATTCCTAGCCTTGTTATTTTTTTAAGTTATTCACATGGAAGCAGATGCTTTAGAATATAGTATAATGTATGGTGATTGTATAATTTTTTAAATAAATAGTAGAAAACCATTTGTTAAAATAGGGGGTGCAGCCACTGTCATATTAAAATTTACCCTTATGAAAAAGAAGTTATCACTATGTTATTAAGGAACATTTTTAGAATTCCCAGCTAATGGTTCCACCATAGTAAAAAAAAAAAAAAATATATATATACATACTAGGTAGCTCCCAATAAAGTATTCCTATTTACAGCTGTCTGAGCGCCGACCGGGCTAGCCAGGTGGGTAAAGTGCCTGCCTGGCAACCCAAAGGTCGCGGGTTCGATTCCCGCCTCGGGCTTGGATCAAAGTACTGCAAAAACCTTGGGAGGTGCATTATGGCCACAGAAGCCTATGCGCCAACAACTACCAAAAAAAAAAAAAAAAAAAAAAAGCTGTCTGAGCCTGTCCTCATTTCAAAGCTTTATGTAATATGGTACCCTCTAAGGAGGGGACACCATTACATAAAGTTTTGAAACTGTTGAGTTAATGTGTTCTCATCTGAAATATTTCAATTATAAAGTAAATTCATCTGAGAGGGAAGAAGAAGAGGAAGTGCAACCAAATTCGGTTGGTGTTCTTTGGAGGATGTAGAGAAGAATTACACGAAAAACAAATGCCAAAAATCAGGTGAAAGAACCAGAAGCACATCATCATTCTATCCTAATTGAAAAAAAAAAAAAAAAAAAACCGCCTTTCTTTTTAAAACATATTTTCTTGTTTTAATTCATGCCTTCATATAAATTGCTATTATAAATTTAATTGACAATTTATATTTTTTTTACAGGATCATCACCTGACTACCAAAATACTAAAAAGCATAGAAACCTTTTGGAATGACAAAATTCATCCTGAAGTAGAAGGGAAGGTAAATTTTAAGAGTGTTTCCTTTTTTATTGTTAAAAATATTTTAAATTTTCTGTATAAAGGAATAATGTAATCATCCTAAAACAGTCCAGTTTTAGGATGATTAGACTTCTTTTGACTCAGAAAGTTAATATTAAATTAATTTTTTACTTAATTTTTAGTTGCGTTAAATTGGTTTTTAATTGTGTTAATTTGATTTTTAATTATTTTTAATTATTTCTTACTGTAATGTAAGATTTCTGATTTTTTAATTGTTTTTGTTTTAATTTCTGGAGACTATCATACAGAAGTGTTTTATGTATAATATTCAGGCAAACTTCTCTTATTCTTTTACAAAGTTACATGTTTATGTATATGTGGGGCAGTTGAAAAGTTTCCAGCCGTTCAATACTTTCAAGGAATGCTGGAAAGTTGTGAAAACCCATTTATTTTTCAACATAGTCTCTCCTTAAGTCAATATACTCTGGCATGATCCACTAGCTTTTGTAACCTGCTGAAATAAAATTCAGATTTCAACTCAAACCAGTTGTTGACTGCATCTATCACAGCATTGTTGCTGTAAAATTAGTTAAGATCCTTTTGAGATTTGGAAATAGAAAATTGTCTGATGGATCCAAATCTGGTAAGTATGGTGGATACTGTAACAGCTCAGACCCACAGTCACACAGTTACTTGAGTCACAAACACCGTATAGACTGATGCATTGTCTTGATGCAAGATGATTCCTTTGCCAATTTCCCATGCCTCTTGAGCTTAAATTTCTTACAGAAGTGTCTCACTAGGTTAGAATAATACTTGGCATTGATAGTGGCACCCCATTACAGGAAATCAACTATGATCACTCCTGTATCTCAGAAGACAATGGCATGACTTTTCCTAGCAAACTACTACACTCAACTTTTTAGGAATAGGAGAAGAGAGGTGCTCCATTGTTTCAGCTGTTCTTTTGTTTCAAAGTGGTGCACCCAGATTGTGTCATTGTGGCATACTACCCCTAAAATTGAGCTACATTAGCTTCAAAATGTTGCACAATCTCATAAAAACACTACACTTCACTCTTTCCTGCTTCTGATTTGCATTCAGTGCTTTAGAAACCCACCTCAAAGAAACCTTTGTTCTTAAAACATTCACCACAGTATAGCTTGCTCATAGGAGATGTTGAATGTTGTCTCAATGTGCTTCAATGTTATTCTGCAGTCTTTCATGATCAAGTTGTGAATAACATCTATATTTGCAGCTGTCGACATGGTAACAGACCTCTGACTGCAGAGTGCATTTTTAACACATGGAATCTCATCCATGCTGAAATTCTGGAGCATGGATGAGACAGTAACCATAACATATGAAGGATAAGATTCCCCTAATGATTGCAGCATGTCTTCATTAATGGAGACATTCATGAAGACATGTAACAAATTCACTGACATTCAATTTAATGAAGTTACTTGCAGTGACTGCACGGTGCTTGATTTTCTAAACAGTCACCATCTTCATTAACCTTTCCCACTTCAGTGCCCTCTGTAAAGGAGAAGGGTATACAGTGGCAGACAAAAAAACTGCATCACTTGTGAATTTTGCAAATAATGTGTTTTATGCTGCATTGTGGGTTGCAGAAATGTTTGAAATGCATTTTTTAGATGGGATATATATCTCTCTGAATGAAATCCAATAAAAGACTCCACCTGATATACCTAATTGCTATAAATATCTTCCCAAAGGGTGAAATGCGTAATTAATGGAAATATGAGAAATCATGCAAATGGAAATCATGACAACCAAACATACATTTTATTGCATTTACATGTACAAACTGAAATGACAAGTTAACATAAAGTATTATGTACTGTAAATTAGCAAAATAAGTCCTCAGTATTTTGTTGTTCCTCCTCAAGCTGCAATTAGCCTTGAAACGATCTGGCATAGAGTTAATCAACTTCTGGAATACGGTTGCCCAATTTCGTGGTACCACACCCTTACAATGCTCTCCTGCAGCTGAATCTTACTTGTTGGCTTCTTCTGAGCAATTTTAGACAACATAATGCACCAGCAATTTTTAATAGGGTTCAAATCTGGACTGTTGCCGGGCCAGTCCAACACTGTAATGACAGTATTTCTGAGGTATGACTGCACCTTAAGGGAGGAAAAAACATTGTTGTAGAGTCTGTTTTAAGCTTTGTGAGACAAGAAAACAAACTCATCATTAAATCTAAATAGTATAAAACTTACCAATTTTGCTGTGTGGCAATGTGCTTGAATCCTGTTGAAAAATGCAGTTTTGGACATTTGTGTGGTGGTTCCTAATAATCTGTTTCAGGCAGTCCTCCAAGATAGCAGTGTAGGTTTCTGCATTCACTGTTCCATTAATAAACTTAATTTGTCCCACCCCTTTGCTTGTTATGCATCCCCAGACCATCTGACCAGTGGGGAACTTTACAGTCGGTGTTATGCAATCAGAACGGTATGCTTCAGTTTTTCGTCTTCTGACATCTCGCTTCCCATGCGAGCAATGCAGGTTGAATTTCGATTCATCAGAAAAGATGACGGTGTCCCATTGCTCTTTTGTCCATGAAATATGTGTTTTAGCCCAAGCAAGTCGCTTCTTCCTCATTTGTGGGTCAACAAAGGCTTCTTGGGCCGATAGGCATGCAGACCACATTTCGAAAGCAGTCTTTGGATAGATCGTGCACTTGTTTCAACACCAGAGGCTATCTCAAAGTCCAATTTTAGGTCAGGAGTACTAGCATGGCAATTATGAAGGCATAGCTGTTTCAAATATCAATTTTGGGGAGGTATAGTACTCTCTTACGGCCTGATCCAGGTCTTCTCTTCATGTCATTGGTTTCACGCTTTAATTTAAGCACCTGGGATACTGTTGACTGGTGGCAGCCTATTTTATCAGCAATAGCATGCGTAGAAAGCCCTTCCTGGGACAGAGCAACAGCTACAATTTTTTTCTTGGTGTCAACTGAACATATGGAGCCATGCTTACACCTCCGCAAAACAGGATATTGATGAGCATGTATACCCTTCCAATGCCATATTTATAGAAACAGCTGATGAAATACCTTGCAATTACTGTCTGATGCAGTAGAAGCGTTATCTGATGCAATGCCTTTGCTTTGCAACAAACAAAATGACTGGAATCAAACAATATCTTATATGTTTCACTACAAATGTTACTTTTTTTAAGTTGATGCAGTTTTTTTTTTTGTCCGCCACTGTTGACTTGCCGCATTATGGCCTTAGCTGCCAATGCGCCATAAAAAATCAAATGAAATCAAACCACTGTAGTTACAAACCTGAAATTTCTGTGAACACACAAGGAGAGTTACAGCACAGATTGGCAATATTATCTTTTATGAAAACCTTTGCAATCTATATTGGGCTAAAAACTTTTCGACCCTCCCTCATATAGTTATAGTCATCCAAAAACTTCATGCAGATAGATAGTACAAGTGGAGAGACTCCACATGTTCCTATTTTTTTATGATTCTCATTGCCATTTTATAAATTAATCAGGATTTAATATTACAGGATGGGATGTGATTTCTTAAATAAGTTTTCAGAAAATGAATAAAGCTTCTAGGCTTTATTAATTTTCTGTGAAATGTATTTTATGTAAAATTTTTTAGGATTGAAATTAATTAGGATTTTAATTTAGTTTTACATTTTAGAATCAAAATTAATATACATTTCAGAATCAAAATTATATATTGCAGTTAATATACTTTTTAGCAAATAAATTAATTGTGGTACATTATGTGCACAGAGTTGTAGCTACTTATTTTTATCTGTATCAACATAACTGTTTGATTTAGTTATTGTTTTTTTTTTTTTAGGCACAAAGAGGCAAATTCTATGTATTATCTATGTTTCCATATCCTTCAGGTGCCCTTCATATGGGTCATATTCGTGTGTATTCTTTAAGTGATGCAATTGCACGTTTTAATACAATGAGAGGTAAAAAGGTATGTTTCAAAGAATATTTTTGGCATTTTATCTTATCTCTTGAAATCTCTATTAAATTATAGTAATAAAAACTGTAATTAAACTTTTAAGGAAATAAACAGATAAATACATGAGATGTGATCATTAAATAACCACAGTGATTTAAAAAAAGAGATAGTTATTAGTTATTTGAAGTTGTCTCTTTTTAAACTACTTTCCCCCCTTCAGTTACTTCTCTAGGAAACACCTCAGAAACTGAGAGTTCACATCATCCTTTCAGAACCTTTGTCAAGATTTTGATTATGAAACATATTTCCTGAACTTTTTATCCCTTAAGGTGATTTATGAGTTTTGGGAAACAAGATTTCTTTTTTGGTGCTGTATTAGCATTGGTTATTTGCATCATTTTGCCAATACTAATAGAACTAACAATGGATGCAGTGTGGCCCAAGAATTCCTCTATGCATATTACTTTGAATGCTGCTACATTGTTGTGTTTCAGGACTTTGACTTCTATTTCTGTGGCCTCTTTTATTGTGCACATTCATGCAACTGTGCCTGCCAGTCCTCCTTGTGTAGGCCTGACATAGCTGAGTGGTCATGGGAAAGAGTGCAGTAGCACACTCTCTTTGAGTGGACTGTGGTTCAAGCCCATTCTTGCAAAATACAATTAATTATTGTATTCGTGATTTATTGTAAACTCCTCTGACCTGGTGGCCATGCCAGATTATAAACAAGAACTTTTTTATTTTGTAGAACTGTATCAAGAGCAAATTTTTAGAGCACCAGTATAAAAAAAAAAAAAAAAAAATCAACATGACATAGACATTTGAACAGACTTAATGCATTTTTTCAGATGCAGCAATTTTGGTTGACACAAGGCACATTCCTAAGTTATAAGAAGTTGTAGCTGTACTCATAAATCTAGTATGGCAGCCCAATTAGCATATCAGTCTGTATTTTTATATAAATATTTAATCATACTGATTAAATGCTTGGCTCTGGTTTGAGGTTAGATAAAATTCTGCTATCCCTCAAGCTTTTGTAGTTCAACAGTATACAGTTATTATAGTATACATTAAATTATTTATGATCAGTACCTCTCATAATTAGTGTGCTACTTGAGAAAAACAATTTGTGTTATTAAAGTACCATATATTCTGACATAAGTTTACCTATGAAGCACTGAAAAATTGTCTAACATTTTAAGGTTGTCTTATAAATCCTAAGCTTGAATTAAAGACTTGGGCTTAGGGTTTAAAAGAAACAAAAAAACAAAAAAAAAAACAAAATTGATACCAATATTACAGTTTTTTTATATATATATTTTTACACAAATATACATTGTTGCTTGCTGTTTAAAACCAAAGCATTTATGTCCTTCATCAGAATGAAAATAGTTTGTGGAATTCATTGGGGTTTTTGGGTTTACTTTTTATATTACATTGAAACAACCTAACACACACACACACACACACACACACACACACACACACACACACACACACACACACACACACACACACACACACACACACACACACACATGGTGTGGCAATAAAGCTTTTGGACTGGTGCTGTTGTGTCATGTTTGGCGAGTTTTAAAATAAACGGAAGTGGTATGTTGTAGTTCAAACTTCCTTGAACACCTGTTAGTAGAGATTATCCAGTAAGCTGACAGGTTGCAAGTAACAACTAGTTTTGTTAATAGTGTGAACATTCTATGTCATAATTTTTGAATGAAGCAATGAGTAAATGTCAAAATTTTGCTTTAAATTAGAAAAGCTGCAACAGAAATGTATAAAATTAAAAACTGCTTATGATGATGAAACATTAAGGTATACTAGTGTGTTTGATTGGTATGAATGGTTAAAAGACAGATCTGAGGATGTATATGATAACTCAAGAAGTAGGTATCCATCAGCCTCTCAAAATGAGAAGAGTTGCAAAAGTTGGGAAAATTGTAGCAAGAGATTGTTGTTTGACCCTCATATTGATGACTCATAGGTTGGATATGAGTAAGGAGGCAATTTGTCAAATTCTGCATGAAGATTTAGGGAAAAGAAATGGTCGTGCAAAATTTGTGCCACGCAGCCTCACAGATGAGCAGAAACAGTGAAGAGTGTCGTCATGCAAAAGACTTCAGCCAGACTTGTCAAGGCAATCCTAATTTCCTTGACTGTATTGTCACTGGAGATGAGTGTTGGGTGTTTCAGTATGACCCACAGACAAAACATCAGAGCATGCAGTGACTTTAAATCATCACAAAGGCTCAAAAAGTTTTCTGTACAGAAGTGCAGGATCGAAATGATTTTGATCGTGTTTTTTGAAAAACGGCATGATTCACAAGGAATTTGTACCATCAATGTACAAGTTAGTGCAAATGCATCATATTAGTACACAGCTAAACTTTGAATTAGCACAAATATGCAAAGACGGCATTATTTAAGGAATTTGTACCTGAAAGGAAGAGAGTCAATGCTATGTTCTATGCATAGGTGCTTCAAAGACTGTTAAAGTGCATTTCCTGGGTGAGGGCACAATTTTGAGAGAAAGGCAAGCGGTTCTTATTTTACAACAGTGCTCCCAGCCATTCTGCACTTGTTGCAAAGACATTTTTCTTTCTAAAAGTGAAAACTGCCCTCAAAGAAAAGAGATTTCAGGATGTTGAGGACATAAAGAAAAACATAACTGCCAAACTGAACATCATCTCTTTGGCACCTTTGCTGACCCTTTTCAGAAACTTTTAGAATGGTATAATAAGTGCATTTGATCAGGTGGTGGTTACTTTGAATAAAAATAAAACCATTTTTGAGCTCATTCACTTTGTTCTTTTTTTTTTTTTTTTTTTTTTGCACCATTCCTGGAATTTTATTGCCACACCTCTTATATGTTCTTACTCCTTTGGTCCTTCACATTAAAAAGACCTATATACATGAATACTTGCAAAATGTTAAGAAAGAAAGAAACAAAATCCTAACTTGAATGTTATTGAATAAGTTAGATCCTAAGAACAGTCAAAAACCTGAATTTAGATATGAAAATTTTCAATGCTTATCTCTAATTCAAAAATTTTTTCTTTATTCTTTTAATATCCCCTTAAGGTTATTCACCCAATGGGCTGGGATGCATTTGGTTTGCCTGCAGAAAATGCAGCTATCGAAAAGAAAGAGCATCCCAAAGACTGGACATATAGGTATTTTTAATTTTTTTTCTTGGAATTAAATCTAATATACAACTTAAAAAAATGATCTACAGTTGTATATCTGTTAATATCCTATTTTCAAAATGATAAAAAATTATATTGTTTTTTTTTTTTTCTATATGCATTCATTCATTTATTTTAACTTTTATCGTATTACATTCTTATTATTTTTTTTTTTTTTAGTAACATTGCACTGATGAAACAACAGCTAAAAGAACTTGGAGTTAATTTTGACTGGAAAAGAGTAAGTACTGGCACATAGGTATTACACAAAATATTTATTGTTATAATAGTGTGTAATACTAATTGCATTTTTATAATAAAATATAACTAAATATATTTACACATAATATTTATATATAATTCAGGCTTTTTGACTCCATTCAAAAGAGAGCAGTCAGGTTAACGACCTATCTTTTAATAATTAATGACCTATCTCCACTCTCTCTATCTCATAGATTCAGTTTCTGATTCATTTTCTATAGGTACTTCCTTGGGCACTGTTCTGATTTGTCATCTGTAATACCCCCGCTCTTTTCCAAACCACCCGCAAATAGTTGGCATTCATTCACTGTTCAGTTTCAAACTAAGAGAACCAACCTTTTGCTCTTCCTCATTTATCCCTTCTACTTCTATTTTCTGGAACAATCTTCTTTCATGTTTATTTCTTGAAAGCTACAATCTGCAGGAATTCAAGTATAACATCAACAAGTATCTTCTGTCTTCTCAGTGCATTTTAACTAATACATGGTACTGAGTACTATAGGATTAAACTACTGTTCCTTAGCAGGAACAGTAGTTTAATCCTTGGCTGATTTTTTTATGTTGTGGTTATAACATTTCTGTTAGTTGATAAAAATTTATTGTATTTTAATTTTAAATGTACAGCACATTAATGATGTGCTTTTGTCCCACAGGAACACTAGTTTCCTGTGGGACAAAATATTTTGTGTATTACAAAAAATATTTATTGTTATAATAGTGTGTAATACCAATTGCATTTTTATAATAAAATATAACTAAATATATTTACACATAATATTTATATATAATTCAGGCTTTTTTTAACTCCATTCAAAAGAGAGCAGTCAGGTTAATGACCTATCTTTTAATAATTAATGACCTATCTCCGCTCTCTCTATCTCATAGATTCAGTTTCTGATTCATTTTCTATAGGTACTTCCATGGGCACATGTGACAATATGCACTGGTCCCACAGGAACACTAGTTCCTGTGGGACCAGTGCATATTGTCAGTTCTATTGTCAGGGAAACAGGGAACATGCTTTGTAAAAAGGATAGGTGGAACAGGAGCAGGGTATGTCTGCCAGGGGCAAAGGATGATGACGTTGTAGAGCAGATATCATTTTTTAAGGGCACAAAGGGTGATATTGTTGTACACGTTGGCACTAATAATATTAAGAATAGGAGACCGGCGGAATTACTTAACAAGTACAGGTCACTGTTGAAAAAAAGCCGTGAATTAGGGTTGAATTTGAAAGTGTCTGCAATTCTGCCCAGACGATAGGAGGGAGTATATGATGAGAGCCCTGTCGATCAATTCGGCCCTGGAAAGATTGTGCAGGGCTCAAGGGGTAGAATTTTTTTCAGCCTGGTCTGTACTTGTTAACAGGAGAGACTGCTTCTACAGGGATGGGATACACTTAAATAGAAAGGGTGCAAGAATGTTTGCTGATGCTATCGAGGCAGTGTTAGGTGGGTCGGAAAACTGCTAGATTGGGGGGATACAAGGACTAATAGATTAACAATAGCCACTGGCAGAGGTAGTAGTAGTAGTAGTGGCATGTGATGCAAGAAAGCAAATGTATGAGCTTATGCAGCATCAGCCAAAAAAAAAAAAAATCGCACCATTCCCTCCAAATGCCTGTCCAGTTCCTCCTTAAATTTATTCAAGCTATCAACTTAAACAACGACAGATGGAATTTTGTTCCAGCAATTAACCACCTGCTGACTAAAGGCAAATTTCCGCACATCTATTCTATATCTGTCTTTTCTTAATTTGAATTTATGCCCCCTTAGGTTCGTAATCTGAACAAGTGGAAGGATCCCATCAGAATTCAGCGTGCTCAATCCATTCAAGGCCTTATATACCTCAATCAGATCGCCGCACAGGTGCCTAGTCTCCAGCCACTGCAATTTGCAGAGCTTAAGCCTCTCTTGGTAAGAGGATCCCTTCATTCCCCTCACCAATCTTGTTGCCCTTCTGTGTACCCGCTCAAGTAAATCTACATCCTTCCTAAAATGAGGTCTCCAGACCTGTACGCAGTACTCAAGGCGTGGCCTGACCATTGCCTTATACAGAGGGATAATCACCTCCTTTTCCCTGCTAGCAAAATTCCTATATATCATTGACAAAACCCCATGACCTGCCCTGGCAGCCTGTCTGCATTGCTCAGAGAACTTCATATCTGACTGCACAATTACTCCCAGGTCTTTTTCATTTTCTGCCACCTTAAGTGTAGTACCACACAGTTGGTACGTTTCTCTGGGGTTATTTCTACCCATATGCAGTACTTTGCATTTGTCAAGGTTAAACTTCAGTTGCCACTTCTTAGCCCATCTGCCCAAATTATCTAGATCCTGTTGCAGTAGCAGACTGCCATTACTGTCATTAACAACCATGCCAACCTTTGTATCATCTGCAAACTTCGACATTAAGCCTGATATACCTTCATCAATATCATTGATAAATACACAAAACAACAGTGGACCTAACACCGAACCCTGTGGGACTCCACTAATAACATTAGTCCAAGAAGAGCAGCCCCCATTGATTACCACCCTCTGTCTTCTCAGGTGAAAGTGATTCTTGCACTGCTTCTATTGGAATGAGCAGCAGCCTGGAAAATAAGATGCAGGATATTTCAGAGACTACTGGGAATCATTGGGGTACAAGTAAACACATGGGTTGTGTTAGGGTAGCTAAGAAAAAGAACAGGTACATGTATACTTGCGTGTACACCAATGCTAGGAGTTTAGTAAATAAATTTGATGAATTTGAGGTATTGCTCAAAACATCAAAGGCAGATATTGTTGGGATTTCAGAAACGTGGTGTCACACAGATATAAGGAATGCAGAACTGGAATTTGGGGAGAACAATGTCTACAGAAAGGATAGACAGGATAGGAAGGGAGGAGGGGTTATGCTATTAGTTAAGAAATACATAAAATCCAAGGAAGTGAAGCCAGTCGACATCGCTGGACAGTGCAGTGTCGAGTCAGTTTGGTGTGACATAAGCATTGGGAGATCAAAATTGAGAGTAGGAGTGTGCTATAGGCCTAATGATTCTGATGAGTATAATAAGAAATTGTACAGGGAAATAGAGTGGGCCAGTAAATCAGAGAGTCTTATAATGGGGGATTTTAATTTCCCAGATATTGACTGGAATTTGGGGGCTGGTCACTCACACACTAGCAAGGCTTTTGTGGATGTATTGGATGATTGTTTTCTACATCAGCATGTTCGGGAGACAATTAGAGGGAGTAATACTCTTGATCTGATTATCAGTAGTGATTCTTCATGCGTTAAGAATCTGCAGATAAATGAACCACTAGGTGGCAGTGATCACAGTGTGCTGAAGTGAGATTTACTCAAAGAGGTGACTACCATTAGGGGTAAAGGGAAGGGTTATTGCTTTCGTAAAGGTGACTAAGATGGACTGAGACAGTATTTAAATTCTATACAGTGGGACCAACTGATGATGTTACCAACAGCAAATTCAAAATGAGAAGCATTCAAAGAACTTATCTTGGAAGCTACTAGGCTTTACATACCAACTAAGAAATATTGTTCATGGTTTAGGCCTAAGTGGATGTCAGATGAACTAATGAGACATATGGCAGAGAAGAAAATTGCATGGGATACATACAAATTAACACGTGACACAGAAGCCTATGATAGATACAAGTTGATCTGTAACCAAGTTACAAAGGTCAGGCAGGCGAAGGCAGATTACGAGATATCTTTGGCAAGGGATGCAAAGAAAAACATCAAAGAGTTCTTTACTTATGTAAACTCTAGAAGGAAGGGATGAATTAGATTGGTCTACTGCATATCGATGGGTCAACTGTTGATGATCCTGCTCAGGTAGCTAACAAACTAAATGAATATTTTGCATCGACATTCACACATGAGGAGTTATTCAGCAAGGGGAATGCCAGAGGTGTATTCAACTCTGGCAGTAAGCTAGAGAATCTTGTAATCTCTCAGAGTAAAGTGGAGGAGAAATTGTTGAAGATAAACACAAGAAAGGCACCTGGGGTGGATGGGATCTATCCAGTTATATTAAAGGAGGCAGCAAAGGAAGTAAGCAAAACCTTAGCCATAATTATGAGAGCTTCCTTGGACTCAGGAGAGGTACCCATGGACTGGAGATGTGCAAATGTGACCTCAATTCACAAAGGAGGATCAAAGGCTGACACAAGTAATTATAGACCTGTGAGTTTAACTTCTGTTCCCGGAAAATTAATGGAGGCACTGGTTAAAGAAGCACTGCAGGATCATCTAGACGAGACTTCAGTTATAGCTCGGACACAGCATGGTTTTGTTAATGGGAAGTCTTGCCTGACCAATTTGATTGGATACTATGATGCAGTCACAAAAGAACTGGATGCAGGGAATAACTTTGATATTATATACTTGGATCTTAGAAAGGCTTTTGATACTGTTGCACATGGAAGACTGCTGCACAAATTGGAGCAGTGTGGCATTGGAGGCAAATTGCTGTTATGGATAAAGGGGTGGTTGAGGGGGAGAAGACAGAGTGGTAATCAGTGGACACTGCTCATCGTGGACTAATGTTATTAGTGGAGTCCCTCAGGGTTCAGTATTGGGTCCATTATTGTTTTCTGTATTTATAAATGATATTGATGATGGTATATCAAGCTTAATGTCCAAGTTTGCAGACGATACGAAGGTTGGCATTGTTGTCAAGTACACTACTGACACTATGCTGCTGCAACAGGATCTGGAAAGGTTGAGCAGATGGGTTGAGAGGTGACAAATGAAGTTTAACATTGACAAATGTAAAGTACTACGTATGGGAAACAGCAACCCCAGAGCAACGTATCAACTCTGTGGTACTACACTGACAGTGGTAGAGAATGAAAAGGACCTGGGGGTGGTTGTGCAGGCAGATATGAAGTTCTCTGAGCAGTGCAGACGGGCTGCAAGAGTAGCTCATGATGTATTGTCAATGATATATAGTAATTTTTCTAGCAGGATAAGGAGGTGATTATTCCCTTGTATAAGGCAATGGTCAGACCACACCTAGAGTACTGTATACAGGCCTTTAGGCCTCATTTCGAGAAAGATGTAGAGCTGCCGGAACGAGTACAGAGAAGGGCAGCAAGAGTAGTGAATGGAACAAAGGGGTGCTCTTACGAAGAAAGGTTTAAGTTTTGCAAATTACAGTGTCTGGAGACTAGGCACCAGCGAGGTGATCTGATAGAGGTGTATAAAGCCTTGAATGGTTTGAGCATGCTCAATGCTGATGGGATTCTCCCTCTTGCTCAGAATAATCACCTGAGAGGGCATAAATTCAAATTGAGGAAAGACAGATGTAGGATAGATGTGCGGAAATTTGCCTTTAGCCAGCGGGTGGTTGGTTGGTGGAACAGACTTCCTTCCCTTGTCGTGGAAGTTAATAGCATTAATAAGTTTAAGGCTCAGCTGGACAGGTATTTCGAATGAACAGAGGGGTGAAGTGGAAGTGGTTATTTTATTTTATTATTTTTTTATTTATTTATTTATTTTATTTTATTTTAATTTGTTTTTTTTTGGCTGATGCTGCATAAACTTGCTTTCTTGCATCAAATGCCTCTACTAATGGTAATGCTAATAATCATTTGATTGAGAGGGCATAAATTCAAATTGAAGAAAGACAGATGTAGGAATGTGCGGAAGTTTGCCTTTAGCCAGCAGGTGGTTGGTTGGCGGAAGAGACTTCCATCCTTTGTTGTGGAGGTTGATAGCCTAAACAAATTTAAGTGCAAGCTGGACAGGTACTTGGAACGAACGGAGGGTGAAATGGGAGCATGTTTTTTTTTTTTTTTTTTTTTTTGGGTGATGCCTCTACTAATGCTAAAAAAAAATTCAGAAATTTGGACTTTTCATTTCATTAACAGATAAACAAACTATGGAATATATTCATTTAACAGCCACAGTATTCTGATGCCTCAAGGCCCGTTGCTGCCTTAGTACTTAATCTGAAGAATATAACTGAACGGTGCCTCCGTAGCCAGGTGGGCAGGAGCAGCAGTGCATAGCATACGCTTCTTGATTAGACCGGGGTTCGAGCCCGTGACCACGAAATACGGAGGATGTGGAAAGGTCAGGGAATGACCACTTCATATCTCCGGAGCAATATGGCCTTAGTTGCTAATGCTCCTAAAAACCTAATAACAACAACATAACTGAACCCAACTATCTACAGTTAGTGAATAGTTCAATTGAGTTGAGTTCAGTTCTTCAGATTAAGCACCAAAAACTAAGGAAACTAATTGAAGTTGGTAATAGAACTTTTAGGCCATCTGCTACACAAAGATATTAGTAACCTAGATTGACCTGTGTGGATAATGGTGATTACTAATGTAATCATGGCCCCCAAGCTTTGATGGCTGACTTTAACAAAAATTGATGAATACATTTTCAATTTATTTCAATGACTGTGTTGAAATGTAAATATACATATTTTACCACTGAGTTCATCTTGACTTAAAAATGTAATCATTTCTTATATAAAGTGTCTATACATGCACAATTTGAATTAAATATGTAAGCTTCTTGATTAGGCAATTTAAATGCTGATTGTGTATGTAAACTAGTATCCAAAACATTCTGATATAATAATCATAAACCCAAATATGATCATTGTCAAAATGCAGTTTTAAGTTATAGAATATATGGGCTATGGAAGTACTCACTAAATAATCACTCATTTTTAATTTAGTGTGATAATGAAATGCATCTGATTAGGCTTTCTCTCTGTAAAGTGTAGTGAAATTGTTTGGAACATCTGGAGCTTTGAGATCATTTCTAGAAGTGTAGATAGTAAATAAACAGTTCTTTTTTCTTTTATCAATTTCCCTGATTAAATATAAATGTATAAAAATATTTTCTCATTAATTTTCTCCTAAATTTATAGTTCAGTTAAGTTGTTGTTTGAGGAAAACATCATGCTGCTTTATTATCTCTTATGTAGCAAAACAATATGGCATTAAACCATCGATTTCCTTACTTGGCTCATGGTGTGTCAGAAATTCCTTTGTATGATTCTTAATTATTGGTCTTGGCATTGACTGCTGTCTACAATGGTGTAGACAACCGTCTGGAGCCAACACCATTAAGCTAGTGTTCTCTTTACAGATCAGCCAAGATTCTCATTGTGTTCTCAACTTGAAAGAATGTAGAGCACATTCCTATTCCTCTGAGGGGAAGGGTGCCTCCGTAGGCAGGTGGGCAGGAGCAGCAGTGCATAGCACACGCTTCTTGATTAGACCGGGGTTCGAGCCCGTGATCACCAAATACGGAGGGTGCGGAAAGTTCAGGGAATGAACACCACATATCCCCGGAGCAATATAGCCACAGTTGCTAATGCTCCTAAAAACCAAATAATAACAATGAGGGGAAGGGACCATTATTGTGGTTTCCTTCCTTTATGCCAATGTTTATGATGCTTTATGAAGATTTGTTGGGGTATAGCTAACTCCTCCCAGAACTCTTTGTGTGGTAAGGTTTTGTAGAAGAGTAGGATTTATTACCACAAGGCCATATAGAATGAGTGCTTATTGTGGGACTTATTTGTACTCCTTGTGGTTGCCAGAGAAACTTGTGCTACTCTCTGTTGTATAACTGAATTATGCAGGACCAGGGTAGTCACAATTATGATTTGTAAAAATAGAGGCATATTCTTTTCAGACTCATTATAATTTTATAATGATACTGTTCCACAAGGGATTCAATAGAATTGTGTCAAGTACAGTTTTTTTTTTTTTTTTGAAATCCCAGATTTTATGGTCATAACAACTTTTGGATATGTACATGTGTAACTGTATAACTAAAAAATTTGCTCAGAGAAATGTTTTGTATTTTATGGTGTATGTAAACTTATGTTAAATCTCTCTCAATTGATCAGTAACCCAAAATGTCTCAAAAATGTATGCAATATTTTGCTTTGTTTTTATAGGAATTTCTCACTTGTGATCCTACATATTATAGATGGACTCAGCATTTATTTCTCCAAATGTTTCATAAAGGCTTTGCATATAGAAGTCATGTAAGTATTTTCTAGTGATTTATCCACATTGAAGCAGTGCTTGGCATGGAAATATTTTCCAGAATGAAATGAAATATCTCTACAATTTATAGTTTAGAGATAGTAGAGACATGCTAATTGATTGGAGACATGAGATTTTTTAATTTTTTCAAAAGAATGAATATTAAGAAAATGGCTGAAGGATATTTGTCTCATGAAATTTGAACTTTATGGAGTTGTTTTGTTTTCCAAATTGTTTTACAAAACTCCTTGGTGACATAATGTGGTTAAGTATTCAAGACTGTTGTTGTAGAAAAAATAATGCTTTTAAACCACAAACCCAGTGTATTCATGTTAATGCATCAATTAACATTATGTTCAGCAAGGTGCATTTCTGCTACCTGTGTACCATTAAAATAAAATTATAAAATTAAAAACAAAGTAAAGTGAAACCCAACTTTAGCAGTATAAGCACACTACGTCCCACCCAAGGAGAAGCACAGCTACTTCAGGGAATATCCATTATGCATTAATATGCTATTCTTTTTTTTTATTTTTATGTAGTATTTAAAATCCCTTGCTTTTCTGCAAGCACATAATCTTAATACCTTTCATCAAAAAAATTACTAGGATTATGATAAGCTTCTTAAGCTTACATTTAAGAATTGCAAGGTTGGTATCATTATGTGTCCACGTGATTTGCCTCAGGTGGTGCCAGTGATCTTGTGGATTCCTCCACATGTTCCCATCGGCACTTTGAAATGAAGCTCACAAAGTCACTAGTATCATCTGAGGCAAATAAATTGGACTCTGATGCCACCCTTGCAGTAATGACCACCACCCTTTGTTTTATTCCAATTCTACACAGTCTTACCCTTTGTACTGTGTTTTTACTTTGGAATTCTATTAATATAAATGTATTGCATTGATGTTAATGTAAAACATTATCTTTTGTGAAACTATTTATATCACTGATGAAGTTAGCTAGTTTATTGTTTGTTTGTGGGTTAATGGGCATATCAGTGGCTGTGACTGTGGTGCACCAGCCAGTTTATGAATAACAAATATACTTGTTATGCAATCAAGTATTTATTGCTAACCATTTATGCAAGTGTTTCTAGAGGTGTTAACTCCTGGCCTATCAAAAATCATTCTTCCTGCTCTGCAACAAATCAACATTAACTAACACATAGAGTTGGTGATGTTTTTCATTATCAATCTCTGTTACCTCTCAGACAACACAAGGTTAAAATTTGTTATCAATATAAATATCCTAACCTTTTATGGATGGGTTCCTAGAATATACATGGGCCTGCAGCAGTGAGTTTTCTGAATGCAAGTGGGCTACAGATAGTAAGTTTCAGTGGTAGTGAGCTTCATGGAGTAAATTTCTTTGTCAAATTTTGATGTTTTGTAAAAATTTAAACTTTTTACATAAAACTTTGTAAATATTAATGTATTCTTACTTTGATTTGATTGCTGAGCATTCTAATGAAATTATTGTCAAAAATCAAATCAGGATTTAACAAAATTTCCCAACAAAAAATTAACGAAAAAATAATTTTTGAAAAAATAAATTAGCTCATTGGCATTTTGTTTTTCATTGCAATAACCATCACTAACAGGTATGAATTCTTTCTTTGATTTTCAAAGCTTAATTTTCTTACTGCTGTTTATTATAAACTGTATCTACAATTATTTAGAAACAAAGATAAGGCATAGCAGCACCGATTTGAAGATTTATAGACAAATCATACATAAATGGACACTATCTTAAATGACCTTTAAATGTATATATATGTATGTACTCCACAGAGCCTTTGCATGAAAAATGTATATGCAGGTACTCTTTAAAAGATCTACTAATCATAGTCTTTTAAAATTAAATATTTTTTACTCTGTTTAGGCATTGGTAAATTGGGATCCTCTTGATCAAACTGTTTTGGCAGATGAACAGGTTAGTGATGATGGCCGATCATGGCGTTCAGGTGCAAAAGTGGAAAAGAGACATTTAAAGCAGTGGTTCTTTAAAACTACAGCATTTTCTGAGGTAGAGTGTTTTAGAATGAATTTGAAATTTAACACCTGGAAAAATCTTTTAAACAATCCTTTCTGGATTTAAAAAAATATTAACTAGTAAAATTTTGAAGGAAATGTATTGGTTTAAGCTTAATTTCAAATGATTTTAGTAATTATATAATTTAATTTTATGGACCAGTGGTTTCCATTAAACACTTTCTCCTTAGTGACATACTAGCTATGTGAAGTTCTGCATGGCATTGGTCATGATATACTGTAAGACTGTCATCATGGACAGTAAGTAAATTCCCAGTGTTTTTTCACTTTTGTTGCATACTTTCAGTTAAAGTATCATGAAAGTGACTGAACAACTTTACTTATTCAGTGAACAGAAAATGGTTTACGTGATAAACAGAGAAGGCCACTAAGGATGATAAAACTTCAACGTTCAACAATTTTGAGTGCAAAGGTTCATAGACTCAGTTTGCCATTTAAAGGGCTCTCCATTGGTCAGTGGATTTCTTGCTTGTAATCTGTTTTGAATGATCTTGGTTCAAATTGATATTGGGAGGAACTTCCTGAGTTCCTCCCAATAGTCTAGCTAACTCAGTTCAAGAGGAACTGAGTTAGCTAGACTTCATTTGGTGTCTAGCCTTCAAACACAGTACATTTCTACATGATTCACTGATGTTGAAGCCTAACTCACTGTCTGACCAGCACAACTCACTGATTAAAGAACTGTTTAATCCTTTGAATAGCATAAAAGAAGTACCATGTGGCATAAAAATAAACCAGTAGACAAACTATCCTTATTGTATATGCTGCATTATGAGAGTTTCACCAAAAATAATGCCAGCCACCTTAATATAAACAAACGACAGTTTTACAGAATATGAATGAATAATGCAAATGGGCTCAGTGCAACAAGACCAATTTTGATGATTAGTCTTCAATACAGCTATTGTGCATTCAGCTCACTTGTGTTGTTGTTGTTTGGCTCAGTGCTGGAAACACTTGGCAACCTGCTGAATTTTGCCATTCTGGTAAAATCAACAGGTTTCTGTTTTGCCTAGTTTCCAATGCCACTTTTATTCAATCTTGGTCATCAAATCATTGTTTATGAATACTGTCCTTATTGAAATGAATAAATAGAAGTCAGAGGATACTAAATTCAGGTTGTTGTATGACCATCTAACCCATTTTGGCAGTAACTGCAGTTGTGGCAAAAAAATCTGAAAGAACAAATGTTATCATGGTTTAGGTTGAATGAATCAATAGTGCTTTTGTGGTTTTTTTTTTTTTTTTTTTTTTTGGTTTCAATTTTAAGCTTCTTGTGTCAAAATGGGCAGTGTTCATTTTGACACAAGAAGCAATAAAAAATTATTGGCTGATCATGGTGTTCAGGTGCAAAGGTGGAAAAGAGATAATACGTACTGTTATTTAAGTTTTTCTTAAGCATGAAATGTTATCAAGTTCTTTATTTTAAAGTTAATTCCTACTTAAGTAATTTACTGTTTTTTTTTTTTTTTTTTAGAGTTTATACAATGGACTAGACGATGCCAGCCTAATAGATTGGTCGGGTGTTGCCAAGATGCAACAAAACTGGATAGGAGAATGTAATGGGTATTCTGTTGTCTTTAAACTTCAGGATGGTGATCAGGAAGTAAATGATGTTTTTTTAACTATTTGGACTGAGGAACCAGAATTGTTATTTGGGTCATCATTTATTTCTGTATCGCCTGATCACTTTTTAACTTTACCTGAATGGAAAGGTTGTACTTCTACTGGACAAAGGCTTTTGAGAGTAAAAGCTGTCCATCCATTTACCAAAGAACTACTACCAATCTTTGTACGTGATATACCTGATTATCCAGAAGCTACAAATACAAGATTAGGTATGTGTATAATGTTTTGTGTTATTGACTACTTTTGCATCTCTGTCATATTAATATCTATTTATCATTATTGTTAACCTTGCCTTTCCTCAAGATTTTCCTAAAATATTTGTCGACATAGTTATTTCCTACCCTGGCATTTTAATCTTTGACCATTGCTGTCCTTTCTATATTTTAATTTCCACTGCTCTTTCTAACATATTAAGGCCCTTCTATTTCTTTTCCTGTTTTTTTTTTTTTTTTTTTTACCTTTAAATGGGGCTGTATTCACAAACAAATTTAATCACCCGTTGTTCCATCTTTTCCACGTCTTTCGACTATAACAATGGAGTTTGATAGAGACAGGATTCCTGAGTTAAGACAAGCACAACTTTATAATTATATTGAACCAATTAAAGAGAATAAATTTTTAGGTATAACATTAGATTTAAAGTTATTTTTCATTTGCACTTGGCAGTTTTTATGATCCAGAGCATTTAGAAACCATTCAGACTTGCCTTATGTGTCTGATAAGAGAATTAATTTTGAAGTATTTTTCAACCTATATTGTATCTATCTGCACCCACTGCTGTTGGTCAGTGGCCTTTCTATTAATCCTATGTTTACTGACTGCATTACAGTTTTGGATGAAGAAATGGTGTGCCTTAAAAACACACATCTACCATATTCAGCATCATGTTTTTAACATTAATTTAATTTTTTTTAATATAGTAAAATTTCTAAGCATGTTTCAGTAATCTATATTTTAAAAACTTATAAAATCCTTTCTTAGGCTAAGAAATCCTTTTTTTTTTTTTCTAAGAGGACTTTATGATAAGAGGACTCTTATGATAACTAAAATTGAAGAGATTATTCAGGTAATTAGTTAGTGTTTATGTATAGGATATTGTGCACTGCATTTATACCAGAAATAATACTATCCAGGATATGAATAGTGTTTTCCTATTTGTTAACTTTATTACACTGGTGTGCAAAATTTAAGGATCAGTCAGGTTTTCACCTGTAGCTTCTCATAGGAGTGGCCTGGATATGGGAAAAGCATACCAAAGGAACCTTGTTAGGTACAGAAATAATGAAGGAAACAGCATGACACAACAATGGAAACAAAACGGTACAGAGGGACTTTATTCAAAAATGGCAACATAGCACTGGCTGCCATGATACAGATGCATCACTGCCAAAGATGGAACAAAGGGAAGAGGTGGTCCTCAGTAGGAGATATGGCCACCCCTAATGTTGATGCAGGCTTTGCACTGCCTATCCATACTTAGAACAGTGTTGTTGATAAGTTCTTGCAGTAACATCGTCCATTGCTCTGTCAGCGCCATGTTCAGCTGGTGAACATTTTCTGTGGGTGTGGACATGCCACTCGGCATCTCCCCAGGGCGTCCCATATGTGTTCAATGGGATTTAGATCAGTGGAACAGGCAGGCCAATCCATATGAACAATGTCCTCACTTTCCAAAAGTATATCAACAGCTGCAGTGCGATGGGTTGTAGTGTTATTATCCATAAACACGAACTCGGGGCCAATGGCACCTCGGAACAGACGCACATGGGGAAGAATTTTCTCAGTACAGTAGTGTGCACCGGTTACAGTACCACCTTCCAGTATCTGGAGTTGTGTGCGTCCATCCAAGATAACGCCTCCCTAGACGTGAACACCTCGACCACCATGTTGATCCCTTTCATTGATGTTTGTGGGGTGATACCATGTGCCAACCTCTTGCCAGATTAGCTGACGTACAGAATCGCTGCTGAGACTGAATCTACTCTCATCGGTAAAGAGTACCTTAAGTAAAGATTTTGTGGTTGTTGTAACCTTTAGAAATAGTGTTGGTCGTTAAGTTTTGCACACCAGTGTACTATGCTGATTTTTTTTTTTACAAAAAAAAATTGCCATTGTTGTTTTTTGTTGTTTTTTTTTGTTAAAAGATGTGGCCTTATCCTACTAGACATTTATATGTAGTTCATCTGTAGTAAAAGATGCTTTAAGACTATTGCGCTAATAAGAGTCATAAAAAAAAACAGTATGAAAATGCCCTAGGGCATTAGCAGAAAACAAAGTGCACAAAAAAAAAAGTCTAAAATAATTATTTTATCTATTTGAAATTCAATGATTACCTATCTGTATGTAATAATTGAATTTTAATTTTTTTCTTTTTATTTAGATCACAGTTAATTTTGAAAATCAAATAAGCTAAATAGTTTTGTGTATATATTATATATAAAAAATTTCTATATTTATATAAACTTTTCATTTTTTTTTCTCTCCTGTGAGGTCTTCCTGCCCAAGTTTCTGAAGACTATGAATTTGCTTATTGCAATGGCCTGCCCATAATAAAAATTCTGGACAGTTCTGGTAACCTCATTAATTCTGGAGAGGTAACGTAATTTCCTGATAACATTAAAAGATTTCATTTCATTTGCCATAAATTATAATTGCATTATTCTTTCTTGTAATATAAGCAGGTGGACCAGTCAAGAAAATTATGGAAGAGAGATTTATGAAAATTCAGAAAAGAGGATATCATGCATTTCAAGTCATGATGTTTCATAAAATCAGTTTACTTTTAAACCATCAATTTTTATTTTGAAAGTTCTGTTATCTTAGATTTAGGAAAAACTTTCGGTTACACACTAGCATCAAGTTTAGAAAAATAGCATGGTTTTACAAATATTTTTTATATTATATGTAAATAGTGTTTTCCACAGAAAGGATATACATTGTAATAAAAATAGCTGAAAAATTTATTATCACAAATTCATTATACACACCTAACAACCCTTTTGATTTAGTTGAAAGTTTTCTTATAATCAAATGTGTGTTCCAATTTTCTGATAAATTTAATTTTCTTTTGATTTTTGGTTAAGTTTTTTTGATTATTTTTTAAATAATATGAATAAATTAATATTTTCAGTTATGGACTTGCAGAATTTAATGATACACACTTAGAAGCCAACATTAGGTGGATTTGTGTGTTCATTTTTGTTTCTAGATATGATCACCATATGATGTTCTACATGGCTATTCAGTCATTTATCAAGGAATAAAGATTCATTTTAATATGTGGAGAAAGTGTTCTTCACTACATAATACCTTATCATCATTTGTTGTCTTTAATGCTCATTATTGATATTTTGCATAGTTGTGAAGTAAATAGAGGCCTATTTTACGATAGTCAAGATTTAACATAAAAAAGTTGCAATAATTACTTTAATACAAACTATGTCAGGTGAGAAAAGCAAGCATTCTTTTCAAAATTTAGGCATGTATATATAAGTACTTTGAAATTGGAAAATGGAAGTAGGTTTGCAGATTGTGCCAATGTGACATTAATATATCACATGATGTTGGGAAAAGTGATATCACTTATAATATTAAATGTGTAAAAATATTTGTGACATAATGTTAAGAAAAAAAAATACAAAGTGTTTTTTTTGCTTTCTATACTTTGTAAATTAGAAGCGACAACAGGTATGTTTACATACTTTCTTTTTTTTTTTTGGCTGGTGCTGTGTAAACTTTGCTTCCCTTCTTCACTTTTGCCAGTATTAATACTAACGTTTGATTTTTTTAATAAAGATTTAACCTTTAATAACTTAATTTCACTGCTTGTTTTCTTTTTGTGAGCAGCATCAAAAACTCAACTGAAGTTCAGTACACCATTGTTATTGCTGTGATAGTTTGTTCTTTATTGTGCATTAGTATCAGCAGTAGAATTATTAAAGTGAATGGAAAGATTATTATTCACTGTAATAATCTTTCTAATCCTTTTTTAAATGTATTCAGACTAACCACCACCACCACCACCACTACTACTACTACTACTACCACTACCACTTCAGTTACTCATTATTGCTGACTGAAAGCAAATTTTCATGCATCTATCCTGCATCCATCCTTTTTAAATTTAAATTTATATCCCCTCATTTGTGTCATCCAAGAAAGAGTAAGGATTCCATCTGCATTTAGTTTATCCAATCCATTTAAAACCTTGAACACTTCAGTTAGATCTCCTTTTTTAGGCATCTGTTTCCAAATGCTGCAATTTCAGTAGAACTGATGTCTTTTTTGGTAAATGTATCCTTTTGTGCCTCTGTCTAATCTTTTTGCTTTTCTTTGCCCATATCCCAATAGATCTACATCCTTTGTAAAATAGAGCTTCAGACCTGTAATGTTAGCCAACACTCAGAGTGCAATGGAATAGGATAATCATCTTGTCCCTGCTGTCAGAATTCCTACATATCATTGACAGAATCCCATGAGCTGGCCAGCAGCCTTTCTACTGCTCAGAGAATTTCAAGTTGGACTGTACAACTGTAGTCTTTTTCGTTCTTCACCACTTTGAGTGTGGAACACCATGGTCTACTACAAGAAACAGAATATTCTATTTATAGTCAAAAGTCATTCAAATCATGATGTGGTTATTTTACATATAGGAAATTTCTTCTTTTGTTTACTTACCTTCATTTTTGTTCTTGAACAAATAATATGGAAAATTAGTCATTATTCCATGATAACAAGTGAAAATGTTGCTGATTTGGAAAACATTACATAGCTTTTGTAATTTTTATTTCTTGCTAAAATTGTCTGCTGCATTTCTCTGTCACTAAATGACTTGTGGTAATGGTTTACTCTATTTTCAGAGGAATTACTCGATATTCGTTAACTTTGTCATTTATTCTCTTGTTATAGATTCTAAAACTGTACTACACTGGAAGTAATTTGACCCTCAACAGTAATACGTAGTTTTTGTTTTAGTTCATAAAACATGAAAGCATAACTGTTGATTTTGATGTTATGTTATAAACAGTTTATATAGTTTTACATGAAATTTTTCATGCCAGATGTGTGTTCTGATTTTCTTAAGTGAGAGAAGAATATTTCATGAGTGGCTGAATATAAAGATTGAGTGTTTTTTCTTTTTCCAATAGTGTCTCTTTTGAATAGTATGTTTAATCAAAAAGTTCAGTGAATGATGTTATGATTCTTGAATGCATAATGGTAGCTAAAATATTGTGTGCAGAACTTACAGTGACATCTTTTGAGCTTATGACACCAGGTTTTAACTTATGTGCCATTAGCAGTGGAAGGCTATTTTGAGTGAACATTTGTTTTTCTCATTTCTTATATCCACTTGAATGATTTAATTTGAAAAACATGCAAATGTTGAATTTTATTGTAAGCTTGGAAAGTGATGAGCCTTGGGTGTATTAGTATGACCAAGCAACTAAGGTTTATAGCTCCTAGTGGAAAACTACAATATTTTTAATAGGACAAAAACAAAATTGTAGGCAAAATCACATATGAAGGTTATGCTAGTGAGGGGATGGTGTTAACAGAATTTCAGAATTCATTCCATGAGGTATCACTGTTAATGCAGCCTACTACCAAGAAGTTTTAAAATACTTGAGAGATGTAATCTGTTGTAAGCAAGTAAAAACATGGTGAAATGGTTGGTTTCTTCACCATGACAATTCACTGTGTCATATCACTTATTGTCCACAAATTTCAGCTTGCAAACATTTCCATCATGTCATACCCACCTTATTTGCCTGATCTGGCATCATATAACTTTCAGCTATTTCAAAAATTAAAACAGTGAGTCATTTCAAGAAATTCATTGAGACACAATGGACTGCCTAAAAGCATTCCCAAATGAAAACTTCTAAAAATGTTTTCCTCTCTGGCAGGCATGATGGAACAACAATGTAGCTATAAGAGATATTGAAGAATATTAACAATGTAAACATTTATCATTGAATTAAAATTAATTTTTGTGACATCACCAAGCTTTTTGATCAAACCTTGTATTTTACAGTTAGAATTTTGCTATTGCTTATGTAGAACAGATTAAAATCTGGCTGGCTGTGCAGCCAGATTTTAATCTCTTCTACATGATCAATGATCCCCGCAGCTTACAGAGATTATTGATCATGATTCCATCACTTTTTTAATTAAGGATAATAATTGAAATGGTTAAAATATTAGTATTAGACTCTCAATATCATAAAATTCCATTATAAAATAATTTCATTGCTTATTTGTGAGTAGAGCATAATTAATGTATTTAAATTGTAATTTCAGTAAAAGTCAAAGTTACAAATTACACATTACATAATTCCATAAATTTGCATTTGTTATGTCAACTTCTTGTTTAAAAATTCAATTTTAAGTTTTCAGGAATGAAACCAGAAGTAGCCAGAAAATTGATGATGTCTAATCTTAGACAAATGGGATTTGGGGGATACTTAACAAGTAGCAAACTTCGAGATTGGTTAATTTCTCGACAGAGGTATTGGGGAACTCCAATTCCTATTATCCATTGCCCCTCATGCAAGGTATACTGATTTTCTCTGGGCATATATAAATTTAGTTTTTAAGAGAAAATTTTTTCATTAAATAAAAAGCATAGGTATTTGGTGTAGATAATGTGTTTCCAAGCATGATGTATTCCAAGCATGATGTATTGAATAACATGTTTTAAAATCCTCTTGGTAGCTTTTGTGTACTGAAATTTCTATTCTTGTGATTCTCAGTAACATTCCCCACCACCTTTCCCTGCATGGGTCAAAGGGCACCTCCGTAGCCAGGTGGGAAGGAGCAGCAGTGCGTAGCACACGCTTCTTGATTAGACTGGGGTTCGAGCCCATCACCACCAGATACGGAGGATGCAGAAAGGTCAGGGAATGACCACCGCATATTCCTGGAGCAATATGGCCTTAGTTGCTAATGCTCCTAAAAACCAAACAACAACAACAACAGCATGGGTCAAAACCACTTATTTCTGAGATACTGATTGTTCTGTGCAGAGAAATTGCTTCACATATGTTTAGTTTTGGGGTAGAAATTATCCCACACCACCATTACTTATTGTGTAGAATAGATGTCATTGTTGTTGCGATTTTAGTGCCTGATTAGAAATCATGATCAAAGAAATAAAATTGAAGTTTTTGACCTAAACTCATAATGAATGTCCCTCACTAATGCTGTTTATTGTCTGCAGTGTCAAAGGTGGACTGAAAATCACAAATATAAGTCTCAGGAAAGCTGAATATTGTGTCTGTATTTTCAAATTAAATTATAATTTTAAATTAAGCCTCATTTAAATAAAAATAAATGAGAACATTTTAATTTCACATGAACTTACTTTATTTTTTGAATGCTTCTCTATTTCTATTTTGACAAAATATAGCTGTATAATATGGACCTTCTTTATCTTACAATAATTTTTCTTACATTCTTTCATCACTTTGTGCTTCCTTGATTAAATTAATTCATGGCATACTTTTTCTTCCATGCCAACACAGATGTTCAGGGCAGTATCACCAGTCCTGGGTTAAAAGGAAAAATTTTATTGAAATGGAACCAGAGTTGTATTTGCTGTAAATAAGCCAACATATACAGTACACATTATAAAATCTAAAAAGGATTGCTTAATCTGGAAGAATTTCTAAAGATCTTTTCGATTTGTACTGAGTTAGCCTGTCTCATGCAAGAGGAGTAGAGTTTTACCCTGTGAAGTATTCTGGGATTTCCTCAGTCTACCCAATATGCAAATCTGCCTGTGAACACACTCTTGTAGTGATGTAATATGAAAAGTCCCAAAGCCATCTGATCAGAATGAGGACTTATAGCCAGACTGCTAGGGGACTGCCCCATATTGGGAGAAGATCTGGGTCCAGTAGGAAATGAAAAATATAAAATTAAATAATACAAAATTAAAACATCGTGGCTTGAATGAGGGTTTTTTTTTTTTTTTTTTTTTTTTGAAATTCTGATGGCTTGTAATGTAAGACATTCTATTTATCCAAAATTTAACAATCTAATGGTAAAATATTACTGTTTAAAAAAAAAAAAGATCATTTATCTGAAATATATGCATTACAAAAAGTGCCTTGCAGCACCTGTATCATGAATATAGTTAATACATATTATTCGAATAATGATATTTTTAATGCAGTTTGTGAAGTTTTTTTTGTAGATGTGGAAACTGAAGTCCAGTATTAAAGCATATATTTTGAGAACAGCTGAATGTAGAATAATAATATTTATGGATGGTTATAGCAATCCCACGCTGGGCAGTTTCTCATAATTACAACTCTTGGTGTTTGTTTTCAAAGAATTTCAGGGATATCTCCATATCTGTGAAAAAAAAGTCAGCCATAAAGTTTTATATCACAATCACTTTATTATGAACCATCACTCTTCAGCTACAAAATAACAAGGCTGTTCCCTCATGGCTATTGCAGTGGGTACTTTCACTATTCTCTCTCTTTCCTCACACACACACAGCATGGAAAGGTCCAATATTTGAATTCTGTTGCTGGCAGAAGCATAAGTTTTTCAACATTGTAGCAACTTTCAAAGGAGTTTCATGCCTCCTCTGCCCCTCCAGAAATTCAGGTTTTCTCTTAACAAAATAGGCAATGCAATCATAGAATACAGGAACTCCCCAACTTACGTAATACTTGACGTACAGAAATTTGACTTTATGTAGGTTTTTGCTGGCCAATGCAAACTTAAAAAAATCGTGGAAATGTATTTTGAATCTCGTAGGAATAAATGATGGTATCGTGAAAATATTGTAATGTGAACCCAATAACACTTTTTTTTTTTTTTTTTGTAATTCGTTCCAAGTCCTTGGAAGTTGAAAATTTTGCTATATTACTAATTTATTTATCTCTCTAAAAGGTCATATTTATAATGGAAATTGCACTAACCGTTATCGTTATCATATGTTCTCATTATAAGATGAACCAAATGAGGGGCCGAGACACTTCATCACCAGAGATGGCAGTGAGATTTTGTGAAATTGCATTGGCAATGGCGAGGTTTGAGAAGATGGATCCTGACAGCGAACGATTCTTAAAAGTTAACAGAGGGGTGAATGATATGCTTGCTTGTTACAAAGAAATCAAAGATGAAAAGAAAAAAGCCACCGTCCAGTCATCCATTAATATGTTCTTTTGTAAGGTTGAGCGACCGACCCCTTCTTCTGCACAGCCCTCAACTCTGTAGCAGCTTACTTATCAGCTGAAGACGTTGATTCTTGCAACAATGCTCGAGAGGCAAAACTTACTGATGTTTTTTATGCCTGTCTCTTTTTTTTTTAAATTTTTTCTGCACACAAAATAAGAAAAATTGAATAAATACAATAAATAATTCTATTTACATGTTCGTCAAACATTTATTTTTTGATTGAATCAATTCAGTGAGCACAGTTGCGAGTGCTGCACAAGCATGGGGGAAATTCCCGCTTACATAGCGTTCCACAGAATGCAACCCTTATGCAAGTCGGGGAGTTCCTGTATAACCAATTTATAGATGCAATATACCAGTGTTTCTGGTTGTCTCTGCAAAAATTCTGATTAACAAGTGTTGCAGAATTTTACATGAGATTAACATGTTTGCTGCTGGAACTCAAATTTGCATAAAAATGAACTGCAGTTTTTGTGCCTAAACACGAATATGCATCCATTTAGTTGTGGTCAGTAAATGAGATTGTGATAAAAAATGAGTTGTGGTGTGTAAAAGGAAATGCACATGAAATGAATAACTGAGAGATATCAGCACACTGATTGAACCATGGCTATTGCATTATGGCTGGAATTTTGCTTAGGATCAATTGCAGCTCTAGAGCAGGGGTGGCGAACCCATGGCATGTGTGCAAATTTTTTGGGGATGCTGAATTCAGATCATCCTAAAAGAATTTCAAACTTCATGCAAGTGATTTGTTTGAAGTCAGAGTGGTGAGATGTACTCACAAAATTGTGAAACAAAATTAAGAAAAACATTCGTATATTTCGCACATTTATTCAGATTGGTAAATTATTGGTAAAGTTATATAAGATATATTACTTACATTCAGTATTTAGTGTAGCCTTCATCGTCAATTATGGTTTGTATGTAGCATGGAGTTTGTAGATTATGCTTCATTAATTCTCATAAATATTTTAATTGCTATTTGCTCTTTACAGATTGTTTAGAATGTCAGCTCAATCAGCAAAGAAACAAAACCATTTAAATGAAGAGGGGAGTAGCCGAGAATTTCAAGAATCTTGGAGTAAAAGATTTTCTTTGATTAAGAAGGATAATAAAGCATTATTCATTTTATGTTCTGAAATGCGAGGGTAGTTTTTTAAAATATTTAGCCAATTTTGGCACATTTAGCCAGTTTTGTGTTCTGGGCATGCAAGGGTAGTTTTTTAAAATATTTAGCCAATTCTTAACCTTTTTAAGGGTGGCACGCACCCTTAAAAAGGTTCACCACCCCTGCTCTAGAGAATGCTATGTAAACTGTATACTTGATTCACAGTTTCACATGTTCTTTTCGTTATGTTGAAGTTAATTTGTCTAGTTTAGTATTTTCCACAAGAAGAAAAGGTAAAATTTTTTGAAGGTTATGTTTGCTGAATTTTGATCCTTTAGTTGCAGCTTGTTCAGATGCATCTGAACAAGATGCCAGTGTTACTTGGAGTAATGATCCTTCACAGATGAAATCCACTTACTGAAAAGCTATGCCTACTTGATCTAGCACCCTGAGAAGTGCCCCAAAGCACACATAAAGGACCCTCACAAATATAAGCAGCAGTGAATGTGTTAAACAGAATATTAAGAAAAAAGCAACCAATATAGGTTGCCTATTATGCATATGCATCTTATTTTTAGGAAACTCAATGTTTTCAGGCCACAAATATAAGACCTTGAATGGTTTGAGCAGGTTCAATGCTGATGGGATACTTCCACTTGCTCAGATTAAGAACCTGAGGGGGCATAGATTCAAATTGAGGAATGACAGTTGTAGAATAGATGTGCGGAAGTTTGCCTTTAGCCAGTGGGTAGTTGATTGCTGGAACAGACTTCCATCTGTTGTGGAAGTTGATAGCTTAAATAAATTTAAGGCTGAACTAGACAAACATTTGGAATGATTGGATGGGTGAAATGGGAAGGGGTGTTTTTTTTTTTTTTTTGGCCGATGCTGTATAAGCTTGCTTTCTTGCATCATATGCCTCAACTAATACTAAATCACTGGCAGGTATTACTCTGTTAGTTTAGAAATATAATTTTAAGTTGTCAAGTAACCTTTTGGGTTCTATACCTGAAAGTTTATAAACAATTAAATCGCATATTTTATCACTGTCCTATTTAATATGTTGCATGAGGTTCTTACTGTATAAAGCATGTGATTTCATATGATGTAGCTGGAAAATGTATCTGTTATATAGTACTGTTTATCTGAAATTAAATCTGACTGTTGGTAAAAATATCAGAATAGCTTTTTTAATTTCATAATATTAACTTGTGTTCATGTATTTACTTAAGTGTCTTAGTGAATTGATCAAACCTCACATGAATTTATCACTTTAAATCTTTGTTTTAGATTGTTCCAGTTCCTTACAAAGATCTTCCAGTTGTTCAGCCTTACCTTTCATCATTTGAACACAAAGGTATCTCTCCTCTGTCACAAGATGAAAAATGGCTGAATGTTTCATGTCCAAAGTAAGTTCAGTTTATATAAAAATGCTTCATCTGACTGTTCATTTATATATAAGCACAAAATCAGTAGTTATTTATTAAGGCAATAAATAAAAAAATAAGTACTAACAAAGCTTTTTGTGCAGACTCTCATGACTTGCATTAATCCATGGCAGTGATGTGTATATAATGATTATGCACGGAACTTTAAAATATGCCACTGGATAGAATTTGTTAACATCTGCAGCACCAGGTTTAAAATTAATAGGGATAATGGTACTCATATATATCATATTTTTTAATTATTGGTGCTGCATGACAGTTCCCCCCCCTCCATTACTGGTCTTTTATCAAATAATTAATCCCTAATCACCAGCCATTACTTTTCCTTTCCTTCCTCACCATAATCAGAGAATAAATACCTTCCCTCATTCTTCTTCCCTTTCTCTTTCCTTACATTTACACAACTTATAGCATGTATACCTTTTCTTCCCCCTTTACCCTACCTCTTCTTCACTGATACATAGATAATCTCCACCTCTTTACCAATCCATAGAAAATATAGTTCCCCCGTTCCCTGACAAAATGTTTGAGTCATCTCTCTGCCACTTATTTATTATAGCCTCCCATCTTAGCTAATATTTTTCTTAGTTGAGAAAGATTCCATATAGAAGCCAAAAGCTGCTACCTGTATTGTGTATTTCATTTATATTTTGTATATTTTTAACCAGTTTATTTAAATTAATTTTGTACATTTTGTAGTAGTAAACTTTATTATAGCATTGTTAGTGGTTTCAAGAACTTGTACATGCATGCTATACCTCTCCTTTTAGTATCCTTTACTTATTAGTTGGAACTTGCTGCACCACCTAGAGCTGAGGTTGCGAACTAATAGGCATTGCCTTTCTGTTTGCCCTTGCATTGTGTGTTTATGTAAGGTAATTCTAAATGTGGCAAACAGTTTATACACTGAAAATTGTTTTGCTTAGTCCATTTTACAACTTAAAACTAATAAATCTTCATTATCGTGAAGAGTTTAAACTAAAGTTTAAATAAAATGAATTTTTAAAATTTTTATAAGTTGTTTGCACAGGGTAACTAACCTAATGTACACCACAAGGGAGTAGTTTGAGCAAGCTTATTCCAAAGTACATTTATCTGTAAACAGTCCTTTTGATTAATGAAGTTAAACAAATTGGCATACTGAGACCTGACTTAGAGATAAAATTATGAATTATCACACCCAATGTTAGACATTTAGCTTTTGTTGTAAAGGCTCAACAATCACATTAGTTAGGTACTATGTTTTAAAACGTAATTTATGATCACTCTTAAAGAAATTTAAGGGTTAATTTCATTTAATTATTTCCTTATGCAGGAAAATATAACAGTTCTATGCCACAAATTAAAATGCTGTTACTATAATTAAGAACTTTGCCAAGCCTGTTTCATTTTGCAGCTTGTAGATGAATCGAAAATTGATAATGGGCTCTTTTAGCATAAAAGGTTGTACGTCACTGTATTGAATAATGAAACTTAAGAAAAGTTGAATGGATTTATATTAGGCTCAATGCTTAATTTGATTATTGTTCTGCATATTTTTGAAACTTATTTTAAATTAATTTCAAAATAAGTGATGTATTACAAAAATATTTCATTAAATTTAAAGCACTATTCTGCAGCTCATTGTTTCCTTTTTCACATCACCTTTCTGTGATTTGACAATTCCATTTGATTCACACACACACACACACACACACACACACACACACACACACACACACACACACACACACACACACACACACACACACAGAGAGAGAGAGAGAGAGAGAGAGAGAGAGAGAGAGAGAGAGAGAGAGAGAGAGAGAGAGAGAGAGAGAGAGGGTAGTTCAGTTTTCCACAGGGTTTATCATGCTTAGTTTTGGTTTTAGATAATTTTGTCACCTAGACCTTTTTGTCATATTTGCCCTGAAATTTTTGAAATTTAAAATTGAAATAGCATTTAGATTTTTCGATTTCTAAATTAACATTTTGCCTAATCACCCGTTTTTTTCTCAATAGGAAAATTGTTCCTCATCCTCAGTTTAGCCTGAAAACATCATCAGTGTATTTCTGAATTTCATTTTATTAGAAGAAGAAAAAACAGTAATAATACAACATTTGTAGTGTAGATTTGTAACACAAACAGCCAAATGCATGTGTATTGAAGAGCAGACATCACATATAACTGTTATGTTTGTGTTATTTTTTTTTCCAAATAACAATTGCTTTGTGTTCATTTCAGAAGTACAGTGATGCATTTTTAGACTAAACTGAGGATGAGGAACAGCTTTCCCATTGAGAAAAAAGCACTGAATAATGAACTAAAATTGATTAGGAAAATTTTTAATTTAAAAGTTGTAATATGTAAACAGTAATACTTAGTCCAGTTTTAATAACAAATTCAAAAATTTCAGCCCAAATAGGACAAAAAATGTCCCAGATGACAAATAGCATAAATCTAAAAACAAGCAAGATAGATACAAGCAAGCCAGTACCTTCTTGAATCTTCCCATATAAAAAAATTCTGAAATATCAAATGATAGATAAACTCTGAATTTTTCTTTTTTTAAATGCCCCTGGAAAAGTAATTGTTGTCACATCTGCTGGGGAAACATTAGAATCGCTTCTTCACAGGAAAAAATATTTTATTTTTTTATGGAAAAGGTGATCAATGGAAACATTTACTTAGACATGTTGAATAACTGGCTTATACCTCGGTTTCATGAAGATGCTACTGGTTTTCTCTTGGAATAAGATAGTACGCTTCCTCACTCCCATGTGGATATGCAAGAATATCTCAATAATACATTATTTCAGTGGTAGATGGGATAATGAATAAAATTATATATAATGTTCCTGCCCCCCCGCCACCCCCTGGTCTCCAGACTTGACATTATATGACTTCGTTTTCTGGGACTATATTAAGGAATGCTGTGTTTGTGCCACACTTGTCAACAAACATCCCTAAACTGAAAAAGATTTACTGAGGCAATGACATTGCTTAGCACAGACACACCAACAAAGATTTGGGAAAAAATGGACTGTTGTTGGGCTCATATCATAAGACTGCAGGTTCTGTGAGAAATTTTGAGAGATTCTGTCCATCTGCATATACCCTAACAACATATGCCAACTTTTATATCTGTGACTTTTTGAAAACATTTACTTCCTGAATCACTCTGTACATGAATGTGAAGCCAAATTATTTTCTATATTTTTGTGTTTTTAATGTCTTTTCACAGTGTAAATGGTATATTGACTGTTTCTATAAATTTATAGTTCTTTTTAAAAGTTGTTTTCTGAATGTAAAGAACTCAATATAAAGAATCTTCTTCTTCAGTGTGCCGTCTATTTGCAGAGGTTGGCTGTCATCTTTGCATTGGATGAACATGAGATAGAAGCCCTACACAAACTATTGTTACTCTGATCATACCACTCTCTCTGAGGTTTGCTAATCAAGATTTCCTTCTTTTCCCTCAACTTCTTTTTCCATTGATCTTGCCCTGGATTATCAATTGCAACATCTTATATTTGTCATTCCTCATCAAATGTCCTAAATATTTTAGTTTCCTCTCCTTAATGTGTTAGTTATTTCTGTCTTTTTCTTCATTTGTCTCATGATTTCATCATTCTTTATCTTATCAGTCCATGACACTCTTAACATTCGTCTGTAACACCACATCTCAAAATCATTTAATTTATTCTGGGTTTTCTTTGTCAGTGTCTAGGCCTCAGCTCCATAAAGGAGGGCAGAAAAGACAAAACATTTCAATATTCTTGTTCTTAAAGGAAGTATAAGATCACTGTGCCATAGAAGATTCTTCATTTTAAGGAAGGCTGCATGTGCTTGTTCAGTTCTTGAGCATACTTTGATAGAATGGTCCGAGTCCTCACTCAGCATATATCCAAGATAGCAATAACTTTTAACCCTTTCAATTTCTTCATTATTGATTATAATTCATGTTTGCTTCTTTCTTACTGATCATCATAGTTTTGTTTTCTTGATGTTTAACTTCAGACCAAAATTTTCACTTATTCTATTAATTCTATCCATTAATGCTTGTAAATCCTTCTCAGAGCTGGCCAGCAATATAGTATCATCTGCATATCTGATCATATTTATTGTTTTGCTATTAATCTTTATCCCTTCTGTATATCCCTCTAAAGCATCTTTAAAAATTTCTTCAGCATACACACTGAACAATATAAGTGAAAGAATACAACCTTGGTGAACTCCTCTTTTAATTTCTATCTTTTCTGATTCTTCTCCTTCTATGCATACCTTTGCTGATTGTCCTCAATACAAATTTTCCATTATTCTGATGTCTTTACTATCAATTCCAATCTTCTCTAAGATTTGGAACAGTTTGTCATGTCTTACCCGATCAAAGGCTTTTTCATAATCCAAGAAGCAAATGAATACCTCTTCACATCTTGACATCTTTCTATTAGAGTCCAAACTGTAAACAGGGCTTCTCTCATATCCAGTCCTTGTTGGAAGCCAAATTGAGAATCACTAAGTGTTTCCTCACATCTTTTATAAATTCAGTTGTGTATAAGCCTTAGAAGTATCTTCAGTGCATGGCTCAACAAACTAATTGTTCTAAATTGAGAACAACTATTTGCATTTGCACATTTCGGTATAGGTATGAATGACAATCTCAACCATTGTCTGGGAATTTCTCCAGTGTCATAAACCTTTTTGAGCAGACCAACCAGCACCTCCACCTTCGTTATCATTAATAGTTCTGTCGGAATTTTGCCAGGACCACTTGCCTTTTTGGGTTTAGCATATTTAATAGCTAAGGTCACTTCTTCCTCCATGATACTCAGTACTTCCACATTTTCTGATCTGTCAAATTTTTCATTTCTGTTGTCATCAAAATTCTTTGATGTATTCTTGCCAGACTCAAATTTTTCTTCAGTTGAAACTGCAATCTTTCCGTTCTTTTTTTCTTTTGCTTCTTTTATTTACTTCCTAATTTTTGTTCTAATTTTTTGTATTCTGTTGGGTTGTGTTTGTTCTGCCTTCTCTTTTCCATCAGTTCTAGTAAGTCATTCATTTTCCACTTCTGCTTTGCTTTTAGAGGTTCACCTTTCAGATGATTATCTGCCACTTTAAGCACAGTGTCTTTAATTAATCTCCATCTTTCATTTATATCTTCTGAGAGGCTATAATTAAGTTCCTTCGCTATCGAGTCTTCAATCTTCTTTTTAATATCTTTGTTCTCTGATTTTTTAGGTAAATCCATTGTTTACCCTCCTTTTTTATGCGTTTCAGTTTCACTTTCATTCAGGGCGCCTCCGTAGCCAGGTGGGAAGAAGCAGCAGCAGCAGTGCGTAGCACACGCTTCTTGATTAGACCGGGGTTCGAGCCCGTCACCACCAAATACAGAGGATGCGGAAAGGTCAGGGAATGACCACCGCATATCCCCGGAGCAATATAGCCTTAGTTGTTAATGCTCCTAAAAACCAAATAACAACTTCACTTTCATTCACTGATTAATGGGTTATGGTCGGAACCTATGTCAGCGCCTGGATATTTCTTAAATGCTTCACGCCGTTTTTGAAATGATGGTTGATCAAAACAATCAATTTGATTCCTCACAATATTGTTTTACTCCATCACCTGGAGATTTCCATGTGTAAAGTATTTGCGGTGGTAGCTTGAAGAGGATATTCATTACAACCAGTTCAAATCTTTGCTCAAACTAGATAAAGAATAATTTTGCTTTAATCATGTCTTTAAATGTGAACAAGAATCTGGTAAAGGGTTTGTAATGTAATACTCATTTATTAAAATTATTTATCATGTATAATAGTTAAAATCATTTATTTCTTGAAGGAAGAATAGTTTTATTTTTTAGACAGTAGTATGGCTCTTCATAATAAATATAGGAAATTAACTTTTTTTTTTGCTTTTTGAATATAGATGTGGAGGTGATGCAAAGCGTGAGACTGATACCATGGACACTTTCGTTGACAGTGCATGGTATTTTCTAAGATTTTTGGATCCACATAACTCATCTGAACCATTTGATTATAAAAAAGTTAATGAATTGATGCCCATTGATCTGTACATAGGAGGGAAAGAGCATGGTGAGAGTTTAGCTATTTTTTTCTAATTTGAAAATGTTCCATTAATTTATGGAAGAAGTGGAATTCTGAGTTTTCTGCATCATTAGCATCACAAGTAAACTAAAACTTAATTATTTTCTTTTTTTTTTTTTAGCATTTTTCTTGTTTATTCTTATTCTTCTGTATTGTGCCAACATGCAGATTCATAAATAAGTTTAATTTTTTGCTTAAGCAAGATAATTTTTAGATAAAACTGAGGCCAGGTTTAACTGCCATTGAACAACATTGTGTATGTGAGTAACCTCTTACAAAAGAATTTTGAATGGTGTCTTTTTTTGGAACTAAAATTGACTGGAAAGTGATTAAGTAAATTTTAAATTCAATAAAGATCATCATCATATAAATTTTTTGTCATCATATTAATTTCTCTTTAACACATTAGCATTAGTTCAGGCATATGATGCAAGAAAGCAAATGTTTGTCTAGTTCAGCCTTAAATTTATTTAAGCTAACAACTTCCTATGTATAAGTATAGTGCGAAAGCATCAATAATACATAGCCAAATCTGAATGAACAGAATATTAGCAAAGCGGAATCGTTTTAAGTTGTTTATCAACTTCCACAACAACAGATGGAAGTCTTTTCCAGCAGAAACTACCTGATGGCTAAAGGCAAACTTCAGCACTTCTGTTCTGCAACTGTCTTTCCTCAATTTGAATCTATACCCCCTCAGGTTCGTAATCAGGTTCGCAATCCCATCAGCATTGAGTCTGCTCAAACCATTAAAACTGTACACCTTAATCAAATTACGTCCAGGTGCCTAGTCTCCAGATGCTGCAACTTGCAGAACTTAAGCCTTTCTTGGTACGAGCACCCCTTTGACCCCTTTGGTCCTCTCACTGATCTTGTTGCTGTTCTTTGTACTTGTTCTAGCAACTCTACATCCTTCCTAAAATGAGGCCTCCAGACCTCTACACAGTATTGAAGATGTAGTCTGACCATTGCCCTCTACAAGGGGATGATCACCTCCTTGTCTCTGCTAGCAAAATTCTTATATATCATTGACAAGACTCCATGACCTACTCTGGCAGCTCATCTGCACTGCTCAGAGAACTTCATATCTGACTGCACAATTGTCCCCAGGTCTTTTTTCATTCTCCACTTCCCTGAGTGTAATACCACACAGTTGGTATATTTCTCTTGAGCTACTACTATCCATATGCAGTACTTTGCATTTGTCAATGTTAAACTTCAGTTGCCACTTCTCAGCTCATCTGTCTAACTTTTCTAGATCTGTTGCAGTAGCATACTGTCTTTACTGTCATTAGAAATGTTGCCAACCTTTGTATTATCTGCAAACTTGGACATTAAGCCTGATATACCTTCATCAGTATCATTGATAAATACACAAAATAACAATGGGCCCAGCACTGAACCCTGGGGATTCTACTAATAACATTAGTCCATGAAGAGCAGGTCCATTTATTACCATTCTCTGTCGTCTCCCATTCAGCCATCCCTTTATCCATTTTAGCAACTTGTCCTTAATGCCATACCGCTCCAATTTTTACAGCAATCTTCCATGTGGAATGGTATCAAAAACTTTCCTGAAATCCAAGTGTATGATATCAAAATTATTTTTAGCATCCAGTTTCTTTATGACCACATCATAGTAGCCAATGAAATTGGTCAGACAAGACTTCCCCTTAAAAAACCCATGCTCTGTCTGAACTATTACTGCAGTCTTGTCTAGATGATCCCGCAATACTTCTTTAATCAGTGACTCCACTGGTTAAAGAAGTATTGCAGTGACTCCATTATTTTGCCCAGAGCAGAAGTTAGACTAACAGGTCTATAATTATTTGAAACCCTTTGAATCCCCTTTGTGAATTGGGGGTACATTTGCACATCTCCAGTCCATGAGGGACCTCCTTTGAATCTAAGGTTGCTCTCATAATTATAGCTAAGGGTTTGCTTACTTCCCTTGCTGCCTCCTTCAGTATAACTGGATAGATTCCATCCACCCCAGGTGCCTTTTTTCATGTTTAACTTCAACAAATTCTCCTCCAATTTGCTCTCTGTTATTACAAAATCATTTAGCTCCCTGTTAGAGTTTAATAAATTTCTGTCCTCCTCTTCCTTACATAATTCCTGATGTGTGAATGTAGATGCAAAATACTCATTCAGTTTGTCAGCTATCTGAGCATATCAACAGTCGAATATAATGGTACATATACTGGTAATTAACATTGTGTTTCAGTAGAACTTCAGAATGATAGAAAGTAGAACTGAAGGAACATGCTTTTTTAAATAAAAATTAAAACTATACTTAATTGCACACACATACTTTTCTTACAAAAAATTTTAAATGGTCTGTGTGTTCGGGGCTAAAATGTAGCTGTGCATGTAGTTTAAGCAAATGTTGTTAAAAATATTGCAATAAAGAATATTAATTATTTTTTAATCATATTTTATTTCTTTCTGTTCTTTTTCACATTACTACTTGTTCTGTTTTATGTAGGCGTATTGCATCTTTACTATGCTCGTTTCTTCACTCATTTCTTACATTTCCAAGGATTATTAAAACATCCTGAGCCTTTTACCCGTCTACTGATGTTGGGCACAATTAGGAATAAAGCATTTCAGGTTCAAGAAACAGGACAGTATTTGCTACGAGAACAAGTGGATTTTTCGGGTGGGTATTGAATCACTGTCAGTTCTGTATAGTTGAAGTAAACATTATTTTCCTGTTAAATACATGATAGACAATAGTAATGTCATGATTATAATAATTCATAATAAATTGCTTTATTCTTAAATAATTCAGTAAATGAGATTTATTACTATTATTTTAATCCTTGAGCTTGTGGTTCATATCTGTATGTGTATTTTCTCTTTGAAAGTGTGTCACAGATCATTTTTGCATTGCGCAAGCTAAAAACTGGAATAACTTGCAGGTAACCTGAATACCCTCATCCTCTTCCTCCAGTCATTAATTGGAATCAAACCCAGACCTCTCCAAATGAGAAGTCTGGGTTTGATTCCCATTTAATTAATTAATTTTGTTATATTAATGTAGTAGTAATAGTGGCATGTGATGCAAGAAAGCAAATGTACTTATGCAGCATCAGCCAAGAAAAAAAAAAATTACAAAACAATCTCCTCTTAATGTTTGTCCAGTTCCTCCTTAAATTTATTTAACCTATCAACTTCCACAACGACAGATGGAAGTTTGTTTCAGAAATTAACCACCCTCTGGCTAAAGGGAAATTTTCGCACATCTATTCTACATCTGTCCTTCCTCAATTTCAATTTATGTCCCCTTAGGTTCATAATCTGAACAAGTGGAAGAATCTCATCAGAATTCAGCGTCCTCAACCCATTCAAGGCCTTATACACCTCAATCAGATCACCTCGCAGGTGCCTAGTCTCCAGCTGCTGCAATTTGCAGAACTTAAGCCTCTCCTGGTATGAGGATCCCTTCATTCCCCTCACCAATCTTGTTGCCCCTCTCTGTACACACTCAAGCAAATCTACATCCTTCCTAAAATGAGGCCTCCAGACCTGCATGCAGTACTCAAGCGTGGCCTGACTATTGCCTTATACAGAGGGACAATCACCTCCTTTTCCCTGCTAGCAAAATTCCTGTATATCATTGATAACACTCCATGACCTGCCCTGGCAGCCTATCTGCATTGCTCAGAAAACTTCATATTTGACTGCACCCATTGATATCTGAGCACCCATTGATCACCACCCTCTGTCTTCTCCCACTCAACCATCCTTTTATCCATTGTAGCAACTTACCCTTAATACCATTCTGCTCCGATTTGTACAGTAGTCTTCCATGCGCAACAGTGTCAAAAGCTTTCCTGAAATCCAAGTACAAAGGGTACTAGGAAAGTTTTGCAATATGACGCAACAATGAATCACAGGAAGCTGCTTGTTACTGCATGTTGAGACATATTCATACGTGCATAGTAGCCGCCGTGCCAAGTCGCTGGGCTCAGTTATTCATTAGTAGTGAGAGTGTAAAGTGCTTGCGATGGCATCGTGGTCACGAAATGAGATAAGGACAGTTTTGTGGTATAATTTCGTGCGTGGTTTAACCATAGACCAGTGCTTAGAAGAAATTACTCTTGCACTAGATGATGATTGTCCACATTGTACAACGATATTCAGGTGGTATAGAGAATTCCAAAGGGGAAATTTCACTCTGGAGGATTCTGAGAGGCCGGGAAGGCCACGAACGTCAGTTACAGAGGAAAACGTTACTGCTGTGAGGAAAATGCTTGACGAAAACAGGCGAGTGACCTACCAACAGATAGAGGATACTTTGGGCCTAAATGCACCAGCAATTCGTTCGATTCTGCAAGATCATTTGCACGTGAAGAAACTTTGTTCTCTCTGGGTGCCGCATCAACTGACTGAAGAGCAGATGACACGACGTGTGACTTGGTGCCGGGAGATGTTAAAAAAGTTTGATAAGGGACAATCTCGGTATGTGAACAACATCGTGACAGGTGACGAGACTTGGCTGTACTATTACGATCTGCCGACCAAGGCTCAAAACAAATTTTGGGTCTTTGATGATGACGACACACCCGTAATTGTCAGAAAATCCCAATCTGTAAAGAAGAAAATGATAGCTGTATTTTTCAAATCGAGTGGAATTGTGGAACGTGTCATTTTGGACACGCAGAAGACAGTCACAGCTAAGTGGTATACTGAACAATGCCTGCCTAAAGTCATTGGATCTCTGAAGAACCTGCGGCCAAAGTCAAGAATGGACACCTGGTACCTCCATCACGATAAATGCTCCAGCTCACCGCGCCAAAGCCTGCACCGAATATTTGACCACGACAGGACTGAAACTTCTCGAGCACCCTCCCTACAGTTCAGACCTTGCTCCCTGCGACTTTGCACTGTTCCCGCATGTGAAAATGAAGCTAAAAGGGAGGCGGTTTTCCAGTGATGAGGACCTTCTACGGGCTTGGGACAACGAGTGTGCTTTACTCCCTAGTGAAACTTGGCAGAACTGGTTTAAAGATTGGTTTCGGAGGATGGAGAGGTGTATTGAATGTAGAGGAAATTACTTTGAAAAAATTAAATAAACAAAGCTGTATTGCAAAACTTTCCTAGTACCCTTTGTATATGATATAAAAAATTATTTTTTGCATCCAGTTCCTTTGTATCCACATCATAATAACCAATCAAATTTGTCAGACAAGACTTTCCCTTAACAAACCCATGGTGTGTCTGAATTATTGCTGCAGTCTTGTCTAGATGATCCTGCAATGCATCTTTAACCAGTGACTCCATTATTTTACCTGGAACAGAAGTTAAACTAACTGGTCTGTTACTCGTGTCACCCTTTGATCCCACTTTGTGAATTGGAGACACATTTGCACATCTCCAGTCCGTGGGGACCTCCCCTGAGTCCAAGGATGCTCTCATAATTATGGCTAAAGATTTGCTTATTTCCTTTGCCACCTCCTTTAATATAACTGGATAGATCCCATCCACCCCAGGTGCCTTTCTTATGTTTAACTTCAACAATTTCTCCTCCACTTTGTTCTCAGTTATTACAACAGAGACTGAGAATTATCAGGATTTTTAACATCCAGTAACTAGATATTTTAAGGTTTCTTTGAATAAATTAGTTGTTATTTTCCTAACTGTATTTTCTAAAGAGAGGGCGCTGACTCTCTTTAGAAAATACAGCTGCGAGTTACAGGCTCTGAAACTGGGGGCAAAGGTTGATGGCATTGTAGAGCAGATATCATCTTTTAAGGGAACAAAAGGTGATATAGTTGTACACGTTGGCACTAATGATATTAAGAGTAGGAGACCGGCAGAACTGCTTAACAAGTACAGGTCACTGTTGAAAAAAAGCCGTGAAATAGGGTTGAATTTGAAAGTGTCTGCAATTCTGCCCAGACACGATAGGAGGGAGTATATGATGAGAGCCTTGTCGATCAATTCGGCCCTGGAAAGATTGTGCAAGGCTCAAGGGGTAGAATTTGTTTCAGCCTGGACTGTACTTGTTAACAGGAGAGACTGCTTCTACAGGGATTGGATACACTTAAATAGAAAGGGTGCAAGAATATTTGCTGATGCTATCGAGGCAGTGTTGGTTGGGTCGGAAAACTGATAGCTTGGGGGGGATACAAGGACTAATAGTTTAACAGTAGCCGTAGGCAGAGGTGAAGGTGATTCTTGCACAACTTCTATTAGAATAAGTAGCGACCTGGAACGTGGGGTGTTGGGGGTTTCAGGGACGGGTGGCGTCATCGTGGAACGGGTAGGTATATGGGATGTGTTAGGGTAACAAAGAATAGAAGGAGCATGTATGCTTGCATGTATACCAATGCTAGAAGTATAGTAAATAAATTTGATGAATTTGAAGTGTTGGTCAAGACATCAAAGGCGGATATTGTTGGGATATCAGAGATATGGTGTCACACTGATATAAGGAATGCCGAACTGGAATTTGGGGAGTACAATGTGTACAGAAAGGATAGACAGGATAGAAAGGGAGGAGGTGTTATGCTGTTAATTAAGAAAAACATAAAATCAAAAGAAGTGCATCCAGTTGATATAGATGGACAGTGCATTGTTGAGTCAGTTTGGTGTGACATAAGCACTGCGAAAGCAAAAATAAGAGTAGGAGTGTGTTATAGGCCTAATGACTCGAATGAGTACAATGAACAATTGTACAGAGAAATAGAGTGGTCTAGTAAATCGGAATGTCTTATAATGGGGGATTTCAACTTCCCAGATATTGACTGGAACTTGTGGATTGGTCACTCACACACTAGTCAGACTTTTGTGGATTTATTGGATGATTGTTTTCTGCAGCAGCATGTTCGAGAGGCAACCAGAGAAAGTAATACTCTTGATCTGGTTATCAGCAGTGATCATTCATGTATTAGGAATTTGCAGATAAAAGAACCACTAGGTGGCAGTGATCACAGTGTACTGACGTGGGATTTACTTAAAGATTTAATTACCATCAGGGATAAAGGAAAAGGTTTTTGCTTCCGTAAAGGCGAGTCCAGTGGTCTCCGACAGTTTTTAAATTCTGTACAGTGGGATCAACTGATGATGTTACCAACAGTAAATTCTAAGTGGGAAGCATTCAAGGAATTAATCGTGGATGCTACTAAAAGTTTCATACCTATTAAAAAATATTGTTCAAAGTTTAGGCCTAAATGGTTGTCAAATGAACTAATGAGACTCGTAACAGAGAAGAAAAATGCATGGGATGCATACAAATTAACACGTGACACAGAAGCCTATGATAGCTACAGGTTGATCTGTAACCAAGTTACAAAGGAGGTTAGGCAGGCGAAGGCAGATTACGAGAAATCCTTGGCAAAAGATGCTAAGAAAAACAGCAAGGATTTCTTTACTTATATAAACTCTAAAAGGAAGGGGATGAATCTGATTGGTCCACTTGAAATCGATGGTTCGACTGTTGATGATCCTGCTCAGATAGCAAACAAACTGAATGAGTATTTTGCATCTACATTCACACGTGAGGAATTATTAAGGTTTGAAAATGGCAGAAGATTATCAAATTGTAGCAGGGTACTTAATGATTTTGTAATAACTGAGAGCAAAGTGGAAGAGAAACTGTTGAAGTTAAACGTAAGAAAAGCACCTGGGGTGGATGGGATCTATCCAGTTATATTAAAGGAGGCAGCAAAGGAAGTAAGTAAACCCTTAGCCATAATTACGAGAGCATCCTTGGACTCAGGGGAGGTCCCCACGGACTGGAGATGTGCAAATGTATCCCCAATTCACAAAGGGGGATCGAAGGGTGACATGGGTAATTACAGACCAGTTAGTTTAACTTCTGTTCCGGGTAAAATAATGGAGTCGCTGGTTAAAGATGTATTGCAGGATCATCTAGACAAGACTGCAGCAATAATTCAGACACAGCATGGGTTTGTTAAGGGAAAGTCTTGTCTGACAAATTTGATAGGATATTATGATGTGGTTACAAAGGAACTGGATGCAAAAAATAATTTTGATATCATATATTTGGATTTCAGGAAAGCTTTTGACACTTGCGCATGGAAGACTATTGTACAAATTGGAGCAGAATGGTATTAAGGGTAAGTTGCTACAATGGATAAAAGGATGGTTAAGTGGGAGAAGACAGAGGGTGGTAATCAATGGCTGCTGCTCTTCTTGGACTAATGTTATTAGTGGAGTCCCACAGGGTTCAGTGTTGGGTCCACTGTTGTTTTGTATATTTATCAATGATATTGATGAAGGTATATCAGGCTTAGTGTCGAAGTTTGCAGATGATACAAAGGTTGGCAGGGTTGTTAATGACAGTAATGGCAGTGTGCTACTGCAACAGGATCTAGATAATTTGGGCAGATGGGCTAAGAAGTGGCAACTGAAGTTTAACCTTGACAAATGCAAAGTACTGTATATGGGTAGAAGTAACCCCAGAAAAACGTACCAACTGTGTGGTACTACACTTAAGGTGGTAGAAAATGAAGAAGACCTGGAAGTAATTGTGCAGGCACATATGAAGTTTTCTGAGCAATGCAGACAGGCTGCCAGGGCAGGTCATGGGGTTTTTTTTGTCAATGATATATAGGAATTTTGCTAGCAGGGAAAAGGAGGTGATTATCCCTTAGTATAAGGCAATGGTCAGGCCACGCCTTGAGTACTGCGAACAGGTCTGGAGGCCTCATTTTAGGAAGGATGTAGATTTACTTGAGCGTGTACAGAGAAGGGCAACAAGATTGGTGAGGGGAATGAAGGGATCCTCTTATCAAGAGAGGCTTAAGTTCTGCAAATTGCAGTGGCTGGAGACTAGGCACCTGCGCGGTGATCTGATTGAGGTGTATAAGGCCTTGAATGGGTTGAGCACGCTGAATTCTGATGGGATCCTTCCACTTGTTCAGATTACGAACCTAAGGGGGCATAAATTCAAATTAAGAAAAGACAGATGTAGATTAGATGTGCGGAAATTTGCCTTTAACCAGCGGGTAGTTAATTGCTGGAACAAACTTCCATCTGTCGTTGTGGAAGTTGATAGGGTGAATAAATTTAAGGAGGAACTGGACAGGCATTTGGAGGGAATGGTGTGATTTTTTTTTTTTTTTTTGGCTGATGCTGCATAAGCTCATACATTTGCTTTCTTGCATCACATGCCATTACTACTACTACTGTAGACCCAAGTCTCATTTTTATACACAACATGATTTTTTAAAAAAATTTAGTTATTAATTTTCATTATCTTTTCCTGTACCTTGGATTGAAACCTAGGTAACTAGCAGAGTGCAAACCTAAGATCTCTTAATTTGAGTGTTCTTCCAATGAATTAGTTTTTCTTCTAATAGTAGTTGTAAAATATATTTTTTCATTAAATATGTGTATTATTTTAATCCATATTTTTTTCTTTTAGGAAAAGATCCTGTAGAAAAGACAAGTGGTGCTCCAGTTTTGGTTGAATGGGAGAAAATGAGCAAATCTAAACACAATGGAGTTGATCCGAAGGTAATTACTTATTTATACTCAGTGTTATGCTGGTAAAAATTTTATTTGTATTTAATTTATTATAGAATTAAGGTATTGTAAATCTTATAATGGATACTTGAAACAGCAGTTCTTAAAGGTATTTATATGTACTAGATTAATAGTAACACAAAAAATACTTTGACTGCTTGTTAACTTGCATATATATTCTGAGCCAACTTAAAAAGAATATACATGCCAGTTTCTGACTCACGCCAAACGAAACGATGAAGAAAATAAAATAGAGGGATTATTAAAAACTTACAACCAATATTAAATATACAAGGTATTTCTAAACAGAAATAACTTGTATATATATTTCTAAACATGTATCTAAATTTCTATATAAATTGTCAGTATCTCAAAACCTTCATCCCAGACTTTTTTCTTACATTGTCTGATCATCTTTTGTTTAACAAAATAAAAACAAGACAAGACAAAGATTGCAAAATCGCTTATCACACATTAGAAATCTCATAGAACCCAGTTCGAAAACCTGTTATTTTTATTTTATATAAATTTTATTATATGTAGAAATTATATATTTTATTGTGATAGTATTTTTGTAACAAATCATCTGTTTTATTTTCACTGTCTATCATCAATAATTTGGATATGAGTCAGAAATATTCATGATCCCCCCCCCCCATTCCTCAGATAACTAGACATAGCTAAGCTTCTGCTTTATTTTTAATCTGCTGTTCTAAACAGTTGAATGGGTAGATTTTTCTTTAAATAAATGTTGTTATTTAATGGTGGTTACTTTATGGTTTTCTCACAGGTGTTAACATTTGAAATATTGTTTCAAATTGCATCCTTTATGGTTGAGAGTACTAGAAGTTTTGTTAGGTCAAGTGAAATTTATATCAGTCTTGAATATAAAGCACCATATTAAAAAAAAAAAAGCATTGAGAATATCATAGTAATTATGTTATTATTTTATTA